>NC_042616.1:750482425-750826696 GCF_901001135.1 Rhinatrema bivittatum
TGATGGGGGTAGAGATACGGTTTTGGGTTTTAAAAACAAACCTGTACATGGCCATGCATACCGATGCAAGAGTTATGATTAGAAGGGGTCTAAGCAGCTTTTTGCTATGTTCACACCCCCCTGATATTTCTTCTTCTTTAAAGGGCATCTTTGTAAGATTTACCTTGGAGGTTGTACCTGCTGACCAATTCCGGAACCATAGTTGTCTTCTGGCCGCCACTAGTGAAGCCACTTCTCTGGCCGAAGTACAGACTAGACCCAAGCCTGTGTCAGCTAAAAAGGCAGCAGGTTCCATAACTGCTCTGGAATTCACCCCCGAATCATCCACCTCCTGAGAGAGGAGAAGGCATGAACGAACTACCAGGGCATTGCTGTGTCGGAGGCCTTTTTAGGGATGGATTACATCTGTCTATCATGTGCATCCTTTAAGGCACTCCTCCCTCCACTGGGATAGTTGTTTGCTTAGAGACAGCACAGACCAGCGTATCCACTTTAGGGAAACGCAATCGCTCTCTCACTGCCGGATCCAGTGCATATAGAACTTCCAACGCTTGTTTCCCTTCAAAACTTGCTTCTGGGGCATCCCATTCCAGGTCAATCAACTCCTGGATGGCTTCCAGTACTGGAGAGTAGCAAAAGGATTTCCTAGGGAAATCAGAATGGGGTTCTTCTTTGGTTCCATCATACAGTCTGCCCCAGGCATTCCCAGCATCTTCAGGGTCTGGGAAACCAGGGCCAGCAATTCATCTATGGAAAAATCGTAACATGGTCTGATACGGTTCTAAACAATGAGAACATAAGAAATTGCCATACTAGGTCAGACCAAGGGTCCATCAAGCCCAGCATCCTGTTTCAAACAGTGGCCAATCCAGGCTACAAGCACCTGGCAAGTACCCAAACACTAAGTAGATCCCATGCTACCGCTGCCAGAAATAGCAGAGGCTATTCTCTAAGACAACTTGATTAATAGCAGTTAATAGACTTCTCCTCCATGAACTTATCCAAACCTTTTTAAACCCAGTTATACTAACTGCACTAACCACACTCTCTGGCAACAAATTCCAGAGCTTAGTTGTGCACTGAGTGAAAAAGAATTTTCTCCAATTAGTTTTAAATGTACTACTTGTTAACGTCATGGAACGCCCCCTAGTCCTACTATTATCCAAAAGAGTAAATAACCAATTTACATTTACCCATTCTAGACATCTCATGATTTTAAACACCTCTATTATATCCCCCCTCAGCTGTCTCTTCTCCAAGCTAAACAGCTCTAACCTCTTTAGCCTTTCCTTATAGGGGAGCTGTTCTATCCCCTTTATCATTTTGGTCGCCCTTATCTGTACCTTCTCCATCTCAATTGTATCTTTTTTCAGATGCGGCGACCAGAACTGTATACAGTACTCAAAGTACGATCTCAACATGGAGCGATATAGAAGCATTATGACATTTTCCGTTTTATTCACCATTCCCTTCCTAATAATTCCTAACATACTGTTTGCTTTTTTGACTGCTGCAGCAGACTGAGCTGACGATTTCAATGTATTATCCACTATGACGCCTAGATCTTTTTCCTGGGTAGTAGTTCCTAATATGGAACCTACTGCATGGGTTCTTTTTCCCTATATGCATCACTTTGCATTTACCCACATTAAAATTTCATCTGCTATCTGGATGCCCAATCTTCCAGTCTCGCAAGGTCCTCCTGCAATGTATCACAATCTCCTTGTGATTTAAGTACTCTGAATAATTTTGTATCATCTGCAAATCTGATTACTTCATTAGTCATATTCCTTTCCAGATCATTTATAAATATAGTGAAAAGCACCTGACCAAGTACAGATCCCTGAAGCACTCCACTGTGAAAATTAATCATTTAATTCTACTCTGTTTCCTATCTTTCAACCAGTTTGTAATCCATGAAAAAGACACAGCCTCCTATCCCATGACTATTTAGTTTCATTAGAAGCCTCTCATGAGGGACTATGTCAAACGCCTTCTGAAATTCCAAATACACTACATCTACTGGCTCACCTTTATCCACGTTTATTAACCCCTTCAAAATAATGAAGATTTGTGAGGCAAGACTTGCCTTGGGTAAATCCATGCTGACTGTGTTCCATTAAACCATGTCTTTCTATATGCTCTGTGATTTTGATCTTTAAAATACTATTTTTCCCGGCACTGAAGTCAGGCTCACTGGTCTACAGTTTCCTGGATCGCCCCTGGAGCACTTTTTAAATATTGGAGTTACATTGGCCACCCTCCATTCTACAGGTACAATGGATGATTTTAATGATAGGTTACAAATTTTAACTAACAGATCTGAAATTTCATTTTTTAGTTCCTTCAGAACCCTGGGGTGCATACCCAGGTGATTAGCTACTCTTTAGCTTGTCAATTTCCCCATCTTCCAAGGAACCTGTATCCTCCCCTTCGTCTGTGTCATCCAGGTCCCTGCCAGGGATACCCTTGGTGAGGCAAGGCATGCCTTGAGGTCTGCCAATAGGACTGGGAGAGGGAGGGCTTTCTGGCTGAGGTTCCGTCTGTACAAGGTCAAGCGAGGTAGCAGAGTGCGCCTGTACAAAGGCTTGAAGGCCCTGGAAAAATTCCACCCAAGAGAAGGCAGCTGGGTCCATGCCCAGCCCAGGAAATACCGGGGAAGGTGCCATTGAATTTCCCTTTCCCATGGATGACCCAGTCCAGGGGTACTCAGATCCAGGGTTCTTTCAAGTTAAGGCTGTGGATAACCCATCCTCTGAATGGGAGGTACCGGGCTTAGTAAAGTCCAGGGAGGCCAACTCTTCCTGGGCTTCCTCACAGCGTTAATGTAAATTGTAATCCAGGTCAGACTGTGAAGCCCTAATATGCCAAGCAGCGCAGACAGAAAGGCACTTATTTTTCTCGGCTCCGGAGACATCGGCAACGGTAACTATGTGTTCTGTTGGCTCGTGCTTAAAATTTTATGCGCACAAATTTCGGGCATCTGGCGGGACGCAGTGAGGCACACGCACAGCCTGTGCGCCCAGCTTTACCTGTATTCTGCGCTTAGTAGGTTGTGCGCATATGTACGCACGCAAAGTTATGCACATAGCGCCTGCACAGAGCAGACGCTCTGCGCGTACTGACGTTCTATGGAGGGCAATACGGCATGCACAAGATGGTGCCGCCACGGCCTACCACATGGTGTGCCGACCAAGCCTAAAGCGGGGCCTAGCCCACTGGGGTGCCGCTCAACCCGCTCAGAAGCCCACTTTCTCTTACTCCAATGGGACTGCGAATATCAGTATGGTGCGCCAAAGCAAGGAGACCAGAGGAAGTCTTACTGAAACCCCTCCAATGTCTCTGAATTGCACTTACCAGCTGTGGGGAGGGGGGGGGAGAGGACTTTGGTCGTCACCACCATGCTCGGCTTCCTGCACCCGCTGCATTTTAGCTGCTTAAGCAACAAAATCCACGCCAGGAACTGGCTTCCGGACCAAGGCACACCTCTGAGGGATCTCGGAAATCACCTCAGCAATTCTCACCTGGGGGTGGGACCTTTAAGTATCACCACAGGAGAGTGGGGTTCAATTTTTCCTCCAATTTAAATGTACAATTTCTCCTTCCAAAAAGTACAGCAAAGCCCATAGAGAAAGGTATGTCCACCATCTGCTGGAGACTGAGAAATACTGAAGGGCTGAGGTCTCTGTAGGGGTGTTTCTAGGGTGATGGCAGCTTTGAAATCTGACTCCGTCTCCATCAGGGAAGCATAACCCATCGGTCCTTAGTCCTTCTGGCTACAAGCTAGGAAAGCCCAAATTTCGAGCATCAGACTGTATCTGCAAAGATTGCCCTTCCACATCTATTGAAGGTGTTAAGATGTTGGAGGTATTTTTCCCAATCCAGAGCAATCAGGTTTTCAATGTTTAGGGTAAGACCATTATTAACAAGCCATTCTTTAATACCTGAAATTCTTCTTTGATAGTTTTGAACTGGAAAATACCCATAATCATTACAAGGAAAGAATACCTGCACATCATCTGCATACATAATAGATTAAGCCTGAACATTTTTGCTTTAAACCTAATGGTGCTAGTTAAATATTAAAAAAATATAAAAAAAAAAAGACAGAGGAAAGGGTGGATCCTTGAGGTACGGCTAATGATCAGGTCTTCCATGAGGAAAACTGATCCCTTAGCTGTACATACTGTTTCCTTTTGTTTAAAGAGGACTCAAACCATTTTAAAACCACCCCAGTGAAACCAACATTTTCCAGTCTCATGATTAACACATCATGCCTCACTGAATCAAAGACACTTGAAACATCAAGCTGTATTAGAATCTCTAGTTTGCCCTGATCCAAGCTGCACAATAAAATATTTGACAAAGCAAGCAATAAAAGTTCAGTGTTAAAATGCTTGCAAAATTCGTATTGATTACAATCAAGTATGTCACGGTCTAGCAGATATTCATCCAATTGGATTGTAATAGCTCTCTCCAATATCTTTTTCAGAGTTGCCAAATTCTAAATTGGGTGATAATTGACAATGTCATGCCCATCTTTACTGACAATCTTAAAGATAGATCTAACTGTCCCCTGTTTAAAGTCCTGTGGTATCTTTGATATAATATTTTTAGCATCTATCAATTATCCAAACTACCTACATAAAAGGATCAACATAATCAAGGATGTATTTAATGCTAATCCAATAAAAATATCTGAACAAATGTACAAAGTAAGATTACCAGTTTAATTTTTTTTCTACAACCAACTTTTGGTTTGTTAACAGAGGTGCTAAAATTCTGATGCAGCCTCTAATAAAACAGCAGTTGTATCCTTAGAAATATCAATAGAATTCAGATTGAACCCGAATGCTTTCTCTGAAGTGAATTTACGAGAAACCAAGTACTATGGTTTATCAACACTTTCCCTTTTACTATATTTTTATTTCAAATTATTGGACAATGAGGTATCTTGAAACATATTTAATAAAAATGATGAAGATTACATTTTCTTTGTCACCTTTTCAGCTACCATTCTTTACCAAAATGATCATAGACTCTTCCGTCTTCTGAGCATTCTAGATATTGCTTTGATTATGCTTTACATGTACATAGACAAAACAGGAAACTAAACCAATACTGTTAGAGAGAGCAAGCATGACACAGGACAAATGTTAAAATGCTTTATTTGTTTTTTTCCAGATACAATAATTATAAAGATGAGCAAACATATTTGAATGACATTTTTATTCTTCATGACAAAAACCTTACTTTTTTATGCATCAGCTGCAAGCCTTTGAGTTTTTGATAGAAACCCAATGGAATTCTGTCATTCTCTTTAGCTGTTTTGCCCCTGGAGAGCTTCAGCCATGAAGAGCTTGCCCAAGTTCTGCGAGGTGAATTCTTTGATATTCTGGCAGTAAGTGTTGATTTGACCTGTCAATGACAAATCAAATTTTATGTCAATTATGTGGCCTAGAATATAACTTTTAAAGTCAAAACAAATCAACATTATTGATCAATAGTACTATACCTGTATGGCATAATTATAGCTCATTATTTAAACAGTTACAGCTGGAGGTAAAATAAAATTTTACATAAAAAGCATGATTATAAAGAAGAGTAAAAACAATGCACAAACTATCTAGTTCACAATATTTTCATGCATATTAGAAATTTTTAACAAAAAGACTTCTGAGAATCATGGATAACATCTGGTACTTTAAGTTAAAATCATTCAGCTTAGCCTCCCCAAGAAAAAACTTAAAAGTTGCACTAGTAATCAGGCAAGATACATGGATGCTAACTATATTGGAGTCTGCAGAATTTGATTTACAAATAAATTTCTCTATCTTTATTTAGATTTAATTACTGCCTCATAGAAAACCTCAAGGGGGTTTACAATAAAAATGACAATGTACAATTCAAAAATAACAGTACAAAATTAATGACATAATACAAATATGAACATAAAAATAACCCTTATGACATCTTGTCCTTTCATCTCATTCTGCTGATTCTCCCACTTTACTAATAGCCTGCAGGTATTTCAACCCGTAGCCCCCGGCATGACTTAGTAAGCCTCTGAACACTACCTTCACCAAAAGCTTGGCCAAAATACCAAGTTTCTGCCTAAAAGAGAAGTCAAACAATTCACAATGAATTTCAAATAGAATGAGAAGTCAAAATCTCAGAGCAGAAGTACTAAAAGAAGTTTACATACAACTCTTAATCTTGTCATAGTACGCGATGAGACTTTCAAAAGAGCATGCTGAGAAAAGTAAGAGTCCTAGGTGTCTGGTAATGTGTTAATAAATCAAGTCAAGGACCCTTTCTATATAGAAAGTGACATCTTATACCGCTGGATCTCACAGAATGATCTAGAAGAGTGGTTCTTAATCTGGTCCTCAAGGACCAACCCACCCATCTGGTTTTCAACATATCCAGAATGAATTTGCACAAGATTTATCTGCATGCAGAATATACAAAAATACTTCATGCATATTTCATTGGGGCTGGGCACAAGTGTAGACCCTCATTCCTTGGACACCAAAAGAAGGGATACAATACTGCATCTCTGGACACCGCCCGGCTCCCTTCGTTGTGCATACTTTACCGATCTCAGCTATCTGTAAACTTCTCCCCAAACCCTCAGCAAGATAAAGAAATACTCCTGGATATTCTCTTCATTGGAAGACATATACATTTTATTTCCAGTGCATTGGCAGGCCAAACTCCATTGAAGCTAGTGTGGAAACAGATATAATGGTTACAATGTCTGTTCTTAGGTTGGTTGGTTTTGTGAAGTAATAGGGTCCCAGCTAAATTACAAATATGCTTCTCTTGCAAAATGGCAACTGTATTTTCATGAAACTATAGCAAGCTATGTTTAAGGAGCATAGATCATTTAATCTAAGCTTATAACATTCTCAGGGACTAAAATGATCATGTCGGGAGGACTTTACCAGGAGAGACCTCTCGAAGGAGAGGAAAGGCAGAAGGGAACGCTGATAGCTCCTGTTTTTCCAGCTGGGAGCTTGTGCCATCGGATCGGCGTTGCTGGACACGCCCCCCCTGTGATGTCACTCGGAGACGGACTGGTGAATAAATTTGGGGCAGGGTGGTTCACTCAACCGGAGGACTTTACCAGGAGAGACCTCTCGAAGGAGAGGAAAGGCGGAAGGGAACGCTGATAGCTCCTGTTTTTCCAGCTGGGAGCTTGTGCCATCGGATTGGCGTTGCTGGACACGCCCCCCCTGTGATGTCATCACTCGGAGACGGACTGGTGAATAAATTCGGGGCAGGGCGGTGCGCCAAAGGGGCGCGCCCCTTCTAAATTTTTTTTTTTCTTCTTGTCTAATTTCTCTATCCTGTATGGGTAGAAAACGGAAAACCAAGGTTTGGACATCTTCTCCAGCACCACGTGAGACTAGAGGACCTATGGACTCCCACATTATCAGAAGGGTAAGTCAATCTGCTCAGAGCCCTAGCCAATTGCAGCCACATCAGCAAACTTCTGAAGAACCAGACCTCTCCCATTAAAATTTGCCTGAAATGGAGGAAATACCAAATATGGACTCTGTAATCCCCCCTACCACTGGGGGAACAGAGGGAATTGGGACAACAGGAGATTCAGGATTACAGGCAGTAATTACTGAACACGTTGATCCCCAAAATGTTATCTTGGGAGACGTTTGGCGAGCTATTAATGAGTTGCAGAAAACTATGACTATGTCAATTGCCCAAAATAATAAAACCTGTAGTGAGATTAAGAATGTTGTAGAAAAACAATGTTCGATTAGATAAATTGGAGGAAACTAGCAAGAATATTACAACACAAATAAATTCTCTACAAATGGTTAATAATTCATTTATTAAGGATAGTTTGTCAACTCAGAGGCAGATAGAAAATCTGGAAAATACAACTAGGATGAAAAATTTACGATTTTTAAATTTTCCAGTAACCAGACTTATATCAGCCCAAGAATTATTAAAAAAATATTTTGCAGAAATTTTGGCAATTACTAATATAGATGATAAAAATATCTCAAAATTATATTATATTTCTAATACTAGTTTGAGATTACAGGAGGGTGAAGAGGGTATGGACCAACAAAATTCCCCTAATTTAACAGCTTTCCTAGAATCATCTATTGATGATATACCTAAAAGAGCAACTTTGTTACTTTTTGTCGGGAAAGTGATAAAAACCTAATCTTACAGAAATATTTTAAAAATAAAGATTATTTGTTTTGTGGCCAGAAGATACAGGTTTTTCCGGATGTTTCCGGATGTTGTTAAAACAAAGGGTTTTATCATTAGGGGCAACCTTTTTCTTAAAATTTCCGTGTAAATGTTTGGTTGTACTACAAAGAAACAAATTTATTTTCCATGATCCAACTCATTTGGAATCTTTCCTACAAGATAAGGGCTGAGGTAGAAAAAGCTGCAAATAAAAAAATGTTTATCTCCAATGTTTTGCAAATTTGAATTGCATATTTTCCTAAAAATGATTTGAATTGATCCTCCCATAATGTGGACTAATAATTTTTTATGTATTTGTTTTCCTAATAGGATTGCCTTATGTTTATTCATACAAGAAAAATGTTTTCTTTTTGATTTTTTACAATTGTAATTTGTTTAAAATCTCAATAAAGTAAAAAAATAAAATAAAATAAAATGATCATGTCACAGCAACTAGAGACATCTAGGAATCATGTTAAAATATTTTGGGTTTTACTGAAGGTTTTTCACCACTCAGCATGGTTTACCCTGGCTGTTCCAGTCCTACATTATTTTCTAGTTATAATTGCTTTTAACTCTCACAGACTTTAGCAGACTCATTCCTACATTGGCTGTCCTGAAAACCAGACTGGCCAGACAGACATCGAGGATCAGGTTGAGATTCACTGATCTAACACACTCCAATGAAGGAAGAAATTGCAGAAAAATATATATTTTTTTACTTTTACTTTGCTCACTGGGAATTACAAGGATTATAAGGCTTTAAAATACACTCCACTGCCATACTCCGGTGGGTTACAAATCAGCTTCACTGTCCTTTATGCTCTCATTTGACAAATGCCACCACCCCAAAATAGGTTTCAGTAACATTTCTTCTTAAATGAAGCAAAAACCTTTACTCAGTTTTAATGGTTCATTACTGTGACATTATAATCTGCTGATTATAATAAACTATACTCATAGCCCCTCATACACCAGCACAGATCTTTATGTATCAACTATTTAAGCGTCTTTCCCCTCAGATACCAGCTCCAGAACCCGTTTGGAGATCCAGAGTAAATGGCATTTCATCTGTGATGCTTCATCCCATGCCAAAAGGTTTCATGAAAAAAAAGGATTCGAAGGCACTTGTGTTACAAAGCTGAAGGTGATCACAGCTTAGCAAGCATGTTTTTACCCTATGAAACTATTTCCCACAATTCTGGCAATTCTCTGTCAAGTCTACTTCAGAGAGATATATAAATTGACCAGGGATTCTATATAATATTCTAAATATGCTCTTAATAAAGCTTTATTGCAGATAAAAACATTACACTTAAAACTGGAATACCTCCAACAGGCATCTTTTTTAGGGTGTGGTACCTTTTAAAGGACCAACAAGAAAAATGTTCCACATGAGCTTTTTGAGACCTCATAGGCCTCTTCTTCCCATGTCCTGTAATCTCATATACTGTAACATCTCCTATAAAAAAGGATCACAATCTACAGAGATTCTAGTTTACTCCACTGTCAATATGGTTAATAGTACTCTACCTTACAGAAACCAAATAAATGAACTAAATCTATACACAAAGAAAAACTATACTCTCTGGGTACTATACAATAGCAAGCAGTAATGCTCATCCTAAATTATTTAAAAATGTTACAATCAAGAAATTTTCAAAATTCTCGAAGTTGTTCCCACACATTCAACAGATCTCCGACTGATCTATGTAGGAAAATGTCACAAATGAGATTATACGCATATGGAAATTTCATAGGAAGGCATTTTTAAGATTGTTGCAAACATGGCTGCCAGGAGTTCAGAGGAATTGCAAAGTAACTGCTTAAAGAATTTCAAATGTAATGTCTTGGCAATATAAATCTCTTAACTGGCAAAGGGTCAGTATAACTACTTCCTTAGGAATGAGCAAAGCTTTCCTTCAGCTCAGTACAGGTTAAGTCCTTTCCCAACGTGTACCAAGTATGAATATAGAAAGGATTTTGGTGAAGCCAGTTGTCTTTTTAGAGTAAAGTCTTGCATTTCATTTACAAAAGTTCAACTACAGCATGCAGACATGGCCTTATCTACATCTTCAGAAAACAAGTCAGGTGTACTATGGGAGAGAGTCATCACCTATGGCAGAAATTGAACCAAGTAAGAGATTCCCTGTGACTGATAATTTGTTTTTTATAAAGTCATTCAAAAAGGAATTGCTGGAACTTATATTACAGAAGAAAAATGTCAGCTGTCATTTTAATCCAATTTGTTTGTATTTAAATTGTTTACTGATGTAGAATGCTATGAACAAATTCAAAGTGATTTAATTTCCCTTTTTGGAAAGAATTTTGTGATTTCTTTGGTTCCTCCGCCCTATACCAGCTTGCAAGCATTAGCTTTAATGTCCCAGCTGCAGTTGTCTTTAATTTCTTGTGCTCAAAGCCACATAAACAGAGATGCAGCGCATGAGGATAAAAGTCCAGCATGAATGATTACCTGCAATGAGTAGTGAATCCATTCTGGGAGGGGGCTGAGGTGGTTTAAAGAGTTTGCTCATATCCTCTTCAGGCAGCGGTGGCTCACCCCGACTTTGTCGCTGTATATTCTCTTGCTGACGTCTCTGCTGGTACTAAATACAAAGCAGAGAAAGATTAAACAAAAATACCTCAACAAAATAAAAACAAGAGCAAGGCCAAAACAGCATCACGATATTATTCACCAGAAACACGATTAACAAATGCTTTAATATTATTCACCAGAAACACGATTAACAAATGCTTTAATATATATAATCATTTAGATTTAGTTCATGCCTTTTCATTAGTAACTCAAGGCAAGTTATATTCAGGTACTGTAGACATTTTTCCTGTTCCCAGATGGCTTACAATGTAACTGGGTGATGCATCAAGCCACATTACTGCTCTAACACACATTAAACAGCGTATATTGTAAGACAGAGCACTATCACACCAATATATCAGAGTTGCTTACCTGTAATGGAGGTTCTCCAAGGACAGCAGGATGTTAGTCCTCACACATGGGTGACATCATCAGATGGAACCCCGATGTAGAAAACTTATATCAAAGTTTCTAGAACTTTGACTAGGCACACTGAGCATGCCCAAAATGCCTTATACCACGCATCCACGTGAGGTCCATCTTTAGACTTGTAATATAGAAACATAATTAAAATAAAAAAATGGGAGAAATCCAACTCTACGGCGTGGCAGGCGGGTTTAGTGAGGCTTGCTTGCAGTCCAAACTGTGCAGTGCTCATTCGCCTTGGTGCAAATGGGGCCTGAGAAAGAATGTTGTCAAGGCGATTGACTGGTTAAGATAGAAGTCCGTTACCACCATAAGCAGGAACATAAGGTGTGTATGCAAGACCACCCCTGTCATGATAAAACTTAGTGTAAGGTGGATAAGTCACTAAGGTCTGGAGCTCGCTGACCCTATGAGCTGAAGTGACAGCCATCAAAAATATGAACTTCCAGGTTAGGAACTTCATGTCACAGGTATGCAGCGGCTCAAAAGGAGCTTTAATCAGCTGAGCTAACACCACGCTGAGGTCCCAAGACACAGTGGGAAGCCTTAGAGGAGGATTCAATTAAAGCAGGTCCTGGATGAAACGTACAACTAAAGGCACATTCCACCATCTAACCTTGGTCGCCAAAGTGACAGCCCTCTGGTGAGGTAGGAAGGCCTTGGACTGAGCCATGTCTAGCAGGGCTCTCTGAAGTCCAACTGATGTGACGAGCTGAGATGAGACTTTGGGTAGTTGAGAACAAATCCCAGTGATTCCATCACCTGGCTGGAAAGTGCCTGGACCTGGTAGCCCCTGCTTGAGACATGCTCTTGACCAGCCAATCGTCCAGATACGAGAAAACATGCAGTCCCAGCCTGCAGAGGTGTGCCACCACCACGGCAGGCATTTTGCGAAAACCCATGGGACTGACATAAGCCCAAATTGCAACACTTGGTACTGGAAGTGCTGTTTTTCCACCGGAGATATTTCCTGTGACTGAGGAAGATCTCGATATGAGTGTATGCATCCTTTAGGTCAAGGGAGCGTAGCACTCCCCTGGGATCAAAGTGCCCAGGGAAACCATCTTGAACTTTTTTCTTAGAAACTTGGTTCAAGGTTTAGGATGGGATGGAGTCCTCATATTCTTTTTGAAATCAGGAAGTATCTGGAGTAGAATCCCCACCCTGGTGGTACGGGCTCGACTGCTCTAGCCGTTAAGAGGGAGGCGAGTTCCCGATCTGCTACTGGCCCACAAGATGGGCATAGAGGACAATTTGGCAGGACACTCAATAGATTCAATTGGTACCCTTGATGGATGATGGACAGAACCCACTGGTCTGAGGTTACACTGGGCCGCTGGTTCACAAAGAAGCACAGCCTGCCCTCGACCGGAGAGTCCATTATCCCGGGTACAGGCAACTGGCCTACACTCCCTACAACCCAGTCAAAACCCTGTCCCCAGAGTTGACTGAGGAGCCCAGCTGATGCTTGGGGATCTTTACTGCCAAGGACAGCTGCAGGAGCCCTGATGGTGTGGATGGGAGCGAGGGGGCAGAAGATAATATTTCCTTTGGTGAAAGAAAGACTTCCTTGGCCCCTGTCTCGCTTGCCTCCTGGTGGAGAGTTGCTGGAGGGTTTCATGGTGGTCCCAAAGTTGTGTCACAGCATCCCTCACCCTATTTCCGAAGAGATTCTCTCCAGCACATCAGCAAATTGTTCCTGTAACTCTGATTGGAGATCAGAGGCTTGCAGCCATGCCATTCTGTGGGCGACGATTCCCACTGCAGAGACTCTTGATGCCATCTTGAGAACATCGTAGGTTGCACAGACCTCGTGTTTTCCGCACTCCAGGCCCTTATGCACCAGCAACATGAGGATGTCTTGCTCCTGATGAGGCAGCTGCATAGCCACCTCTTGCACCTGCATCCAGATGTCCCACGAGTACTGGCTCGTGTAGAGCTGGTAGGCAGCAATGTGGACTATGAGCATGGCACATTGAAATATCTTCCTCCCAAAAGTGTCTCTCTATCTCTCTATAGTCTTTCCCAGGGGGCGCTGAGGAATGAGTTCGAGAGTGCTTGGCCCTCTTGAGGGTGGATTCGACCACTGACTGGTGGGGCAGCTGATGCTTGTCGAATCCGGCAGCCTTCTGGACGAGGTAAACCCAGTCTGCTGGAAGGCACTGTGAGGGGATGTTCCTATATGCTCAGCAGCAACCCCTTAGGGATTTTGTTTACCGGGACTACCACGAGCTTCTTAGGAGGCTTCATGAACTGGAGGATCTTACACATTTTGGGCCTGGCATCCTCCTCTATTAATAACTGAAAAGGGATGGCTTGCGCCATCAACCTTCACAGGTTTTGTGAGGATAAGTCCTCAGGGGAAGACTTTCTTCACTCCTCTGGAAGAGGAACCCTTTGACCCCCAGGGGTCAAAGGGTTCCTCTTCCAGGACTTATCCTCACAAAACCTGTGAAGGTTGATGGCGCAAGCCATCCCTTTTCAGTTATTAATAGAGGAGGATGCCAGAGGAGTGAAGAGCACCTAGGGACCCATTCATAGGGGATGGGTCCCTAGGTGCTCAGCCTTCATCTAGAGGTGCAGGCACCTGTGAAACTGGACTGAGGGGGGGGGGGTGGGGGGGTGCCAAGCCTCGGAACATCTGCCGGCCTCGGTGGAGCTTCCTCAGAGGAGGAACTGACGATGACTACCGTATTGGTAGGGGGAGGCCTTGGTACCCGCCTCTTGGGCACCAAAGCTGTCTCGGGAACCGACACCAGCAGGGTTGGTAATGCACTAATGAGCACGTTGAGCTTCTCCAGAAGCAGTATGATGGGCGGCACCAGCATCGGTGCCTCTGGACTGAAGCCCTGCAGTGTCCAGTCCACCTCTACTGGACTCGGCGCTCCAGCTCCTCTTCGAAAGTTGCTGATGCCAACATCAACTGAGAGGGTGGCCAGATACTCTTCGGACCCTCGAGGTGGATCAGTGACTGGCATCAGGACCGATGGATACCATCATGGACCACCAATACCGATGAAGGCACTCCTCACTGCAGGGTTGCTTTGAGAACATTGTGGCAAAAGCTGGTGCATCCCGATGCCTGGCACCGTGCATCGACTGGGACTGATGCCAATGCTTCTTTCCATGCTTGGCCCATTCCTTCTCCTGTGCTGAGGCTGACGACGAAGAACCCAACGTCCTCGGCCTGGAAGAAATAGGTAGTCGATCTCCGGCATCCCTATCTTCTGACAGCATCAACTGAGCATGCAGTCCCACCGATGGCTCGGAGTTACAGGCATTCCTTTGGATAAATAAGTATCAAACTAATTAGCTTCTTGAAAGAGGCTGCCTAACCATTAAGGTGATGGCAACCTCCTAAACACTTCGATGCTGATGGCTCGGAATTCTTCGACCTGAAGAGCTGCTCCATCTTGTGGAGTCGAAGCAGATGTCCCTTCGGGGGTCATCTGGGTGCATAAATGCCAACCCTGGACGTTATGCATTGCCCCCAGGAAGACGACACATATCTCATCCGGATCTGTGATGGAAATGGTCTGGGGGCATCGCAGAAAACCGGAAGTGGCCGTGTTGGATGAAACAAAAGGAGCACAAACCGAAAATGATGGCAGCAGGTTATCAATGGCTGGCGGGCACCGAACCATCTCCGCCACGAGGAATTGGCCATGAAAGGAAACTTACCCGAATTGTTGAAAACCCTAATTAGGAGACACTACAAGAGGCTACAGAGAGGGAGCCGGCGATGGAACAATGAGGAAAAAACCTACGAAAAACGTGAGAAAAGCAAAGTTTTCACGCAAGGCCAAACAACAGCCACTCACACCGCGAGGCCTACAGCTCCATGGAAAAATAGACTAGAGAGGAACCCCACATGGTATAGGGTATGCTGGACAATTTCAGTGTCCCTAGTCAAAGTTCTAGAAACTTTGACAAATGTTTTCCACATCAGGGCTTCATCTGATGATGTCACCCATGCATGAGGCCTACCATCCTGCTTGTCCTCAGAGAATGTGCAATATCCACGATAATTTGCATGACCCAGCCCTGGTAATCTCTCCTAATACAATGACATTCTTTGTATACAATTTACATGCATACATAATGGAAATGCATGCAAATGTGGTCATTAATAGGCAATCTGATGTAAATATTTTATTGCAGCCAACCAAGAAAGTGGTTAGTTGAGATAAAACACCACCTTTTTAAAAAGCAGTAAATGTGACGTGGGTCCTAAGGCTTCCACATCACATTAAAAGTGGCCAGAACCTTAAAAAAAAAAAAAAATCAACACAATTGCAGCGGCTAACTAAAAGGTTGCGCAGGGGTCAGGGCTGACCCTTGGCTGAATTTGGGGCCGCCAGTTGAAGCTGCCCCAACACACCAAAAAGTAAAAAAAAAAAAAAAAAAAAAAAAAAAAGTGCTACGCACGGCAACAGCCTCTGCCTACCCCCTTCCCGGTCATCAGTAAGGCAACCTTGCTCCCTTCCCATGGAATTATTATAGGCAAGGACCTCTCCCACAACTCATCCCAACAGCACCATAAATAGTTGGAGGTGTAACGCTCCTCATTCCCCCCAGCCCCCAAATGTTTATGAAAACTCATTGTTGTTCAGTGGGGGGGGGGGGGGGGGGCCAAACCCACCCTCAACCTTAACTGGTCCACAGTTCCTCTAAGAGGCCTGGGGTACCCACTGGGTGTGTGTGGGTACCAATGAGTTTTCATGTACCTTTGGGGGGCATTATATCCCCAGCTATTGCATGCACTGCCTCCATAGCATGCAAATTCCCTCTCATGCATATTCATTGTGGATATCCTGAAAACCAGACTGGCTAGGGATCCTTCAGGACAGGTTTGGGAACTACTCCACTAGGCTATTCCTCCACTCCTTTCCCCACCCCCCCTCCCACACACACACACACACACACAGAGGGTTAAAGGGGAAAAAAACTGGGTTGGAACTATAGATAAACTGGGTTGGAACTATAGATAAATTAAGAACCAACAGAGAAGAGATACTGACAAAGTTCAGACATGGTTTACAAGTACATAACATGACAAGGCCATACGGTAAGTTAAATAAATAAGAGACTGCCTTGAGAAGACAAAGAAAATGGAAATATGTAAAACTTGATTGTCTCTTAACATCTTTTAGAGTTTCAGTCTGTTTAAAAAAAACAGACCAACAATTTTTAAAAATCATACACCAAAAACCTATTTGACAACGTCTCAAACAACAGTTAATAAAAAGTGTATTCCAAGCAGTGGCAATGAAGAAAAGCTTGAACATCTGTATCTGTGTACATTTGCAAGTAATACTCTTCTCTCCCTCCTTATCATCCATTTCTCAGCAGTTTGTCTATTTTCTATCAGAATTGCTGTTCTTAAATAACAATAGCACAATTTTTCAACTGAAAGCAAGGATGCCAACTATGTGACAATAAGCTACCACAAAAGCAATTACAGTTAATAAAAAAACGAAACCTGAAATGCAGTCACACTACATCTTTAAAAAAATAAACACATGTTTATTTGCTGAGGTCAGAAGTAAAACTGAGTATTATATGTCTCATTCCAAGCTACCCTGGCAATGCAGATTTTAGCTAAGAGAATGCACACGAGGAGATGTGACTGGAATACTGAAATGCGAGTGAAGAGAAATCTGTGTGGTACAAGACAAGTCATTTAATATACCTGTGCACATTTTTACCCCCCAAATGTGACTGGG
The DNA here is from genome assembly GCF_901001135.1 of Rhinatrema bivittatum. Taxonomy (NCBI): domain Eukaryota; kingdom Metazoa; phylum Chordata; class Amphibia; order Gymnophiona; family Rhinatrematidae; genus Rhinatrema; species Rhinatrema bivittatum. The sequence continues at coordinate 750,499,403 of NC_042616.1, forward strand.
GGTAAAAATACCTTTCTACATCTCCTATTAAGCTTTCAGGAAGTCTAAGAGTCAGAACTGATCTACCAGGCTCTAACAATCCAGAGGTGGCTGCGCACATTTCTAAACTATTGAATTGTAAACAAAGAATGAAGAGAGCTTTCTAAATCCAAATTATTGTGGAATATAATAATTTTGGGTAGATAACATTTGTAAGATCGAATATTCTCAGTTGCAGAGCCTAAACTTTGAAATCATTTCCCTGATGCCCTTAAACAAGAATGATCTCTGGGAACTTTCAGGAAACATTTAAAATATTTCTTATCCCCCGAGTCTTTAAATTATGCTGCTATATAGGCTAACTGTCTATGTCTGGCTGAAAAAGGGTTGTTGGCTGTGCTTTGCCACCTCTTGGTATTTGAGGTTCAATTTTTTTTTGTAATAAGATTAGATAGTTTTTCAATCCCCTCCATTGAATTTTTTTTTTAAACTACAACTGTGTTAGAATTGAAGGCTATTTCCTGGTCTCAGTATTTAATGGTAGTCTAGGTATTATATTTTACGTTTTATTGTGTGTGTGTTGATTATTCGATGTACCTACCGACTACTATGTTAAGTATCATTTTGGACGGCCTTTTAAAGGATGGGAAGACAGTATATAGGGGTTTAAAAGAAATATGGTAACCAAAAAAGGATTATAAAAATAACACTGCACACAGGTTTTTCACATACAATGCAGTTTGAATTATTGCTCCCATTTGGAATGGATGCAGTAAATACTTACCCATAGGAATGTGCTCGCCCTACCATGCAGTACAATTTCTTGGCTCCTACCTCTGATAGCTTTAGGGAAAGGCATACTCGCATTCATATTTTTAGAAGATATTAAATGACATTACTATTAAAATGTTAATTTTATAACAAATTTACTCATAGCTCTAACCTGATGTTTCTGCTGCTGTTGCTTGCTTGTGTTCCTCATATAGGTGTTGTATTTAATTATGTCCTGGCTCATTTCATCCACCCGATCCATCAGCAGCTGCAGGCTTTTCTCCAGATGATTACTAAACACAGAACATGAGTTCAGAAATAGAACTTTATCTAGAAAAGCTGAAACCTTTAAAAGATGAGATTTTTTTTCTCTTTGCATTTCATTTTTTTACAGTTCAAGGAAATATATTGCTACAAATACTCCTCTGTGCACTAATCTCGTCAGGCCGATAAAAATACATTATAATAAATGAAAAACCAGCTGATTAGCTTAACTCACTAGCTTCAAACATACAGCACCTGCCCTGACCAAACTACAAACCTTAATGACTATCACTATTGTTACTGAAGACCAATAACCACTTTCTTATCACACGCATCTACAATCTTAACAGTGATAAATGAATACCCTCAAAGGCTAGTTAAAATAAAGAATTCACTGCCCAGCTTAGCTACACAATTAGTTTTAGACAAGACACTTCACTTGCAGCAGTCTTACTAAGACTGTAAGAATCCTGCTACTGCGATATGCATCCATTTTTGTGCTGGTAACAACTCTTCTATTAAAGTCAGCTCTTTCGGCTCCCACTGGAAAGAAGAGAGGACAGCATTACTCAATGCTCTGTTGAAGCCAGTACAACTAGCGCAAAATGAATGCTTCTGGCAGGAGCAGGAGACCTACACTCAAAGAAAAATTGCTGGAAAACTATGCATGTCTACAACTTGTCATCCAATCAGGTAGGCACTTTCACCCTGGCTGAACAATTGGCCTTTTCAAATTTCCCCTCAGCAATTGCCTTTAAGAAGTCTGAAGAGGTTGAATGTTCAGTGAATCTTGTGCATTACTGCAAACTATGGTTGATGTGCTCTTGTTATTATACAATATCCAATATCTTTAGCCTTGGACAGCAAGAGTACAGAAGGCAAAAACCCACTACATCAAGCATATATGGCAGGTAAAGGATTCTAAAGCTACGTTCATCGAGAGTTGTACATGTTTATGCATTTCTGGACGTGCAAAATACATAGAGCACACTTCTATTGTGCACACAGTGCGTCTGCAAGTGTGTCAGATTGTAAGCAAGTTATATGTTCAAATCTTCACATGTCAAACCACAAACAGCAGCAGCATGTCAAGGACTTAAACATACAGGGGGAAATTTGAAAAGAGCCCGCAGGCGTTTCCAAAGTCTGGAAACGCCTGCAGACTGTTTTTCTTGCAGGTTCTTTTCCGTCAAAAAAACCCAAAAAATCACACAGTTTTATTAACTCCACGATCTGTCTCCTCGCATGCTTTCATTTTCCATGGGTAAAAAGTATACATATTGTTGATCCCCATGTGCACCCTTATCCACGGAAAGGGTAGGTAATTTTCAGTCAATTTTACCTGGTTAAACATCTACTTACCTGAGTAAATTGCTTTTGAAAATTGTCTTCACAATATTTAGCTTATCAATTAGCGAATTGCTGAAATTCTACTCAATGTGAATCATTTGTAAAATGTTAAATTAGACTTATGACAGATACAAAACAGATTTTCCAGAAAAAAGTAGCAGCATACATAATGAATTTTAAAAAATTAATAAGGCATTTGTCTCAATTTCCATAGTGGTGCCTAAGTCACTTGGCTCATTTCAAACACTTGTCTGCCTGACTAACTACGGTGATTCAGAGGCATGCAAGCAAAGCAGGTGTTAATAATTGGACATAAGGGATTGTGAACTAATTATCCTCCAGATCGCACACCATTCTCTTAATTGCAATTATAATTTTCATTTTTAACATTCACACGCTTCATCTTTCTGGAAGTTTAAAAAGTTAAGGTGATGTTTAGTTATCAGACCTTACATGCCCATGTCAACCATAAATGATCAATTACAGAACTCCAATTCTATAATACTTGAGACTTATTTTAATTGCGCCTCATTTTAGAATATAACCATTACTAAAGACGTAGATAATCTGTGAATTTAAGGTAATTGGAGTGCTAAAGAAACATGCACGGTTTACTTATGAGTACTATGTCAAATAAGCAATAGGGCAGTAGCAATTCATAGTCTGTTATGCAAGCATATTCACATTTTTCCATGACTTTCCATTCCAAAATATTCTGATAAAATAGTGGCAACAATGTTGCTAGTCTTGCCTGACTCTCTCCCTTGCTGAATGCAAGCACATTGATCTTAAAATTACTGCACTGGCTTCCAAATCTCTACCATGCCAACTTTAAAATTCTGAGTTTAGCTAAGTCGGGCCAATACAGTAAAAAACGCGGAAGAGTGGGCGAGCGCCTGCTCTCCCAGCGCGCACACAGGACACTCTCCTGTGCGCGCCATACAGTAAAAAAAATGTATTTAAATTAGGCCCGGCGGTAAAAGGAGGCGCTAGGGACACTAGCGCGTCCCTAGTGCCTCTTTTTGGACAGGAGCAGGCTGTCAGCGGATTTGACAGCCGATGCTCAATTTTGCCGGCGTCTGTTCTCGAGCTCGCTGACAGCCACGGGCTCCGAAATCGGATCCCGGCAAAATTGAGCGTCCGGTTTTCGGCCCGACAGCCGCCGGCCCATTTTAAATTTTTTCTTTTTTTTTTTTTACCTTTCGGGACCTCCGACTTAATATCGCTATGATATTAAGTCGGAGGGTGCACAGAAAAGCAGTTTTTACTTGTGCTTGGCTGCACATTTTACATACTGTATCCCACGCGCATACCTAATAGGGCCATCAACATGCATTTGCATGTTGAGGTGCCGCGGGTTGGACGCAATTTTCCTCCCCTTACTGAATAAGGGGTAAGGGAAAACGCGCGTCCAAGAGCAGGCTAACAGTGCGCTCCGTCGCAGTACACTGTACTGTATTGGCCTGAGTGTCTTCAAAGGGAAGACATCATTCTACCTCAGTAGTTATCTCACCCCTTATACACTTTTCTGTCCCCTCTGCTTGCTGTTACAAGTCCATCTAGTTGTGATGACCGCCAAAGAACTACGCCTCATAAGCACCAGAAAGGGGACCTTCTTAGTACCAGTCACAACCCTATGGAACTCTCTACTACTACATATCAGACACACTAGTTTCCAGAAAGCTATTAAAATATAGCTCTTTCAAGCAACATCTGGCCCACAGCTTCAATTCGAACTGAACTTTGAAATCCCTGCCCTGATGCATCCACCTGATGCATTTCCATTTCTTAAACTGTAATTGGCTTATTCCTTTATTTTGATGCAATCTGATGTAGTGCTTTCTATAATTTATTTGAAATGTTAGAACTATTAATATTTACTTGCTGTAAAACTGTCCCTTTTGTGATATTAAGAATGTAAACATTGACCTGCTGTAGCACACTTTGAGCGCCTCAGTGTTGACAGTCATGTTCATGACTGAGACAGAACTTCCATTACCTTGCCTGGGTGCAAGATGACCAAAAGCAGAGAAAGTATTTATCTCTCACAGGGCTCTCAGTCTTTTACCCTCCCATTTTTGGTTAAGGGAAGATCCTTGGGATCTCAGATTACGTTAAATTCAAGGCTTTAAACTGGAATCCAGCTCTGATGCAACTCATTTACAGAAGATCTCAAGACATCTCTTGCCTGACTGTTGCGTTTGTGCCTATTCTCGCCCTTGCTCCACCCTCTCTACCTTTGTGGCGACTCCTTTCAGCTCAGACGGACAGATGCAGCCGCGGCTTCTCCCCGTCTCTTGGTCCTGGTATCCCCGGGCTGGCCTGACGCCACGGATCCGCCATGTTCCTGATGACGTAAGCGCGCGCTCCAGGCTTTGTACCAACAAGGGTTCGAACCTCGGGGGCGTCCCCCCGTAATGACGTCACCTGTTTTCAATTTAAAAGGTCTTCGTTTGCTAACTACAAACGAGTTAGCAAGGAACTCCAACGGGACTTGCTTCGGCAGTCCACGCTACTTGCAACTACGATACGAATCAGCAAGGAGAAATCTTTCTCCATTGCTCGGCCTTTTCAAACTTACCAGGAGTACCTGCTTCTCGGGGGCTCCGCTCTCTCTCCTTGATTTCAGATTGTTGGACGGGATCCAGTACTCGCTCCTCGAGGGCCTACGTTCCCGAAGACTCAGAAGACTCCTATTGCCTGGAGGCGATCGCAGACATGAACACAGTGAGTCCTATTACAGACAGGAACTGGTACTCGCTCCACGAGGGCCCTTGTTCCTAATCTCTAAGACTCCCTTCAGTCAAAGACGTTATCGCAGGTACGGAGATCATGAGTTACCATTGCAGATAGGAACCGGTACTCGCTCCACGAGGGCCTATGTTCCTAAATCTCTCCTAGCCTCTCTTCTATTCCAGAAGCCATCCCATACACAGTTATTGTGAGTTCTATTTCAGACTGCCTATAGGAACCAGTACTCGCCTGCGGCTCTTGTTCCTGAATACTGAAGACTCTCTGTTGCATAGAAGACATTACAGATATCTACAATTGTGAGTGGATCATCTACCACTGGTTATGTCTAGCATACCCTGTCTACTCACTACCTATAGTAGTGAGTAGACAGCAATTTAGAGATCGTAGTTCCTGTATCAGAGGGACTTCAGCCCTGCCGGGCACATCAACTCACTACTGCCACCTCTGGTGGTTCTACTTCCAGTCTAATAAAGAACAACCTGTGTTTGTCTCAATACTCCAGCCTAGCCGGTGGTCCCTCTCAGGATCTCCACTTGAGGGTGCTGTCAACTGCCATCAGCCCAGGATGGGCTGATGGCAGTTGACAGCACTTAGTGTACGGAGTAACACTAAGTGTTACTCCGTACACTAATAGAGCGGTATCATCTGCCACTCTGTGGGAGCCAACCCACATCAGACCATTACTCCTCTTTTCTGCGGAAGCTGATCCATATCAGATAGCTATCTCCCCGTGGGGATCATACAGATTGCTGGCTCATATTTCTACAGGAACAAAGCATAACAGTTGCTACTCCTTCCCTCTGGGGAAGCAGAGCACTAACAGATTGCTAAACTCCTCCTCCTACAGGAGCCAAGCCTATCAGATTGCTATCTCCTCCCTTGGGAGGAGCTGATCGATACCAGATTGCTCACTCCGCCCTCCTGGCGGGGTAAGTGCTAGCAGATTGCTAACTCCTTCAATGGGAGTATCCAGCAGCCAGATAATAACAGATTGATAACTCCTCCCTCTCCTGGAGGAGATTTATAACAGATTGCTAACTCCCTAGCAAGATTTATAACACTGATCTCTTTGCAGTCTGGGTTTAGCCTATGCAGCATCCCATTGATTTTGATCCCAGATGGAACATCAGAGGATCTGAAAAGTATGCCACAGCAGGACGACACAAATGAGGCTGCGTAGCAGGGTTAAAGGATGAAAGCTCAGTGGAGGCTAGGAGGTTTGGTCTAAGAAGCCACCAAAGAGGGGGGATGGTGTGGTTGTGGCTCAGAGCCTGAGGATGGTCAGGGACTACTGTTCATTTCTGGAGAGAATCCAACAACAGAACAGGACTTCTTGAGATGAAAGCCATGTACTGAATGAAAAGGCCTATTAAGAATGACACCTTACTGGCTTTTTCTCCTATGATTTTGCCTGCAATGTAGAAAGACCTTCCATATGCACTGCAATTACTTACATCATATGAAGAGCCTAGGCAGTTGACACATCATGGAGGTCGATGTTAGCTATTTTGTGGCTGCATTTGGAAAATAATTGGAATGGTTGCCTTCTTTACATGGTGAACCATGAAGGATATTTTTTTTTTTAAGGAGGCTCAAAGAAATAAAACAAAGTAGTAAATTAATACTACTACAGAAAAAAATTAAAAGATGAAAAATCCCTGAAAAAAATTCAGGGTTATGAGAGAGCAGAAGTCCGTCCTTGTGCATCAGCAGGAAAAAAAATAAAGCGACAGAATAGTCACTCAGGGCTGGTATGTGGGAAATTCTGCACCCGCTAAAAAAATAAATAAATAAAAATAAAAGACTTCTCTTTCTGAGGTCTGAGATAGCATAACCATGTTACCACAATCAGATGATGTCATCCCATGTGTGTGGCTCAATTTATTCCTAGAGCTTGTCCATGGAACAAAGAAAGATTGAAGAAAAGAGATTAAAAAAAAAACCCTCAATGAGCAGTTAAAAAAAAATCTGAGCGCGCAATTCACATCTGTTCTCCAGATTGAGGAGACCTGTGTGGCAAGCGGCTATTTTAGTATGGTCTGGGCATACTCAAAAGGCCTTCAAAGTTTTTCTGAGCACAGAGACCTATCCTGCTTGTCCATGGAGAAAGTGTGATATTTAGAGGCTTGAAATGTTGCCAGGCTCATGTGTGTCTGTTCATGTATATATATTTTCAGGATTTGTACTGCACAGAAAGTAATGTTAGAGCCAGGAACTATCAGAGACAAATCTTTCCATACGCCCAGTGCAGTCTGAATGGAAGCCTCCAATCCTTGTGGCGACGAGCCACAGATTAGTCTTTTTGCAGTTTAGTAGCAATAAGAAACCAAAACTGGTAACAGGCACTACTTTTTTTTATGCAAATCTCTCTGGGATTGTGTTTTCTGGCCTAAAATACTCAAAACAGGGAGCTCTTGTTAGAAGATGTTTGCTTTTGTTGCCAGGGAAACAAAGAACTGAAAACAGATAACTTAAACAGATGTGAACCCAGACATGAAGTAACTGATAAGTGTGCTCCAAGTGCAGCTCCAGTTTTTCCAAGGTCCATCTGATGCCCACTTCTGCTCCCATTTTTGATGAAAAGTTATGCAAGATATTTTTTTTTTTGTCAAAGCTGTTTACATAGATACACCTTCAGGGACTGCTTTGTAAAAGCAAAACTTTAAAAAATAATGGAACAAGCTGTTGGTGGAGAAACTTAAAACTACCGCAAATGATAGCAAACTATTAAAAATGCTGATACCTTACAAATGCTAATTTGACAATATGTGACGATTACTATCAGCTCAGTCAGTTCCTAGGCAGAGATTTCACATGGAGATTTCTACCTTTAACCAATAAGCCTTCATGTTTTTGATGCAATTGCAGCCTCACGCTCTGCTCAGACGGCAAGAGGGAAAAAAAGGGGAATTGGATCCAGACGACACCCAACACGGGCTCTGACTTTTACGGCCTGGGTTACTGATACACAGACATAAGGGAAAAAGCACAGGGCTGCTTCTGTGGCCAAGTCTCAAAGCAAAGCATGTTCAAGCAGCACTGTCTGAATTTTCAGGAAAGATCCTCATCCAGTAAAAACGTTGCTAGCAGTAATTTTTTTATGGGTTTAATAGTTGCTTGGATTTGATTGTAAATATTACTACCCTTATCATACGGCTTGGGGAAAACTGCACTGAATGGCAGTTACTATCCTTAAGAGAAACATGAGGATAGCCTGCACAGCACGGCAGATACTATAAGAAGCTTGCTGGGCAGGCTGGATGGACCATTTGGTCCTTTTCTGCCATTATTACCATGTTAAAATGTATTATTCATACTACAAACAAAGAAATAAAGTAAACCCAGGCTCTATTTCCTGGAAGCACTTATCACAACACACATTTGAAGGGGAGCTGGGGAAGAGGGGGTTAAGGATCACAAAAATGTTTTTCATCTCTTTTACATTCTATTTATATAATGTTTTTTCTCCTAGAATCTATTTAATTTTTTGTCATCATTTAAACTTATACTTGGCTTGGTTTCAGAAAGAACTCGTACTGTCCTCCTCTACCAAACTTCCCAAAATCATGAGATTAAGATCCTGCCCTAATGTATTTATTTATTTTTAACATTGCCTCCAATGCAGCACAAAAAAACAAACCACACTAGGATAAGAGTCGACAATACAGAATTAGACTAACATTGCATGACATGAAGTTTAGTTGGCAACACACTTCAAGATATCTTATTTTCGTTTAATTTTTACATTATATTGTTATCTTCTAGAAAGACCCCAGGGTGGCTTACATACAAGATACAAATATCAAATACTTCATAGCAATCCATCATAGCGAAATAGAGCCCTATATCCATTCCTTTCCTCACAAGGGGTAGAGACCAAAACTAAAACCTGCCTACATTCAGCACATCCCTACATTAATTATTATCCCCTTTTGGGACACTGATGTTTGCCCTTAGCTTTAGATGATTTAAATGGAGCAATCTTTCCTATGATGTTCAAATTCCTTCATAAAATAGGTTATTCAGGTGAGCTCCTGATCATTAGTTGGATGCATCCGTGGTTGCTATAATTTGAAATCTGTTGGAAAAAAATTATCATCTACTTTATGGGAAAATGGCTCTTGTTGCTTAGTTGTGAAAAAAAGGGAGTAACATGGACTGCTGCCACCATATGGCCCAACATCTTCAATAAGAGCCACTTAGGAACTGGTTTCCACTCTGAGTTAGGATTATTTGCTGAGGAAGGAATACTTCCCCTTGCATAGTATCCAGGAAGGCTCCTATGAATCTGCCTAGAACCCGGAAATTAGGTAGAATATAAATTGCTATAAAAGGGGTGGGCAACTCCGGTCTTTGAAAGCCACAAACAGGTCAGGTTTTCAGGATATCCACAATGGATATGGATGAGATAGATATGCATTCAATGGAGGCAGTGCATGCAAATCTATCTTGAGGACCGGAGGTGACCACCTTTGTGCTATAATAATAAAGTCTATGATGTAAGATAGATGAACTCTAGGAATGAGGAGGAACGCACTTTCAAAGCAAATGATTGGATATGAGCCAGTTGTCTAAATATGGAAACACATATTGTTCTCTTATATAGGCCAATACAGGCTCCGAGGGAACGCACTGTTAGTCTGCTCTTGGACGCGCGTTTTCCCTTACCCCTTATTCAGTAAGGGGCGGAAAACACGCGTCCAACCCGCGGCACCTAATAGCGCCCTCAACATGCAAATGCATGTTGATGGCCCGATTAGGTATTCCCCGCAATACAGAAAGTAAAATGTACATACAAGCCGCACATTTTACTTTAAGAAATTAGCGCCTACCCAAAGGTAGGCACTAGTTTCTGCCGGCACCGGGAAAGTGCACAGAAAAGCAGTAAAATCGCTATGATATTAAGTCTGAGGTCCCGAAGGGTAAAAAAAAGTAAAAAAAAAAAGAAAAAAAAATTTTAAATGGGCCGGCGGCTGTCGGGCCCAGATGCTCAATTTTGCTGGCGTCTGGTTTCCGAGCCCGTGGCTGTCATCGGGCTCGAGAACAGACGCTGGCAAAATTGAGCGTCGGCTGTCAAACCCGCTGACAGCAGCCGCTCTGGGCTAAAAGGAGGCGCTATGGACGCGCTAATGTCCCTAGCGCCTCCTTTTGCCTGTTTCTACTGCACCACCTCATTTGCATACTGTATCGCGCGCACCGGCGAGTGGCCGGTGCGCACGCTGGGAGAGCGCGTGTTCGTCCGCTCTCCCGCGTTTTTACTGAATCGGCCTGTTAGTGAGCAGCAGCTAGGCTTTTTGTTTAACACCCTTAGTACTGTAGAGAGCTTAAAAGGGAGAACACAATATTGGTAATAATTGTTGGCAATGGTGAACTATAGAAACTTCTAGTGAGCTTTGTGAATTGGGATTTGTGTATAAGCCATCTTTGAGATCTACACTGGCCAACCAGATGATTTCCAAGTGAGTGAGGATGGTTCCTAAAGAGTTTATCTGGAACTTTTCTTTCTTCAGATGTTTGTTGCGATCTCTTGAGGTCCATAATGGGATGTAGGCCGCTCATTTTCTTTGAGTGAGGAAGAACTTGGAGTGCAATCCTATATTCCTTTGTGGAACTGGACTGGCTCCATTTGCAGCAAGAAGGGCTGACAGTTTTTATTGGAGGAGATGGAGCTGATCTGCATTTGTGGAGTGACTTGGGAGATTATTTAGGTGAGAGGTTTTGAAATTCAAACAGTATTCCCATTGTCTGGCTTTTAAAACAAGACGCAGATCAAAGTCATTCTGTTATTGCAGACCTTAGTGGGCTGAAGGGTTGAAGCCTTCCCCCGCTAGATTCAAATGGAAAGCTTGATACCATTGTCAAAAATTAGTATTGGATTTGAACTGTTGGAAAGATTTGGGCTGTGCTCTGTCCCTAGCACGTGGCTTGTTCTTCCACTGCTGCTGTTGCAGGTGAGGCTTCTGAAAGGAGAAGGTTTGGTACCTTCTTGCTCAGTAGTACCTGTAGTGTTGAGGCTGACTTTTCTTGTATCTAGATGGCTGATCAGTTGTAGCTGATATCAATGTTAGGAAAGTGGAACAGCGATCTTTAATGAGATCCACATTTTCTTTTACTTTTTCCTCAATAAAAGATTTTTCCCTGTACAAGGAGCATTCACAAGTTTTTCGTGAATATATTCATGAAGAACTGAAGTCTGCAGCTATGCTAGCCTTCTGGCTCCAATGGTTATTGGTATGTCCTGGAAGACACATTATAAACTGACCTAATTAGGGGTTTCCCAAATTCTTCTGCCTCCTGAAATACAGGAGCAAAATAATCCATGAAGTCTGAAGGAAGCTGATAAGTCATGTTTTGTAACTCTTGCAAGGAGTTATACATGTACTGTACAATATATAGTTTATAAGCAACTATCCTATACATTAATATAGCTGACTGGAAAATGTCTTTGTCATGGTATCCTGGAGGGAGAAGTTGATTTCACTACTACTGAATCATATAGGTGTTGTACTTTTTGATGACTTGATTTGAGATCAAATTTTCTTGCTATTGGTAAGGTAGAAAACAGTCTCTGCACATCTTTGTTTGGAGTTCCTGCAATACTCTGTGAATTGGAAGGGCACCTACTTGCTTTGGGGCTGGATATATTTTAATACACCTTTAGTTCTTATTCATCTTGTAAAGTAAATGGAATTGATTTTACAGGTATCCAGAACATGACAACTTTAATACTGACCGGTAAAAGGTCATGAGAGCACATCACTCCTGTACTACATGTTTTACACTGACTCCAGGTCATAAGGAGGATAAAATATAAGTTGGCATGTTGATAAACAGAGCTTTTACAGTGAAATAATCTCTTGCATGAGCGTGGCATTGAAGATCTATAATCCTACTAGGGTTTTGCAATCCGCAAGTCATTTTCTCTTTGGTATATCACCATCACAGTGGTACATCTGGAGGATAGCCAGACAAGAACATTTGATGTGGCTAGCTCCATAGTGTGGAATTCCCTTTTAGATGAGTTAAGGAAAAATGAATGTGTGTAGACGTTTAACAAAAAATAAAAAAAAAACATTGTTTTTGTAGATGTTTGAGGCATAAAATTAGCTCAGATGGAGACCAATCTGAGACTCAATATGGAGTTAAAATAGCAAAGGGTTAATGTGTGGTCACTTGAAATGATGGATGTTCATTATTTTGTCCTTGAATATAGATAAACAATGCTCAAGGTTTTTATATATGGATAAAATAGTGAAAGGTCAATTTGCAGGCATCAGAGCAGGATGTTTGTTGATTTTGTTTTTTTATGCTTTTAATATGTACCTCTCCACCTTGAAAATTGGAATGTACGTGTAAGAAATCTTTTAAATAAATAAGCATAACATATCCTCTGGCAGAGAAGTATATCTGGGATGCTGTGGAGATGGGTTTGATGGAAGAACTGTAGACTCATCAGTGACCAAATGGTATGACAGAGTATATGACTGCGATTCTTCCTTAAATTAAACAATACTACAGGTCGTACTTCTGAGGTTGTCCTATCTTTAGAGAAAGGAGACCTCTGAGATTTAGATAGTGATTCAGTGTGCATGAATTGACGCCTGGACTGATATTGTGCCATTGACTCCAAAATAGAAGATATTTGTTCTAGCTAGGGTAGAAGAGGTGGTAAGCCTGGAATGTTAGTAAAACAGCTCTTGATGAAATCCAGCGACATTTTCCTCATGAAGGGGTAATGTTCTTGTTTGGCAGAGGAATTCCAGTAGAAGAACAGTCAGACTCTGAACTAGGATCAGCATAGAATGTATGTCTGGAGTTGACTCAGAATATTTGTCTGTTTGCTGCCAATATATGATTATCAGTGTTGGCACTGATGAGATGATGAGAATGCAGTACATTTACTTGACAATGTTGGAAGTAAAATTTCTGTGCCAAAATGTTATGGTGCTGAAGGTGTTCCCTTCTGCATCAATGTTCCAAAGTGGTTCAGTGCCATTTACAGGAAAATAAGTTCTTACCTGTTAATTTTCGTTCCTGTAGTACCACGGATCAGTCCAGACCATAGGTTAAGCCTTCTGTCCAGCAGATGGGGACAGACCAAAACTGAAAGGGTATCCTATATCAGGACAGAGCCTACCCTGCAGCCCTTCAATGTAACCATTGTCAAAGCAGCAAAAAAGTATAAAGTCAAGCAAGTAATAAACTAGCTATTAAAAGTGTAAAACGATCGAACAATTAAACAATTGAACAATTGGGTGAACTGTGTAACTAAGCGCTCTTGCATGACTACCCCTGCTCATCTTAAAAGATGCTTCCAGTGCCTTCAATGAGAATCCAAGAGAATCATGCAGAGTCATGCGGAGAAAAGGAAAGAAATTCGAGCGGATAGATCGAGGAAAACATGGGAGGGCGTCTGGACTGATCTGTGGTATTACAGGAACGAAAATTAACAGGTAAGAACTAAATTTCCTTTCCCTGTACGTACCCGGATCAGTCCAGACCATGGGATATACCAAAGCTTCCCTAAAGAGGGTGGGACCGAGACAGTCCCGCTCGAAGCATCTACCGACCAAAGAAACCAAAACCCATGCATCCGGGAAGAGAAAGGATCCAGTCGACCGCTAGGGTGCAGAGAGTTGGCGACTTGGCCCGCACGAGCCAATCATCCAGATAAGGATGAACCAGAACCCGTCTCTGTGGAGAGGTGCCCCCACACTACCACCATGACCTTGGTAAAAGCACATGGAGCAGTAGCAAGACCGAAGGGTAGAGCCCGGAACCGGAAGTGCTGGCCCAGGATGCTGAAGCGGAGATACTTCTGATGTACGCATTGAATCGGTATGTGGAGATAGGCCTCTGACAAGTCGAGGAAGGCTAGATATTCGCCTGGGTGAACCACCAATATCACCGCTCTCAGGGTTTCCATCTGGAAATGAGGAACCTTGAGGGCTCAGTTGACCCATTAGAGATCCAGAATGGGGCAGAAAGACTTGTCCTTCTTGGGGTACAACGAAGTAGATGGAATAGTGGCTGCCGCCTTGCTCCTCCACGGGCACCGGGATTAGAGCTCCGAGCTCCTGGAGTCTGGCGAGGGTCTGGCAGACAGCAGACTGCTTGAGGCGGTCGCAGGGAGATGCTAGATAGAGATCCGGGAGGTCCCGGGCAAACTAACGTGTAGCTGTGTTCTAGGACCTCGAGAACCTACTAATCCGATGTGATTTTGGCCCATCTCATTGGGGAGCGGACTTGGTGGCCGAATGTTGTGGGTTTCCATCTCGGAAGGCCCGACAACCGTGAAAGGAATGGGACCAGGACTGGTACCTGGAAGAGGTTCCCCTCGGGAAGGAACCTCGGGCTCTACTATTGTAATGGCGTTGGCCCCAGAAAATGGGTACGTGTCGGAAAAAAGACTCCGGCAGCTTATGGACCTTGTTCTCCCCCAAGGATTTAATAAGCTGTTCCAGGTCTTCCCCAAAGCAACTTACCCTTGAAAGGAAGTGTGCCCAGCTGCGCCTTGGAAGAAGAGTCCGCGGACCAATTGCGCAGCAGATAAGACGTCTGGCTGACACTGCGGAGACCATTGCCTTGGCTTGCACACGAAGCAAATGATAGAGGGCATCCGCTCCATACGCAATGGCGTACTCCAAGCGTTCAGCCTGCTCTGCCTCTGCAGACGGGAGATCCCGGGTGCTGAGCAATTGTTGGACCCACCTGAGACTTGCCCGCTGCAGAGACTTCTGCAGATAGTCGCCCGGATCCCAAGGCCAGGACCTTGAAGATCCGCATAAGATAAAATTCAAGTTGCGGTCCTGGAAATCCTTCAAGGCTGTGGCTCCTACCACAGGGTAAGCACTGATACGGAAGAATCCACCTTAGGAATCTAACATTTCCAGGCAATCCTCGGGGAGGGGATAGAGCTCGTCCATAGCTCTGCCTACCTGGAGACCCGTCTTGGAAGCTTCCCATTCCCTTAAGAGAAGTAGCTTGTGCCTGGGATGAAAAGGGAACGTGCGCGGAAGTGCCCTGAGCCCTGCCAGGGCCGGGTACCCATTATCTGGCATCGCGGCTGTCACCAAATCCTCCGGAGGGGCATCGATCCCAAGTTCCTGCAGTATAAAAGGAATGAGCGGCTCCAGTTCGTCACATTGGAACAAGTGAAGAACTCGGGGGTCATCTCCCTCCAGGGGAGGGGTCAGTCGAGGGGGATCCGACTCCGGGTCCTGGACTGGATCCGCGGGAGGCTGCGGTGGTTCCGGGGAAAGGAGAGTCCCCAGCACCATTCGAACCTGAACAGAGCCTTGCCCATCCAGGACAGTGGGATGCATTGGAGCGGGCATCCGAAGGATCTTGGAAGGAGGGCGGCTTAGTGGGGGTCAACCTCTTCCTGCAGGCTGGCCAGATAAGATTTGTGCATTAAAAGCACAAAAATCTAAAGAAAAAGTGGCCACGGGGTTTTTTTTTCTTTTCCGGGGGGGGGGGGGGGGGGGTGATAATGGGAAAACATCCTCCTCTCCTGCCTGCATTCCTGAATCGGCATCAGCACACACACCCAAAATGGCCACCGTTCCCGCGGTTTGAGGAGCCGGGAACGGCCTTGCCATGCGCCGGGGAGCACGTCCCCGGGTTGCAGTCTTCGGCGCTGACGAGGAGGGGCCCTCCCCACACGGCAAGCAGCTGGAACATCGCGTGAGAGCTGGAAGGCCGGCTCTCCGCAATTGAGACAGAAATGAGAACGTGGCATCAAGGCAGAGAGCCGCACGAGTGAGAGAAAAAAAAATCAGCTGAGCCGACAAGCCCCGGGGGAGAAGTGCAGGTGATCGAACCCTGCACTCTCCCGCGTCTGAAAGTACTGCCTTCAACTTTTATGACCTGAAAATTCCAATTTCTTAAATATTCCTGTATATCTTTATTTTTATTATTTTTTTTTTTTTTAATCAAACAGGGGAATTAAGCATCCCTGTCAGGGCACCCGAGGAATGAACGTCTCAGGGCAAGGCAGTGCGAGCAGGGGGAGTGACTGGACCACCAGTATCGCCCCAAACTACGCTGGTCACCGGGGAGAGGGCCTAGGCTGAAGGATTTTCAAGGGGCAAGCTCCCCTAGGCCCCCCAAGAGCGAGGGAGACAAAAACTGTCTCCCTAAATACAGAGTTCTTCATTTTTTTAAATTTCTTTTTAATTAATAATAGATTAAATACTTGCTTGAGCTTGACCTAAGGAAGAAGAAAGAACCCCACAGGGTAAGGGCAAGCTACTAAGGAAAGGAAACTGCAGGGTGAGCTGCCTGGCATCTGCTGGAGACAGACAAATACTGAAGGGCTGCATGGTAGGCTCTGTCCTGATATAGGATACTCTTTCAGTTTTGGTTTGTCTCCATCTGCTGGACAGGAGGCTCAACCCATGATCTGGATTGATCCGGGTACGTACAGGGAAACTATTTTTACTGGAGGGGGCATAGACCCTGCATGGAGATTTCTCCAAGTCCTGATGCTTAACATGAGAAGACTCTTGCCTTCTTGATTTTTGTGATGGTCCCTCAGCTGGCGATGATTTCCTTTTAGTTGATTCAGAGGCTTGAGAACGTAAGAATGTTTAATGTGTAGCCTCTAGATCTTCTGACCCTGGGGGAGATTCAGGCACAAGCAGCACAGTTTAATACATCATGCAACAGTCCCAAACAGCAAACAGTAGTTGTGATGGTGGAACATAGTCAATTTGGAGGAGCAATGGGGCATCTTGTAAAGTCTGGTTTGCTGTCCGCCATAGTGAAGAATACTGAAATGAGACCAAACTGAATTTTGTTAAGAAAATTTATAACCACCAAATATAAAAATATGTTTGGGAGACTTGCAGAAAAAAAAGCCATTTCGATTAAATTATGAAAAATTTCAATGAGCAGCTTGATAGAGGGTGAAAAAAATGTGCCCTTTTGTACAAAAAAGGACGGAGGAAACTCATGCAGTGGTGGTGGCTGTGTGGGAATGCCTGTGCATGCTCAGAAAACCATTTTGGGATTTCCGAGTTTAGAGAGCTTTTCCATCTTGGTGCCGGTCTAATGACCACTTACACTTGTGTGGCTATTGTTGTCCTTTATGTTTCTAGCTACTAACAAAAGTGTTTAAAATCAAGCAGCATTACACTGATGGTTACTTACCTGCTGGCCAGACTAAGCAGTTCATGTTTATCTGCCACAGTTGACTTCTTATCCAGCTCCCACAGTAAGACATTGATTAGGTGAGAATTCTTAATTACGATTGGCACTTCTTCAAACATGTGCTCAAAAGCAATGTTTGCTTTCTTTAATCTATGAAGTAAAAACATATATTTTAATTCATTGTTATAAAGAAACTAACAATTTGATTACTACCCTTAACAGAAGGCATGGGGGTAACCTGCACGGAGCGACAATTACTACCCTTAAAAGAACACACAGGGTAACTTGCATATAAGAACATGCCATGCTGGGTCAGACCAAGGGTCCATCAAGCCCAGCATCCTGTTTCCAACAGTGGCCAATCCAGGCTACAAGTACCTGGCAATTACCCAAACAAACACTGGCCACCCTCCAGTGTTCAGGTACAATGGATGATTTTAATGACAGGTTACAAATTTTAACTAATAGATCTGACATTTCATTTTTGTGTTCTTTCACAACTATGGAAGTAGGCCAGATTGACAAATTAAAGAGTATCAAATTACTTGGACCGGTTGCAATGCATCCCAAGGTTCTAAAATTTCAGATCTATTAGTTAAAATTTGGAAACTATCAATAAAATCATTCATTGTACCTGAAGACTGGAGGGTGGCCAATGTAACCCCAATATTTAAAAAGGGCTCCAAGGCCGATCTGGGAAACTATAGACAAGTGAACCTGACTTCAGTGCCGGGAAAAATAGAATTCTAAAATTCAAAATCACAGAAAATATTGAAAGACGTGGTTTAATGGAACAGAGTCAGCATGGATTTACCTAAGGGAAGGCTTGCCTCACAAATCTGCTTCATTTTTTGAAGGGGTTAATAAATATGTGGATAAAGGTGAACCGGTGGATGTAGTGTACATGGATTTTCAGAAGGCGTTTGACAAAGTCCCTCATGAGAGGCTTCTAAGAAAACTAAAAAGTCATGGGATAGGAGGTGATGTCCTTTCATGGATTACAAACTGATTAAAAGACAAAAAAGAGAGTAGGATTAAATGGTCAATTTTCTCAGTGGAAAAGGGTACAGTGCAGTGCCTCAAGGATCTGTACTTAGACTGGTGCTTTTCAATATATTTATAAATTATCTGGAAAGGAATATGAAGAGTGAGGTTATCAAATTTGCAGATGATACAAAATTATTCAGAGTAGTTAAATCAGAAGCGGATTGTGATAAATTGCAGGAGGACCTTGCGAGACTGGAAGATTGGGCATCCAAATGGCAGATGACATTTAATGTGGACAAGTGCAAGGTGTTGCATATAGGGAAAAATAACCCATGCTATAGTTACATGGTGTTAGATTCCATATTAGGAGTTACCACCCAGGATAAGGATCTAGGCAGCATAGTGGTTAATACTTTGAAATCATCGGCTATGTGCTGCAGCAGTCAAAAAAGCAAACAATGTTAGGAATTATTAGGAAGGGAATGATGAATTAAACAGAAAATGTCAATGCCTCTGTCGCTCCATTGTGAAACCACACCTTGAGTACTGTGTGCAATTCTGGTCGCTGCATCTCAAAAAAGATATAGTTGCACTGCAGAAGGTACAGAGAAGGGTGACCAAAATGATAAAAGGGGATGGAACAGCTCCCCTATGAGGAAAGGCTAAAGAGGTTAGGGCTGTTGAGCTTGGAGAAGAGACAGCTGAGGGGGGATATGATAGAGGTCTTTAAGATCATGAGAGGTCTAGAACGGGTAGATTTGAATTGGTTATTTACTCTTTTGGATAATAAAAAATCTAGGGGGCACTCCATGAAGTTAGTATGTAGCACATTTAAAAATAATTGAAGAAAATTCTTTTTCACTCAACACACAATAAAGCTCTGGAATTTGTTGCCAGAGTATGTGGTTAATGCAGTTAGTGCAGCTGGGTTTAAAAAAGGTTTGGATAGATTCATTGACTGCTATTGTTCGGGTTGACATGAGAAATAGCCACTGCTATTGCTGGCAGCGGAGGCATGGGATCTACTTAGTGTTAGAAACAGGATGCTAGGCTTGATGGATCTTTTGTCTGATCCAGTATGGCAATTTCTTATGTTCTTAAGTTACCTGCCCAAAAAAGGGTTTTATCCATTCTGTATATCCGAAAGACAGGACTTTCATAAGGTGTAAGTGTTTGGGAACATTGCACAATGGTCAAAGCTCCATTCTAGCTTTTCCAAAGTAATTGTTTTCCTTTGCTAAGTGAATTCTGAAACGTGCACACTAAATGTTTTATGCTTAGCCACCTGATTTTCTAGCTCTTTCAGGAAAACCACAGCAGTCTCTATGGGAAATGATAAACTTCAATATACAAAAACAGAAACGACAAACTTAAAGAAAAAAAGTATTCACTCACTGGTGGTTAGAGAAAAGCCCAGGTCAATTTAACATTGCAAAAACAACAATATTTCAATTGTAAGATATCACAGTGTCACCATAACCACATCATTTTCAGCATACCGATACATTATTTTTCTCCCAATGTTTCTAATCTTGTATTTGGCTTGGGCTCTTGTACAGCAAAGCTGCAATATGATTATGCCAGTTAAGACACACTGGAGACTCAAACATCAATGACTGTTTCAAAACTGGACAAACAATATAGCTCTCAAGATACTGAACAGGGACATGATTAATGTTTCAAAGTGAACAGAAACAATTCACAGTTTTCTGTGTTTTCACTGCTGTTTTACAGTTCTAACCTGTGACATAATCGGAGACAGCAGATAAGGAACAATTAACCCATCTACTCTGCCTCCTTGTCTTCTTCTCTTAAACCAACACCAGCTACAAAGCCCATGTCTTATCTACCCTCTCACCCCTGTTCCTACCACTATCCCCTATATCTATATTACCACCTATGCTGGCAGTCTATTTCAGATGTCGCCATTTTCCTTTTTGGTTCTTACAAATCCTCCTGTATAATTCAACGCCCAGGCTCCTTTTGTGTCTTACCATGAAGCATTCTAATAAACCAGCCACCAAAACTATTGTCTGAAACTTCCTGCCACCACATGCTCATTGATAACACAGTAAATGACAGCAGATAAAGACCAAAATGATCCATCCAGTTTGCCCAGCAATGTTTTTAGGTTTCTAACTGTGCTTTATGCAGGATACCCCTGTTTAGGGCTGTAACCACTGCTTCATGCAGGCCAACCCCATGCCATCTATTTAGGGTTGTAGCTGATACTCTTGTGCAGGTTATCCCATGCAGAAATGTTACTCCAAGAGTTTCTACAGGTTACCCTGTTTCTTTATTTCCATCCTCTGGCTATTTGGGATCCTCTGTTTATCCTATGCCCTTCTGAATTCTGTTACCATTTTTCTCTTCATCACTTCTTCCAGGAGGCGCACTCCATGAATTCACCACCCTTTTGTAGAAATATTTTCTGATATTGTTTGAGCCTACTCCTTGGAGATTCATATCATGACCCCTAGTTCCACAGCTTACTTTCCATCAGAAAAGGTTTGATTCTTGTGCATTAATATCCTACAGGAACTTAAAAGTCTGTATCATATCCCCATCTCTACTCTAAAGCATGTCTCTTTTGGTCAGACCTCACACAATTCTGGTTGCCTCTCTGGATTGCTGCTATCCTATCCCTATCTTTTTTGAGATGTGATCTCCAACTCCAAATGAGAACTCAATGACCTTTTTCCTGCAGGTCAGTATTCTCAGAGTGAGTTCTATTTACCAGTACCTGCTGTCCTCTATCAGTCAAACAATTTCTAATCCATTCCACCACCACTCCAGGCTGCTCATTTTAATCATGAGCTTCTTATGTGGGTCTGTATCAAAAGTTTAGCTGAAATCCAGGTGAATCATACCAAGTGCTCATCCTTAATATAATTCTCTATTGACCCAATCAAACAAAAATCAATCAGAATAGTTTGACAGGACTTTCCTCTGGTAAAACCATGTGGCCTCGGATTCCTCTAACCCACTGGATTGTAGACAGTTCAGTGTTCTTTACTTCAGCAAGTTCTACATTAATTTTCATACCATCGAGGTAAAGCTAACTGGCCTGTAGTTTCTAGCCTCCTCTCTACTTCCACTTTTATGAAGTGAGACCACAATCCCTCTTCTCCAGTCTTGCATTATTATTCCAGTCTCCAAAGATTACTTGTACAGGCCTTTCAGTGAACCTGGCAGCACCTCTGAGCTCCCTTAGTATCCTGGGATGTATTTCATCAGGCCCCCATGGCTTTATCCACTTTCAGCTTTGATAGTTCCACCATAACCATCTGGACTTTTGTCAATTAGCAGTGGTCCTTCTCCAAGGTCTTCTTTAGTGAACACTGAACTGAACTATTTTTTTTTCTTCATCTTGTCTCCTTTCAATCTTACAATACCACATCTAACATTCCTCCTTTCTCTGACATATCTTAAGAATGTTTTATCACCTCACTTTACCTCTCTAGCAATACATTCATCTACTTTGCTATCTGGACTGCTTTACTTGTCTCTTTAGGCTTCACCAAATATTCTTCCCTGCTGATAGGGTTATAACTAGAGGACGTCTATATTCAGACAGTCCAGATAACCACACTATTGAATATAGTCAGCTATCTCAAAGTTAACTGGCTAACTTTAGGACTTTTTTTGGCTCAAACAGATTTAGCCAGCTAAGTTACTCAGCTAACTCTGAATATCAGAGCTAGCCTGCTAACATAGCCAGCTAACAACTCCTTCCAGTTATACCGCAGAAAACCCTCAATTTAGCCAGTTAAACTCTAGTCAGCTATATTATTAGTCATCTAAGTGCCCAAATATTCATTTAGGATGAAAGAAAAGAAATAGATGCCTGTAGTCTTAAAACAATCCTTTATTGCAGTGGAGACACAAGGGTAGCCCGACTCTGGCCGAGTTTCGCCGTTTCAAAACGGCTGCCTCAGGGGCTTACAATAATCTTCTTGAATTCATTAGTTATATATCGACTAAGAATATAATGTGATCATATAAAGAGCTGTATGATCTCTTATGTTGCGTCTTGAAGCATTCGCGATAGCAGAACTCCACTAGCAAAGGCAAACATGATGTCAAGACGCAACATAAGAGATCATACAGCTCTTTATATGATCACATTATATTCTTAGTCGATATATAACTAATGAATTCAAGAAGATTATTGTAAGCCCCTGAGGCAGCCGTTTTGAAACGGCGAAACTCGGCCAGAGTCGGGCTACCCTTGTGTCTCCACTGCAATAAAGGATTGTTTTAAGACTACAGGCATCTATTTCTTTTCTTTCATCCTGACGGCTATTATAGATCGCCTTCCTTCGTGCTTTTTGGGTCCTTCCCAAATATTCATTTAGCCAGCTAACTCCAGAGATAGCTGGCTAAATGCCTTTGAATATGGACTTCTTGGATTCTACAGGTACCCAGGCCTTCTTGGAAGCTTAATGCAGTCACACTGCTGCTGTTTGTACTGTAATCATGGCTCCTCTGTGCAAGATACCCCAGCCTTTTTGGAAACTTGATCCAGCTAGCTTGCTCTACACTGCCTATTGGCTTGAATTGTCCCCCTTTGGTCCTGTAAATTTATATATGTCTGAACAAGTATTCAAGCTCTCTCCCTCATTTCATCTATCTTTTACACTGTACCTGACCTTATCAATGTGCTTTGTCTGCCCCAAGTGTGTTTTAATTCCATTATGGTTTTGGATGGGACTATCTCTACTTATAGGCTGTTCCAGATATCCACTGCCCTCTTAGTAAACTAAAGTAATATTTTCTGTTTCCTATGACCCTTCTTCCCTGCACTTTCAGATCATGACCCCTTGTACTTGAATCTTCTTCCTAAGGAATTTTCCTCTTTCCTGTACATTACCATATCCTGTCAAATATGTTAATATCATTAGCCTATCCCCTTATCCTTTAATTTTTCCAGCAAGTACATTTAGAGGTTTAAGCTTTTCTTTGCAGAATTTGTATTGTAGGCAATGTACCATTTTAGTAGTTTTTTTTCTGAACCACTTGCATCCTCTTAATGTTCTTTCAAAGGTATGGCCTACAAAACTGAACACAATATTCAATGTAGGTGTCTCACTAGTAATCTATATAAAAGAGTAATCTCTCTGTTTTTTCCTTCATGATTCCTTTACTTGAGAAATTGAGCATACTGTTATCTTTTGAAGCTGCTTTACTAGATTAACTGGCGGTTATGGACAAAGCACAGAGATTTTGCAAATAAGGACTGCACAATATATTCCACATCTACAATGCTTTCAATTTTGGGCTTTTTAAAAAATAATTTTTTGATCAGAAGTTTCCCTCTGAATCAAACCCAGTCTGACACATGGCAATTTATAAGAACATAAGAAATTGCCATGCTGGGTCAGACCAAGGGCCCATCAAGCCCAGCATCCTGTTTCCAACAGAAGCCAAACCAGGCCACAAGAACCTGGCAAGTACACAAACACCAAGAAGATCCCATGCTACTGATGCAATTAATAGCAGTGGCTATTCCCTAAGTAAACTTGATTAATGGAGAAATTACTTACCTGATAATTTCGTTTTCCTTAGTGTAGACAGATGACTAAGGACCAATGGGTATAGTGTACTCCTGATAGCAGTTGGAGATGGATCAGATTTCAATCTGATGTCAGCCCTAGTACATATACCCCTGCAGGAAGTGCAGCTCTTCAGTATTCTCCTCGAAAAGCATTGTGGATATACGTGTGACTGGCTAAATTGAATGACTTAAATAACTTCATAACCTGAATAACTTGATTAACTTATAACTCTGTTAACTTGGCTAATTTGAACTGGTTGAATTGGCTAAAGCTGGAGACCGCCAGTGCCCCTACCCAGTTAACGTCGACACCCGGTAGGATGGGTGTCCTAGAGGAAGGAAAGCATGGCTTACCCTTGAATCACTCGCTCCCGGGGATGTCCCCCGAGAATTCCATGAGTAACGGCAGCTGTGGTTGGGATGCTGAGTCCATCTGTCTACACTAAGGAAAACAAAATTATCAGGTAAGTAATTTCTCCATTTCCTAGCGTGTAGCAGATGGACTCAGGACCAATGGGATGTATAAAAGCTACTCCCGAACCGGGTGGGAGGCTGCCCGTGACCCACTTAGTACTGCCCTTGCGAATGCTATGTTCTCCCGAGCCTGAACATCCAGGTGGTAAAACCTGGAGAAGGTGTGGATGGAGGACCATGTGGCCACCCTGCAGATCTCGGCGGTTTCCGCCCAGGACACTGCCTGGGCTCTTGTAGAAAGGGCCTTGACTTGTAGAGGCGGCGGCTTGCCTGCTTCTACGTAGGCCGCCTTGATGACTTCTTTGATTCAGCGGGCTATGGTTGCTCGCAAGGCCGCTTCCCCTTGCCTCTTCCCGCTGTGAAGGACGAATAGATGGTCCGTTTTTCGTACGGGATCAGACATTTCCAGGTATCTGGATAGGAGTCTGCCGATGTTGAGGTGGCGTAGACTTCGAGCCTCTTCCGAATTCTTATGCTCATCTGGCGATGGTAGCGAGATGGTTTGGTTGAGATTGAAGTTAGACACCACTTTGGGGAGGAACGACTGAACTGTGCGTAACTGGATGGTTCCCGGGATGAGTCTGAGGAACGGCTCCTGGCAGGACAGTGCTTGTAGCTCGGATATACGACGGGCTGAACAAACTGCCAGCAGGAAGACTGTCTTCAATGTTAATAGTCGAAGAGATAGGCCACAGAGAGGTCTGAAGGAGGCTCCTGCTAAGAAATCTAGGACCAGGTTGAGGTTCCAAAGAGGTACTGGCCACTTTAGGGGTGGTCGGATGTGCTTGACTCCTTTCAGGAAGCGGGAAACATCCGGGTGAGAAGCTATGCTGTCGCTCTTGCTCTCGGTTCCTTAGCATGACAATGCGGCCACCTGTACCTTGATGGAGTTGAGGGACAATCCCTTCTGTAGGCTGTTCTGTAGGAATTCCAAGATCGCAGGAATTTTTGACTGAGCGTGGTATGATGTCGTGGTCCTTGCACCAGGCTTCGAATATTCTCCAAATCCTTATGTATGTTAGAGATGTGGAGAACTTGCGTGCTCGGAGTAGGGTGTCAATTACAGCCCCTGAGTATCTGCTCTTCCTCAGGCGAGCCCTCTCAATGGCCAGACCGTAAGAGAGAATCGAGCTGGATCCTCGTGGAGGATTGGCCTTTGTTGGAGCAGGTCTCTGTGTGGAGGCAGTGGCAGGGGGGGTCCCTGTCAGTAGTCTTCGCATGTCTGTGTACCACAGTCTTCTTGGCCAGTCTGGGGCCACCAGAAGTACTGGTCCCCTGTGTTGTTCTATCTTGTGAATGATTGCTCCCAATAGTGGTCACGGCGGGAAGGCGTATAGCAGAGTCTCCTGTGGCCAGGTCTGTACCAGGGTATCGATTCCCTGGGACTGAGGTTCCCGCCTGCAGCTGAAGAAACTGGGCACTTGGGCGTTGGACCGGTTTGCCAGATGGTCCATGGTTGGTGTTCTCCAATGGTTCACTATCAGTTGGAACGCTGCGGTCAATAGCTTCCATTCCCCTGGGTCTAGACTTTCACTGCTGAGGTAACCCGCCGTGATGTCTTTCCAGGCGATGTGGACGGCTGAGATCTCCTGGAGATTCACTTCTGCCCATGACATTAGGGGGGTCTATTTCCAGAGACACCTGTTGGCTTCTGGTTCCTCCCTGACTGTTGATTAGACCACTGTTGTGGCGTTGTCCGACTTTACTCTGACCGCTTTGTCTCAGAGTCTGTGACTGAACCGTAGGCAGGCTAGTCTGACTGCCCGGGCTTCTAGGCGATTGATGTTCCATCCCGACTCTTCTGTGTTCCACTGCCCTTGGGCGGTTAGCTCTTTGCAGTGTGCTCCCCATCCTCGTAAGCTGGCATCTGTGGTGAACAGTATCCAGGTCGGTGAGGATAGTCTTGTTCCCTGGCTCAGGTGGCCATCTTGTAGCCACCATCGTGGTTGGGTCCAAACTCTGCCCGGGAGCTGTAGACGTACGGTGTAGTTCTGGGACAGTGGATTCCATCGGGATAGAAGTGAGGGCTGTAGTGGCCTCATGTGAGCTCGAGCTCATAGCACTACTTCCAGTGTGGATGCTATGAGACCAAGGACTTGCAGGTAATCCCATGCTGTGGGGCGAGGTGCGCTCAGCAGGGTTTGCAACTGGTTCATCAGTTTTGATCTCCTTGTCGGTGTCAGGACGACCTTGTCGTGTTTGGTGTCGAATCGGACTCCTAAGTATTCTAGAGACTGCGAGGGCTGCAGACAGATTTTGTTTGCATTGACCAACCATCCGAGGCTCTCCAGTAGAGTTTTTACTCTGTTGGTTGCCTGGTGACTTTCCTCTGGGAATTTCGCCCTGATCAGCCAACTGTCTAGGTAAGGGTGCACGAGGATTCCTTCTTTCCTCAGGGTTGCCGCCACCACCACTATGATCTTGGTGAACGTCCGGGGTGCTGTGGCTAACCCGAAGGGTAGTGCCCGGAACTGGTAGTGACGGTCCAGGATTTTGAAGCGTAGGAAGCGCTGATGTTCTTGATGGATCGGAATGTGTAAGTAGGCTTCCGACAGATCTAGGGATGTGAGAAATTCTCCCAGTTGTATTGCCCCTATTACCGAGTGGAGGGTTTCCATGCGGAAGCGTGGGGTCTTCAGGTGACTGTTGACCGACTTGAGGTCCAGGATGGGCCTGAACGTTCCCTCTTTCTTGGGGACGATAAAATAAATGGAATAATGCCCAGTATTTATTTGTTGTGGAGGCACTGGGGTTATGGCCTCTAGGGCTAGAAATCTGGTTAGTGTAGCTTCCACTGCCACCCTCTTCGAGGGGTCGTGGCAGGGGGATTCCACTTGTCCGGAGGGGTTCGGAGGAAATCCAGGTAGTACCCCTCTCGAATGATGGTTAGGACCCACTTGTCCGAAGTTATCACGAACCATCTTTGGTAGAATAGGGCAAGTCTGCCCCCTATGGCTTCTTCCTTTGGACGGGTCGGTTGATTCTCATTGTGGGGTGCAGCTGGGGCCTGGTCCCGAGCTGGTTCCCCTTTTGTTGTGCTTGTTCCGAAAGGACTGGTTCTTGCCTGTAGGACGAGGCGCTTGATAAAAGTTTCTGTATGGGTTGAAGTGCTGTGAACCTCTGCCCCTGGAAGATCGGGGGAAGGGTCGCTGGTTTCTCTTATTCCTGTCCTCTGGTAGCCGCAGCAGCGGGGACTCGCCCCATTTGTTAGCCAGTTTCTCTAGTTCGCTCCCGAACAGGAGGGATCCCTTGAAGGGCATTCTTGTGAGTCTCATTTTGGAAGACGCGTCAGCCGACCAGCTTTGGAACCAGAGTTGTCTCCTGGCTGCCACAGCTGATGACACTCCTCTAGCTGCGGTGTGCACCAGGTCGGAGGCAGCATCCACGAGGAATGATACTGCTGGTTCCCATGGCCTCCCCAGGAGTGTTGCTCCTTGTCTGTGATAGGCAGGCATGGGTCCCCACTGCACAGCAGGCCGTTATCTGTAGGGACATAGCGGTGACGTCAAAGGACTGTTTGAGGATGGATTCCAAATGTCTGTCTTGAGCATCTTTGAGCGCTACACCTCCCTCCACTGGGACAGTAGTGCGCTTCGAGACCACGCAGACCATGGCATCCACTTTTGGGCATGTCAGAAGGTCTTTTGGCCGCCGGGTCCAGAGGGTACATGGCTGCCAGAGCCTGTCCCCTTTTGAATGTAGACTCTGGGGCAACCCATTCCAGGTCAATTAGCTGTTGGACGGCTTGTAACAGAGGGAAATGGCAGGAGGTCTGACGGAGTCCCTCTAGCAGGGGATTCGTCTTAGGTTCCCCTGAGGTACTTGTGCCCGGGATAGCAAGCTCC
Source organism: Rhinatrema bivittatum (assembly GCF_901001135.1). NCBI lineage: Eukaryota > Metazoa > Chordata > Amphibia > Gymnophiona > Rhinatrematidae > Rhinatrema > Rhinatrema bivittatum. Next base: position 750,527,537 of record NC_042616.1, read on the forward strand.
TTCAGGCTGTGGGTGACCAGGTCTGGAAGCTCATCCTTGTTGAAGAAGCGCCTCATGGTCCGGTGAGGCTCTGTCCCCGGAGGGAGTTCCCCCTCCTCCAGGGGCTCTGATTCCTCTTCCGAGTTGTCCGTGTCCCCGTAGGTGGGGCTTCTGGGTGGAGGATTCACTTCTCTGGGCCTAGAGGGGCTGGGGGTGTAAGGGTCCTCTGGTGGAGGCTGTGGTCGTGTTATCGGAGACTCCGTCTGCATGTGAACGAAGGTGTGCAGGCCTTTGAAGAATTCCACCCAGGAGATGGATGCTGGGTCTAAGCTAGGAGGCGCTGTGTCCCTGGGGGGTCCTGTTTGAAGGGGTGTCCCGCTGGGGTTCACTAGGTCCGGGGTACTTATTAAGTAGCTAGAACCTGGACCCGGCTGGGGCTGGATCCCCCAGGGCCTCCTCGCACTGGATACACAGGGCTTTGGCCTCTTCGTATTGTGCGGCTCTGATGTGGCATGCTGGGCAGATGTCCTGAGCCTTGAGCTCCTTTTCCGTGGTGCCATGGGTATAGTCGTGTAAAATCTGTTATGCGCCCCAGTGCGTCGGAGATGTGCGCGTAGATTGGGTGTGCACTCAGGATGTGCGCACTAGTGTGCGCACAAATCACAGTTATGCGCCCGGCACAGTGAGCACGTGTTACGCGCATATCTTGTGCGCACAGTACTTGAGCGTGCGACGTTGTGCGTACAAGGAATTCGTGCGCACGGCTCGCCACTATGCGCACGGATCAAAGTGGCGAACTGGGCGGCGAGCAGATCAAAATGGTGTCGGTGACCACGTGGACAATATGACAACCCTGGTTAGATCCAGGGCTAGACCCTTGGATCTAACCAGGGTCTAGCCCTGCTAGGGCGGATCAACCCGGTGGCACTGGTCCCGGCCAGCGACCTGTGCGACTCCTCGAGCTTCGGAGACCGGAGTCTTATTTCTACCTTACCTTGTCTCGGCGCTTCCCAGTTTCATTCCGGGCGGTCTCCGGCTGTGGGGGGGAGAGGGCATACCTTCACTGCCGCGCTCAAGGTTGCACCCGCTGCCTCTCAGCTGCACCCGAAATCGGGGGCTAGGTCCCCGCCGAGGGTCGGCCGCCGGACCGAGGCTTACCTCCGAGGGATCGCGGAAATCACCTCGGGAATTCTCAATTGGGGGAGGGACCAGAGGGTGCCATCGCAGGAGAGCGGGGCTCATCCGTAGAGGTAGGATTTCTTCTTATTTTGGGTTTTTCTCCGGTGAATTTACTCTTAACGTTGTGAGAGCGTGCAGGTAGTCCCTAACTGCTATGGAGACGGAAAATACTGAAGAGCTGCACTTCCTGCAGGGGTATATGTACTAGAGCTGACGTCAGATTGAAATCTGATCCGTCTCCAACTGCTATCAGGAGTACACTATACCCACTGGTCCTGAGTCCATCTGCTACACGCTAGGAAATAGCAGTTAATGGAGTTCTCCTCCAAGAACTTATCCAAACAATATTGTTGCAGAGTTGTGTCACTTTTGTACATAGTATCATAATAAATGATAGGAGACCAACTGGCACATCCAATCTGCCCTGTTTTGCTGTACAGTGTTAAAGATATATCCCAATTGCACTAGTAGAAATGAGATAATTCCATATCCAAGTCACTCTTTGTTGTCTTTTAAGTTCTGTAGCATCCTGAGTAGATGAGGATAGAATTTTCCAATACTTAATTAAATATTCAGCAGTCCTCCTCCATTCCAAATGACTTGCCACTAAGCTCTGGAATAATCTAAGCTACCAAAACTAGTGAAGCTTTTGCTTGAACATTTAACTGCTTAAATCCAGAACCTTTTTGCTATCACATTCTGAGTACGTGAGGGAAGGTGAGTGAGAACATGTACAGAAAAGGATAAGGGCAGAAATGTATGAAGATACTGTCCTCTCCCCAAATCAACAACTTACATGACTTTGCTATATTGCTCTGCAGCTGGAGCCAAGACCTGACAACCACAGAAAGTTCAATTTTACTATGCTCTTTGCCACTTGATGTAATTTAACCACCATGCCATTTAGACAGCAATATTCTTGGAATTAATCATTGCCATCATTTACATGAACATTGTAAAATAAAGATTATATATTCTTTCCTCATTTGACCAATAACTACCACTAGATAAGGAAAATCAGATAAGTGACATCACTGAAGCTCTTGTATATGGTCTGCATCCTCCACCAGTAAGTTAAAATGCACTCATTTAGTAGGCTCAAAATAAATATCATGGTTATTCCCTCAACTCTGACACCTGTCCCCTTAGATTGCTGCATTACCTACTGCTGTCTCACCTTTGACCCTTGAAATATTAAGCTTGCTTGTTCAATTCCATTTACTCTATCCTCATACAAAAATGCAACTGTTGAGCAGAAAGTTTCACATTTTATAAACCTACCCTTCTGCAGAGAAATCTTTCTCTTTGCAAATTTCCATCAGTTTTGGAGTCAGTCTATATGCCTTTAGTGAAAGGGACCCTTGTGCAGTCTTTATAGGATCTAAAAAAGAAGAGAAAATGACGTTAGACATGTATTAAGAATTTACATATACTGTAGGCAACTCTCAAATTTATACAATATTAGAGACTATGGTACATTGCACAGCCAAAAGTTCAGCAGCTAAGCAGAGGATGTGAGAAAAGTTACAATTGTCCAAATCCATACACAGTAAGAAAATCCTTTTATTTAAAAAAAAAAAAAAAGGCAATAAAATGACTAAGCTTGGAGACTACAAGTGCTGGGAAGCCCCCCCTCTGGTACTGGATGATACTTTCAGTTACTCTGAACAAGATTTTCAATCTCTGTTCACTGAAGCTCCTCTGACTCTGCTTCGATGGAAGTTAATTTAATATCTTGTCTGCTATAGTTATGCTGCAAAAAATGCACTACCCACACAAAACTTCATGCTGCAACTTTGATCAAATATTGTAGAATGTGCCAAATTTCTTGAGGTCTCTACATATGGAAGGAATTGGAATAGCATTTAGAAAATTCACCCAATGGAATCAAGTTCTCAACAAGTGCTCATTTGACTTGATTCTGATTATGGAAACTACAAAATAGGTACCATCTTCTCTACAGGATCAGGTCACTATTCAATTGGATCTTAAAAACAAATTGCCTATCGATTTGTTTACTTCACAGTTGGCCCGCTTCAAACTTAATCTGGAGAAATTCCGTTAAGATTTCAAAGATCTCAAGGCTCTTAAATTCAAGAAATTCCAAAGGAACAAAGCAGACTACACCAAAAGTCAAGTTTACCTATGGATGCCTCGTGATTGTCAACCATGCAAAAAACGTACAGCCAACAAATCCTCCGGGGACAAATGTTCTCCTGGGCAATCCTCTTTGCCTACTTGTAGAATCTCAGCCACTTTTCTTTAGACCATCGCTGGGATCGATGTTCACAGAGGCACCCACAGTCACGCAGATGCTCTCAACCTGCAAGCCCCTTTGATTACAACATGTCACCTGGTATCAGCAACATCAGACTTTGAAAGACCCTTGAATATGACTTCTGCTTTTCTCTTGTAAATTTGACTTCTCGCCATTTGACAGCTGTAGGTCTTGCTCTTTTAGAACAAGGATTGTTCTTGTATTATTAATTTATCATAATCCTTCTGAGACTCTGCTTCATCTCCACTTTCTTTATTTTGCGCTCTCAAAATTAAGCTGTTTATTTCCACCAACCCATGTACTACAAAATTTGTCTGTCGTTTTATGTAAATTTTATCGGGCACTACCTGACCTTGTAGACTTTATGACCTTTGAGAAAGTGGTTCTTTTTTATCTCTGTCTGAATCATACAATCATCACCTTTTTGTAATTTATTAAGACAGGTTCAATACCGCTTATCCATATTACTATCTGATCCTTCTGTTATTATTAAAATGGCAGATAAAGGCAACAACACTATGATCCTTGACTGGGCTAATTATGAAGTTAGTATTTGTTTGCCATAGTTAGGAATTGTAAGAGTTTTAAAAAAGATCTAAAAACCTGGATGTTTACCAAAGGCTACCAACTCACCCAATGACTCTAAATCACCACTCCCCTCAAATTGACACCAACAAAAATGCTGAACCAATGTAAGAAAATAACATAACAATGAACTGAAACATGTATAATCTATCCTATAAACTAAGTTTATAAAACAATACCTATGTAAAATTATAATTTCTATGTTAACAACCATCTGATAAACGTTTTGTAACTCTGTTAAACATCGAAACTTTGTAAACCGTTGTGATGGCGAAACCGAACGACGGCATATAAAACGCGACAAATAATACATAAATAATAAATAATAACTTTGAGCTAATTTGTGAGTTAATATAAGTTAATATTTGTAAGTATTAGAACTGAGTTTGCAAAGGTCACTTACTTGATCTAAAAAGGTGAAAATACTGGTTCTGGGCAACTAGTCACTGGTGTTTGATATGAAAAGATATTAAAGGGAAGTGTAATTAGAAATAGGAAAGGAGATTAGTTTAGAAGAGCAATTGTTAATCTCCTTGCAGTGTGAATTTCTCAGAGGAGATAGTCTTTTCAAGTACTTTGAAGTAATTGCCTTAGAAGCACAGATATACAGGAAAGCAAAAATTGGCTCAGTCCAGATAAAGTGCTGACTGCAGAAACTTCATTTGCTGATGGTAAATTGGACTTGCTGGGAAAGAACACTTAAAATGTTTTAAAAAAAATTCTTAAAAAAGGGTAAAACTATTACTGGCTGGGTTTATTGTATGTTAGTTTTAACGCTAGTATTTGTTTGCAAGTGTTAAGTATTGTATGTGTTTAAAAACAGGACTCGGGGTTAATTTTGAAAGCTTGTATAAGTTAGCATTTATTTGCCACTTTTAGGAATTGTGAGAGTTTAGAAATAAGCTTTGAGCTAATTTTGTGAGTTAGGATTTGTTTTTAAGTAGAGATGTGCATTCGTCTAATTTGTCAGCGCCTGAAAATATTAGTGCGCACTATGGTTAGTATGCACTAACGGGAAATTACCCTGCAGGTAATTTCGTTTTTTCCCACAGATTGGGTTTTATTTTTCGTGGTTCCCGAATTTCATGTTAGTGCGCAGAAAAAACTAAGTTACCCATGGGGCACCCAAACCGAACCACGAACCGAAAATCCCCAAAAATGAAACAGCTCTATTTTTAAGTATTAGAATTGTGGGTTTGCAACAGTCACTTACTTGATCTGAAAAGGTGAAAATACTGATTCCTGGACAATTTGTCACTAGTTTGATTCCCACCCAAAATCTTTTTTCTTATATAGATGCCCTTCAGAGTTAGGAGGAAAATCTTCAAAACAGGAGTCAATTAGTGATTTTGAATGATATACAATTAACATCAATTTTAGTAATTAATTAATTTTAGTCTTCTTGTTGATCATTCACAAACTAACATAAGTTACCTAGTTATCAACTTATAAATCTTATATTTTAAAATCACCAAATAATTTAAAACACCTTAAATTGAGAGATATACCTATTTCATAATAAGCTTTAGCAACTTAATAAAATTAAGATGCAAACAGAAGTCTAGCAGTGAGTTGTGATATATCAGTCTTTTGCCAATTGTATGATTATTTACCTGTTGGTGAGGTGTTATATGTGTGCACCCAGTGCAAAGAGCTCCTGGCTCTCAAAGAACAAATCCGATCTCTGGAGGTCAGAGAAGTAGACCTGGAGGAGCCAAGGCAGACAGAGAGATAGATAAAGGAGACTTTGAGGGACATAGTAGAGTGGTCTCAACTCCAGTCAAGCAGCTTTTGTGCTACTTTGGAGAAGCAAGGTCTTCTGGCAGTAGTCTATCACTTTGGTGAGGCAAGAAGTGATCCTGTAGCTAAGATCTGCCTTCCAGGTGATGCCTTATGCTTTTGCACCGAAGCTGTGTGCCCAGGAGGAAAGGGTTAGGCTGAACATTACAGTGGGTGATTTGATCATTAAAGATATATATAGTTGGGCAAAAGAACTGCTTGATAACTTGCCTGCCTGGTGCAAAGTTAGCAGACCTCACATGCCACCCAGATAATATTTTAGAGAGTGCTGGGGAGGAGCCAATTGTGCTAAACGTGGATATCAATGACATAGGAAGGTGCAGGAGGGAAGTTCTGGAAGCTAAATTTAGGCTCATAGGTAGGAAACAAATACAAAACCTCCACAGCTGCATTTTCAGAAATATTTTCCATTTCACACGCACTGACCAAAAAGGGAGCCTGAGCTCTAGAGTCTCAATGTGTGGATGATATGATGGTGCAGGGAAGAGGATTTCAGATTTGTTAGGAACTGGGGAAAGCTTTGGTGAAGAAGGAACCTATTCTGACAGGATGAGCTCCTCCTTAACCAGAATGGAACCAGGCCGCTGTGGCTAACCTTTAAAAAGGAGATAGAGGAACTTTCAAACTAGATGATGGGGGAAGTGAACAGTTGCTCAAAAGTGCATAGTTCGGAATGATGCATCTTCGGATGATAATAAAATAGTGAAGTTAGGATATCCTGATAGAGAAGTTGCAATAAATGCTAGAGTAACCCAGACAGATATAATGTATTTGAATTCAGTAGATGTAGTGTACTGGGATTTTCAGAAGGCCCTTGACAAAGACCTCATGACAGGCTTCTAAGAAAACTAAAAAGTGATGGGATAGGAGGTGATGTCCTTTCGTGGATTACAAACTGGTTAAAAGGACAGACACAGAGTAGGATTAAATGGTCAATTTTCTCAGTGGAAAAAGGTAAACGGTGGCGTGCCTCAGGAATCGTACTTGGACCAGTACTTTTCAATATATTTATAAATGATTTGGAAAGGGATATGAAAGTGAGGTAATCAAATTTGCAGATGATATAAAATTATTCAGAGTAGTTAAATCACAAGCAAATTACGATAAAATTGCAGGAGAACCATGCGAGGACTGGAAGACAGGACATCCAAATGGCAGATGAAATATATGTGAAACAAGTACAAGGTGATGGCATATAGGGAAAAATAACTAGGCTTTAGCTACAACGATTGTAGCTCAGTGTGCTGCGGCAGTCAAAAGCAAACAATGTTAGGAATTATTAAGAAGGGAATGGTGAATAAAACGGAAAGTGTTATAATGCCTCTGTACTGCTCCATGATGAGATCGCACCTTGAGTCCTGTGTACAATTCTGTTCGCTGTATCTCAAAAAAGATATAGTTGTACTGGAGAAGGTACAGAGAAGGGTGACCAAAATGATAAAGGGATGGATCAGCTCCTCTATGATGAAAGGCTAAATAGGTTTTGGGCTATTCAGCCTAGAGAAGAGATGGTTGAGGGGGGCTATGATAGAGGTCTATAAAATCATGAGAGGTCTAGAATAGGTAAATGTGAATCTGTTATTTACTTTCAGATAATAGAAGGACTAGGGGACACTCCATGAAGTTAGCAAGAAGCACATTTATAACTAACCGGAAAGAATTTTTTTTTACTCAAGGCACAATTAGGCTCTGGTAATTGTTGCCAGAGGATGTGGTTAGGGCAATTAGTGTGTTTAAAAAAAGGTTTAGATAAATTCCTGGAGAAACCCATTAACTGCTATTAATCAAGCTGACTTAAAGAATAGCTACTGCTATTACTGGCATTAGTAGCATAGGACCTACTTAATGTTTGGGTACTGGCCAGGTACTTGTAACCTGGACTGGCCACTTTTGGAAACAGAATGCTCTACTTGGACACTCAGTCTGATCCGGTAAGGCAACTTATGTTCGTACTGAGGCACTCTCAAGTCAAGTAGTCTACTCTCCATGGTGGGGCCTGGGTTGCCAAAAAAACCCCCAACTTCTTGATGTAACTCTCAGCTATGGGACTCACCACAGGTCATGGCTAATTCAGCTCTGCTTATCGACAGAAAACGGTGTGTTCCAATAAAAAAAAAAAAAAAAAAAAAGGTTGAGAACCACTGATCTAGACAATGCATTAAAACAGAAAGGTATCATCTGAAATTACAGGAAGTACAAGGTGCTACTCATACACCTGAAAGGTAGGATTTTTAAAAGTTTCTTAAAAGTCTTAAAATCCTCTGTCTTATGAATGGCCAGATTTTTTAACAAATCAAGGTAAATACTCTGGGGGCCAGTATGGCCCCCAATATTGCCTGATTTTGTGTGTCAGCATTTGAATCTCTGTTCTGCTTTTTGTTTTTTCATCCTCATATAGCTGCAATACATTGATGATGTTCTTATCTGGATGGGAACCAATATCCAGTTTTTTGTCTTTTTGGATTGGCTAAATTCTTGTGACTCTAACCTCTGGTTTTCATACCAGATCCACTCCTCTCAGATTTTGTTTTTAGACATCTTGATTTTGATTGAAAATGGCAAATTTGGTAGCTCACGCACTGACGCACATTGACAAGAATACTATGCTTGAATATGATAGGTTTTTATGCAATACCTTTCCTGTTGGCCAATTTCTCAGCTTCGTAGACTTTACTGATCTCGCTCTGAATTTTTGTACAAGCTCAAGTATATATTTTGCAATTTTCACCAGAAAAGGTTACCCTTTGCGTGTAATCAAAGCAGCTTTTAAATGTGCTTTGCATATTAACCAGGATCATCTTTTTCAAAGCATAAGCTCTTCTGATCAAGATGTCCAGATCTGTGGTCTCCTTTTTTCAAATTTCAGTAAACATGTTTGCACAATTGTCCATTATCATTGGCTATGCATTTTTCAATACTCAGTCTATCAGATCCCCTCAGTTTGCTTTGTTGGAGATGAAACCTCCAGGACATCTTAGTTTCACCAGATTATGGCACTCTCACCCCAAGTCCTGTCGATTACTCTGGACATTCACATAAGAACATAAGATATGCCATACTGGGGTAGATCAAGGGTCCATCAAGCTCAGTATCTTGTGTCCAACAGTGGCCAACCAAGTCACAAGTACATTAAATGAATAGATCCCAAGCTAGTAATCCTTATTGATTAATAGATTAATAGCAGTTTATGGACTTCTGCTCTAGGAACTTTATCCAACCCCTTTTTTAAACCCAGCTACACTAACTGCCATAAGCACATCCTCTGGCAATGAATTCCAGAACTTAATTATGCACCGAGTGAAAAAGATTTTTCTCCGATTTGTTTTAAATGAGCTTTTTGCTAACTTCATGGTGTGCCCCTTAGTTCTTGTATTATCGGAAAGAGTAAATAACCAATTCACATTAACCTGTTCAAGTCCTTTCACGATTTTATAGACCTCTATCATATCCCCCTAAGCCGTCTCTTTTCCAAGATGTACAGCCCTAAACTCTTTAGTATTCAAGGTGTGGTCTCACCATGGAGCGATACAGAAGCATTATAACATCCACCATTTTTTTGCCATTCCCTTCTTAATAATTCCTAACACTGTTTGCTTTGAGTATCACAGCATAATCACAGCATACTGAGCCGACGATTTCAATGTGTTATCCACTATGATGCCTAGATCTCATTCCTGTGTGGTAGCTCCTAATATGGAACCATAAGCAAGGGTTATTTTTCTCTATATGCATCACAAATAACCCTTGCTGTGATTACACAATATCCACTTTGTGGACATTGCAAGACTTGTGTTTTGTCTCTCTCGTGCTTCATATACCTTATTCCTCAATGTAGATATCGCCTTGCATTGCTCCTCTATTGGTATCATTTATGTGCCCTGTCCCTTACTTTATATTTTAAGACTCTTTTGATAAAATCCTGCATTTTCAAACACTGCTATTATATATGGCAGAATCATGTAAGCTATCCTTTGGTTTAACACTGGACAGTGGTACCTTACCTGCTAATTTTCATTCCTGAAGTAGCATGTGCTACCTGACTTTTTTTTTTTTTTTTTTTTTACTTACTATTATTGAACTTTGTAGACCCTTTTCATATGGAAGAGATTTCACCCAATTTCTCTTCCAACATGAACAATGAATCTTTATGCGCAATACAATATATCCTGGTTTAAATGACGCAATGGTGTATTTTTTTGGGGTTTTTTTTTTTTAACTGATTATCTTTAATAGATTTATTTTCTTTGCCTTCCCTTGTGTATATGTTGTGTTTTGTTATACTCATGTTTTGCTCATTTTTTTAAATTACTTTTTACTCTGATTTGATTCAGTTATTTGTTTTACATTATATGACCCTCTTTCTTTTGTTCAATATTCAGAGATCCAGCAAGCAGCTAATTTAACAGGGTAAAGTTAAGTGCATAACTTTTCAAGGATATTCAGCAGGACTTACCTGGATAAGTCTGCCACTGAATAAATGTGGATAAAGATATGCACTTTACCCGGATAGCTTTTTCTCCAATCAGTCTTACCCATGTAAATTCAGCCAGGGAGTGCTCAATATGTGCACTCACTAGCTAAAATTTAGGCCTTAACCCAGAGCTCCTCCATAGACGCCCCTTTTTGTCTGGATACATTTTGTTTGTGTAAAAATGTTGTTTGCATAAATGTATGTGGCTGGAAATATTCAAAATTCAAGTTTTGTCCAGGTAAGGAAGAGTTATCTGACAAGCTCTTTTAACATTGACCTCTAAGTTACTATTCATTTACAAAACTTATGAATTGCTCCTATATATCATCCTCTGAAGCAATGTAAAACACAGAGTACAATAAATTATATGTAATTAAATCAGGAAACAAATTAACTGAAAAATACAACCTCAGCAGCATACATAGCATTATAAACATGTATAAAGTCCCTTAGAATCATTTTTCTCATATAATACCTTGTCTAGTTTTCAAGATAGTTAAGATAATTTTCTAAGGCAAGGCTATAAAGTGTTAAACTAAGAAATGACAAGATGGAAGAAATTCAAAGCCTCTATGTCTTTAATATACCCCACTGGTGATATGTCACCTTTCTACTCACATCAACAGTTAAAAGGTTTTCAGAAAGTCAGTTAACACTAAGAAAACAAAATCTGAAGTTAAAGAATGTGCTCTTTTTGTAAAAAAGACTTCTAAACAAAGTTAGATGCCAGCATTAGATAATTCCTCAGGAAATCTGCTAAAGAAAGCACATTCCCAATATTATATTCCACTTCCTCTGATCAGGAATACTGCAAATTAAAATGCAATCTTATGAGTTTACAGTTCACTGTCAGATTAAAAAATGGTACATAAGACTTGCCATGCTGAATGAGACCATGACAGTGGCCAAATCACTAAAAGTAGATGCAATTTCTGGCTTCACTCTCTAGAGAAGTAGTAGGTCTCTCTGAGTTACCTGGTTAATAACCTTTCTTCCATAAACTTGTCCAAAACCTTTTTAAACCCAGAGCTGCTAGCTGCCTTGACCATATTGTCTGGCAATAAATTCCACAGCTTGACTGTGTGTTGAGTGAAAAAATACTTTGTCCAGTTTCTTTTAAATCTGCTACCTGCTAGCCTAAAGTAGTGGCCCCCTAGTCCTAGTATTAGCTGAAAGGGTAAACAGTCGTTCCCTAATTATCTGTTCTACTCCACTCATGATTCCCTGGTTTCACCCTTAACCTGCAGATGACTGGGGGGGGGAGGGAGTGGCTTTACCAATACTTTGAATAAAATCTGAAAAGTTATTCAGGCGGAGATTTATTCCTGGCCTATGGTGGTGAAGGCTCTCATGGGAGGTTGAGATTTTTTTGTTTTTTAAAATGCATACATAGTAACATAGTATTGTCGGCAGAAAAAGATCAAATGGTCTATCCAGTCTGCCCAGCAAGCTTCCCATGGCAGTAATTGCTGCTCTGTGCAGGCTACCCCTATACCTTATGCTAAGAATAGTATACCTACAAGCAAGACCAAGCAAATGTCAAAGCCATACCAAATTACTGCAACATCTTTACATGGTGAGCAGCCTTCCTCATAATTCCGGCACTACTACTTTAACATTCTTTGCTTTTGGACTTGGCCATAGAAGCTTTATCCCTAATGTCAGTGTATCAGTACCCTGGACCATAAAAGTCGGGGTCCAAGGTTGGCTGTCTTCAGAATCCAATACCCTTTTTCTCTGCCCCGCCGTCAAAGCGGAGAGCGATGTTGCAGTTGTATCTAAATCAAGGCTAATTGGTTAAGGGTAGTAATCCCCCTATGCCTTCTGATTAAGGGTACTGCCATTCCAGGTCAGTTACCCCAATTCACCCTTTTCTTCAACCTCCTCCCACAAGATTTTCGGGATCCACAATATTTATCCAATGCCCTTTTGAATTTGCTTTCTGTTTTTGTCCTCACCACCTGGAAGGGCATTCCAGGCATCCACCATCCTCTCTGTGAAAATATTTTCTTATGTTGATTCTGAGTCTTCCTCTCTGGATTTTCATTTCTTGACCCTTAGAGTTCTACAGTTTCCTTTCCAACGAAAAAGGTTCCAAGTTTGTATATTGTTAAAACCTTTTAGGTATCTGAAGATACCGCGCCGACCACGTGGGAGCCCCAGCTCGTCCGCCGATACGCCCACCGCTTACCTCAAGCCATCTTAGCCCGCCCAGCATTTAAATCGCAAGCACGATCCGAGGCGCCACTTTTGCCAGCAGACAACAGGACGGAGTAAATCACTGAAGGAGCGATTGTAGGAGCTGGGAGAGGGGCCCGCGTGACCGACGCTTGAGCCCATCGGGGTAAGGCCTTCCTCTCGCCCTACCACCGCTGAGCCCCCGCGCCGACCACTTGGGAGCCCCAGCTCGTCCGCCGATACGCCCACCGCTTACCTCAAGCCATTTAGCCGGCCAAGCATTTAAATCGCAAGCACGATGCGAGGCGCCGCGCACCAAAGGGGCCCGCCCCTTTGTGCGCCCCTTCGTGCAGACCCGCAGAGCAGAACGGAGTCCACAGTCCATGTTTTGAATCTTCTCTACCTCATCTCTCGTACCTCATCATCGGAACCCTGCAAGCTGATTCAAAACCATTCGCAGACGTCCAGCCACCCCAACCTTAGGATATTCTTACACTCTCTCTCTTCTCCCCCACCCTGGGAACTCGCGGCAGCAGCAGCAGCCTCCTCCCAACGCTTACCTCCTTCATTTTCAGCCCTCGCGGAGGAGGCGGAGTCCCATCGGCCGCGGTTGAAGCTCTTCATTTTCCTTCGAGCCACGCTGCAGTCTTCTTTTCTTCGGGCCGATGCCGAGTGCACTAGCGTGGCCTCTTCTTGCCGCGCACGCACCCGATACTCTCCACTTCCTCTTCCGGGCCGCGGGGGGGGGGGGGGGGGGGGGCTGTGTGTGTGTGTGTGTGAGTGAGTGAGAGATTGCATGTATGTGAATGATTGAGAGCCTGTACATGTGAAAGAGAGTATGTCTGTGATTGAGAGCCTGCTTGTGAGAGAGAGAGAGCATGAATGTAAGTTTACCATTGGGAACCTGTATGTGTAAGTTTGTGATTGAAAGCCTGTTTGTGTGAAAGAGTATGTGTGTATGATTGAGATCCTTTGTGTGTGAGAGAAATCATGTGTATTTATGATTAAGAGCCTGAGTGTATAAGTAAGAGAGATCATCTGTGTCTGTGTGTGATTGAGAGCTGGTTTAGGTGATGGAGCATGTGAGTATGTGATTGAGAGCCTGTGTTTAAATGAGAGAAAGAGAGGACATGTTTGTAAGCATGTGAATGAGAGTCTGTGTGTGAGAGAAAAAGACAGCATGTATTTATGTGATTGAAAGCCTGTGTGTGTGTAAGCGTGAAAAGATAGACAGCATGTGTGTAAATGTGTAATTAAGAGCCTATATAAGTGAGAGAGAAAAAGCATGTGTATATGTGAGTACTGAGAGCATGTGTGTATAGGTGTGTCATTGAGAGCCAGTGTGAGAGAGAGCGCTGGTATGTGACTGAGAGAGGAGAAAGTTCCAAGCAAACCACCCCACCTCCTGCTAATTCAGAACAATCTCAGGACACCTGGATATCAAACGTTCCCAGGTATGCAGAGCAAAAAAATTTTTGTATCCTTATTATTTTTCATTACTGGGTCTTTGTGTCTGCTATTTTGAAATATTTTGTTGGTATCTGGAAATGTTTTATATGAGTTTTTAATTATTGGATATTCCACTCATCAGCTGTTTCGAAATATGTTCTTTTTGTTAGTACAGTTTTACTGCTGATGATTTTATATTTCTTGATTTGTTTTATAAGGATGGGTGATGTTTCTTTTTTCCTTTGTTACACTGCATACAGAGACTCTGGCTTGTTGCAGTTTCCAATTCAGTTTTTTCTGCATGCTTCTTGTTATGCGTTTTGGTCTCTTTATTCTATGTTAGGTGAGGGACAGCACGTGATTCAGGTGAGGTTTTCTGCTGGCGTGTAGTTTCTGTGAAGGACTCTATAGCAGCCTGACTTGGTCCATTTTCCTAATAGGAGATGTATTGGGGTCTTAAGGCCTGGTGTAATATTTTCAGAGACTTATTGTACTTTAAAATGCACACATTTACTTGTATTTAGTTTTAAACATATTGTATGGCTCTCATGGAATTACATTTTAAAATATGTGGTGTTTATGGCTCTCTCAGCCAAAAAGGTTCCTGACCCCTGCTCTACAGCATTCATCCTGATAACTTCCTAGACTTCTTTAATCATGCACACGTACAATATCCCGATCATCTACAACCGAAGGAGAAACTTTGTAAACCAACACACCACACCCTACTTCTCGCAAAAGAGATATATTCCAATCATGACATCACCCCTGAACCAACTTCTGGGCATCACGCTATTCTCCCTTACCTTGATCAATGCACAATCAATCTCGAAAAAATCTCACCTTTTACACGACTACCTACTAGAATCAAAACTGGACTGCTGCGCTATCACTGAATCATGGCTGAAACCTGAGGATACGGCAATAATTAACCAACTCCCCACACAGGACTACGACATATTTTCTATTCCCAGACCTAAAACAAAGAGGTGGTGGATTGCTATTAGCCATCAAAAAAAAAAATAGGCCTATCCCTTCAGACTACTAACTCATCAACCTCACTCGAAGTAGCAATCTTCAAGTCCAAATACCTACAAATATGCCTAACATATGCCCCTCCAGGAAGTCTAGAATCAGACCCATCCCCTTTAATCAAACTCATAGCCAAACACATTAACACAGACTCCCCTGCTATAATAATGGACGATTTTAACCTCCATGTGGACAAATCACCACAATTTTCCAGCTGTGAAACATTTCACACTACACTCAAATTTATGGGTTACAACCAAATCATCAAGGAACCAACACATAAAGCGGGTCACACCCTGGATTTAATCTTCATTAACGAAAACCTTACCCCCGCCTCATTCATGATCTGCTCACCAGTCCCCTGGTCCGACAACAAGATGATCTCTATTACTCTGAAAAACATCCAGCCCTCCCCTAAACCTATTCAAAAATCCACATTCCAATACAGGAAACTGTGCAACCCCGACACCATTAACACTCACCTAGTATCAGCATTAAACAAACTTGACCTCTCAAACGCAGATTCAGCCACATCTTCCTGGATCAAGATAACAAAGACGTTGCAGACATTTCTTGCCCGTAATTACAAAAAGCAACCCTTCCCAACACGAACAACAGAAAACCCTGGTACAACCCCACACAACTGAAAACCCTGAAACAAGAGCTCAGAAGTAAGGAACTTTTATGGCGAAAAAATCCATCACAATCCAAACCATGAGACATACAAGTCTCTCATGCACCGCTACAGGATAGCCACCCTACAACTAAAAGGGATTTCTACTCTCATAAAATTCACCATTTCATTTCGATCGTAAAGCCCTATTCTCTCTCGTCTCTCACCAAATCCTCCCCCCCATTCATACCGGACGATCAAGCCGCTACAAAAGCCGCTGAGCTAGCAACTTACTTCAAGAAAAAAATCACAGACCTTATCACTCCTTTAAATGTCACTATGGGCTCCCCTCTGCCCCCCCTCTACCCAGCACATTTCCAACAGAACATAACTCTGGAAAAATTTGAACTGACCTCCTCCTTAGAGATCGAAACAATCCTTAAAAAACTCAAACCTGCATCACACCCCACAGATGTGATCCCTTTCCAATTTACTCATTGCCATCCCTAAAACTGGTCGCCAAAACCAATCTCAGACATCAATTGTTCACTAATGCAAGGCCTCAGTTCCAGACCCTCTGAACTCGCAATCCTCAAACCGCTCCTGAAAAAACCTAACCTTTCTCCAGATGACCCAGCCAATTTTCGACCCATTGCAAATCTACCCTTCATCTCTAAAATACTAGAAAAAATAGTAAACAAGCAACTGACGGAATACTTAGACGACAACAAAATCCTAGCCCCGTCGCAATTCGGCTTTCGCAAAGAACGGAGCACTGAAACTCTTCTAATCTCTTTAACTGACACAATTCTCCTGAATCTTGATAAAAAACAATCCTGCATACTCATACTCCTCGATCTATCAGCCGCATTCGACTCGGTAAAACACTCTCTACTCCTGGAACGACTAGCCGACATCGGAATCAAAGACACCGCTCTAAATTGGTTTAAGTCATTTCTACAAAACAGATTCTACAAAGTCAGAATCAACAACAATGAATCACACCCCGTCGACTCATCTATGGGAGTCCCTCAAGGCTCCTCTTTATCACCGACCCTTTTCAACATATACCTTTTACCGCTATGCTAGCTCCTCTCCAAACTAAAGCAATTCATCTATGCGGACGACGTACAGATTTTGATACCGATTAAAGATTCCCTTCAAAAAACACTAGAAGTCTGGAACACCTGCCTTATATCCATCAACAACTTGCTCTCAAGCCTTAACCTAATCCTCAATTCCAATAAAACGGAAATTCTCCTCATCTCTCAAGACGGTAACTACGCTAGGCCAAACTCGAACCCTATAAATCAGCCATCCTTCTCTTCCCAGGTGAGAAACCTCGGAGTCATCATGGATGATCAAATAAACCTAAAGAGATTCATCAATAACACTGTTAAGGAGGGTTTCTATAAATTGCAAGTCCTTAAACGACTCAGACCACTCTTATACTTCCAAGATTACCGATCAGTACTCCAAGCTATCATTTTCTCTAAAATCGATTATTGCAATTCTCTGCTAATCGGCCTTCCAGCTAACACCCTTAAACCCCTTCAAATGTTGCAAAACGCCTCTGCCAGGATACTGACTAAGACCAACAAGAGAGACCATATTACCCCCATCTTAAGAAACCTACATTGGCTCCCAATCAAGTACAGAATACTGTACAAAACACTAACGATCATTCACAAAACCATCCACAAGCTCACTCCACTGGAACTCAACATTCCACTTCAACCACATCTACCAACCAGACCGACGAGAACAGCATACAAAAACACTCTCCTAACAACATACCTCAAAACCTCTCTAAGCAAACGAGCCATGTCAGTAGTAGGTCCAGCACAATGGAACTCTCTAACCGCCAGGAACTCCATTCAGAACATTGCCCAATCAACTTTAAAAAGAGACTAAAAACCTGGCTATTTGAGCAAGCGTTCCAATTATGAAAACAACATACCTCAACACCATCACACTAGCCATCATTCTAAATTAAGACTATCCAATCATACCACCCTTACAATTTAGTAACCCCTCTCTACATCAACTTACCCCAAAGTTTTATGTCTCTCATATTAAATATATGCGCCTATATAAATATGCGTTTTTTTCCCCCTTTATTATGTTCCAAGTTTTTTCCCCATGTATTCTGATCCAAGTTTTATGCCCTGTTCTATGTAATTGCATTCTCACATGCCTGTTTTTCAGTTACAATGTAAACCGAGATGATATGTAAAATTTTACATGAATCCCGGTATAAAAAAATGTTAAATAAATGAATAATAAATAAATAATAAGATCTATATCATATCCCCCCACACCACCTTCTTTCCAGGGTATACATATTCAGATCCTTCAGCCTTTTCTCATAAGTCTTCCGATACAGGTCCCACACCATTATGGTCACCCTTCTTTGGACCGCCTCCATCCTGTCTCTATCCTTTTTGTGATACAGGTTCTATTACTGAAACAGTACTCCAGAAAAGGCCTCACCAAGGACCTGTTCAAGGGCATCATCACCTTTTTCTTACTGGTTATTATTTATTTATTTTATTTATTTTAGATTTTTCTATACCGGCATTCGTGAGAGTATCACATCATGCCGGTTTACAATAAACAGTGGGGTGATAACCGGAACAGTGAACGAGATAATATATACTAAACATACAATAGTTGCAGTTACAATAAAACAAGGAGGCATACAACTAGGAGCAAGAAGAAGAGAAGATAGTAACTTTAACATAGTATATTAACCAGCAAAATGGTAAGGTACAAAGCAGGGAATTGAGTGATTTACAATGAATTGTTCAGTTCGCATAGATGCAGTTTTTAACATGATGGTAGAGATCAGAAATAATGGTTTTCTGGATATTGGTAATGCTTAGGGTTGGTTGAAAATTGGTTGTAAAAAATAAGTTGGTTGCTTGGAGGTTGTTTGTTGGAGATTAATGGGTTTAATCTGAGTCTGGGAAGGCTTGTTTGAATAGCCATGTTTTGAGTCTTTTCCTGAATGTCAGGAGACAGGGTTCCTGTCTTAGCTCCGTTGGGATGGAGTTCCAAAGAGGGGGTCCTGCTGTGGAGAGAGCCCTGTCTCTGTAAGTTATGTGGAGGGAGGTTTTGGAATGAGGTACCTGAAGAGAATCTTTGTAGTGTTCTCTTATGGGTCTGGAGGATGTATGCTTTTTGAAAGGGATTTGTAGGTTGAGCGGGGCGATTTGTTGGATAGCTTTGTATATTATGGTGATTCTGAAATGGATCGGCAGCCAGTGTAAGTCTTTAAGGATTGGGGAGATGTGATCTCTTCTCCTTGTGTTTGTCAGAATTCTGGCTGCGGTATTTTGAACCATCTGAAGCGGTTTTAGTGTGTTGCTGATGAGATACCTAATAATAAGGAGTTGCAATAGTCTAACTTGGAGAAGATTATTGCTTGTAAGATTGCCCTGTAGTCATGGATGTGGAACAGTGGTCTTATTCTTTTTAGGACATGCAGTTTATGAAAGCTGTCCTTAGAGGTTTGGTTTATGAAAGCTTTTAGGTTAAGCCGATTATCTATGATTGCTCCCAAACCTCTCACTTGGGTTGTTTGTAGGTTAGCTGGAAGATTTGTGGGGGTGTGACAGTTCTCAGTGGATATGAGAAGGAGTTCAGTTTTTGAGGAATTTAGGATTAAATTCATACTGGAGAGGAGGGAATTGATTTCTTGCAGGCAGGATTCCCAAAGATCAAGGTTTTTTTTTTTAATGGATTCTTTGATGGGTATCACGATCTGGACATCGTCGGCATATAGATAGTGTTTTAGGTTCAAGTTGGTTAATAGCTGGCAGAGAGGGAGGAGGTAGATGTTAAAGAGGGTAGGTGAGAGGGATGAGCCTTGGGGGACTCCTAGAGATGAAGGGTAGTGTTTAGATTCTTTGTTGTGTATTTTGACCTTGAATCCTCTGTTTTTCAAGAATGAGTGGAACCAGGCCAGTGCGGTGCCTGTTATGCCGATGTTCAATAGTTTGTTTAGAAGCATGGTGTGGTTAACAGTATCAAAGGCGGCTGAGAGGTCTAAGAGTATCAATAGGTAGGACTGGCCTTTGTCTAGGCCCAGGATGAGGTAATCTGTTAAGGAAATTAGGAGAGATTCTGTGCTTAACGACTTCCTGAAGCCATATTGTGAGGGGTAGAGAATTTTGTGATCCTCAAGGTAGTCTGATAATTGAGTTAACCAGTTTTTCCATGGAGATAGGGCGAAAGTTGGTGGGGTCATCTGGGTCTAACTTTGGTTTTTTCAGGAGCGGTTTGATGGATGCCATTTTAAGGTCGTCTGGGTAGAGTCCTTGGGATAAGGAGCAGTTGATTATGTCTGCCAGGGCTTTGGTAATGGTGTCAGGAATAAGAAGGAGTAGTTTGGAGGGAATTTGGTCTAATGGGTGCGACGAGGGTTTCATTTTTTTCAGTACTATTACTCTCTCTAAACATCTCTCTAAGCATCTCTAAGCATTATTACTCTCTCTAAGCATCCCAGCATTCTTCTGGCTTAGCTAACACCTTGTCACATTGCCTCACTGCCTTCAGACTGGCAGACATTCTCCCAGTCTGTGCACATTAGTCTTTCATCCCTCATACAGTTCTTTTGGATTACTGCACCCTAGATGCATGATTCTGCACTTCTTGGCATTGAATCCCAGCTGCCAAATCCTCAACTAGTCTTCTAGCTTTCTTAAATCACTTTTCATTCTATCTACTCCTTCAGGCATATCCACTCCGTTGCAGATCTTAGTATCATCTGCAAATAGACAAACTTTATCTTCTATGCCTTCTGCATTGTCACTCACAAAGATATTGAACAGAATTGGTCCCAAAACCAATCCCTGTGGCAATCCGCTTAACACCATTCTTTATTCAGAGTAGGTCCATTTACCATTACACACTGTCTCCTGTCAGTCAACCAGTCTGCAATCCATGCCACTACCTTGGCACACACTCCTAAGCTTCTCATTTTGTTCACTAATCTATGTGGGACCATATCAAAAGCTTTGCTGAAATCCAAGTAAATTACATCTACTGCTCTTCCTTGATGCAATTCTCTATTCACCAAATCAAAAACAGTACTCCTTTGATAGAGATCCAGGGCCCCCGGACTCATCAGGCCAACTCTGAAAGCAATAGCTGAAAGGATGTGCCGACCCTGGTGTCAAATCTGAGGCCTACAACTCAGCGATTTGGGCTTCACAACCAAACAGGGTCGCGAGATAGGAGAGGCTTCTTCTCACAACCTGTTCAGCTGACTTGGTATAGAGATACCAAGGCAGGCTTGGGGTGCTGAAAGGGAGGTGTCAAGAGACGTCAAGTGCTCCACATGCCTGATATGCTGAATGAACTCTTTGGCGATTCTTCTGCCAATCTCCACCTGGAAGAGTGCAGATGACTAAGAAAACTTTCCTCCTCACACAGGGGGTAATTTTACATTCTTAAAACTGCTACAATATATGCCATTGAATTGTTAATACTGTAGGTTTTACCTGCATAAGTGCACTTTAACCATATAAGTGGGCTTTTGAAAACTGCTACGATAGTATGTGCACTACTCCTTTGAAAATTATCTCTACAGTCTGAAGAGGTGATAAGATCTGGTCCATTAATTTGCTGGGATAGAGATGCCAAAGGAAAAAAACCATAAGGAGTGGAGGAGTAGCCTAGTGGTTAGAGCAGCAGGCTATGACCCAGGGAAACCAGGGTTCAAATCCCGCTGCCGCTCCTTGAGACCTTGGGCAAGTCACTTTACCCTCAGTTGCCTCAGGTACAAAAATTAGATCGTAAGCCCTGTGGGGATAGAAAAATACCTATAGTACCTGAATGTAATCTGCTTTGATGTACACTTTGAAGTGCTGAAAAGAATATAAAAATCTAAATAAATAAGGGTTAGTTCAGCAAAAAATAAAACTTCTCAAGTGTTAAAAAAAAAAAAAAAAAAAAAGTTGAGCAATCTACGTGATTTCAGGTTGACAAAAATGAACAGAGGGGAGTAACATGGCCACCAGAGCGGGAATTAAAATATATGGATAGTGAAAAGCTTTTTGTCTTTTCAGAAGGTTCTGGAAGAGTTTGTTTGGGATTGAGCACAGTCTTTAGGAGAAAAAAAAAAAAGCTAGTTACAATGGAACATAAGAACTCTTGCAGTGAGCTAATTCTAAATCAAGAGTGGTTTTCTCTAAAGCATGCATATGAAAGATCTCTAAAACATGATAGAGCCATGCTGCACTGAATAAAGAACAAACACAGGTGTCTGTAGTACTTGTTACAGTATGTGCAGAGTTTTTTCAGTACTTGCCAGTTTATGGAAATAGAGGCTCCATGTGTGAAGTGACTTTACAATGAACAAAAAATTCAAGCTGATCCAACATCGTTCACTGTAGCTGGATTTCTGCTATAGTAGATTGGCACATGACTTCAGGAAAAGAGTTACTGTTTTAGAAAGCTTGCTATAATGGGGAGCTGTGCAGACAAAAATCTCTAGGCATTACAGTATAAATATTTCAATACTAAAGAATACACAGAAAAATGATTTAGCTATCACAAACCTGAAATACTGATTATAACTCAAATAAAACACAAGGCTCATTAATAAAATGTCAAATGGCATATGAAATGTGGCCAATTTTCCCAATTAATTTTATAGTTATGAAACTACAAAATAAGATCCAAACCTCAAAACCTAAAGCTTGGGGGAAGTATGGAAAGATTCTGTGTTTTAATAAACACGTGATGTATCATAATGGTTCTGGTGTGCCTCCAAGGACAAACTCAGGTCACCTGAAAATGAAAGCAGTATGACTTTTTGAAATAGGTGACAAAATGAGAAGGCAACAACACAGATTGTAGTGAGTGGAAAATTCATCTAAGTCTGATGATGTAATGTTTCCAGCCACTATAAGTATACTTCAACAACTTGTTCTTTTCTGTAATCCAATTGTTAACATACTGAAACAATTTTAGAGCAGCTCAAAAGATTGATTATATTCATTAGTATTTCTTCTGACAGATATTCGGGACGTTACATTTACTTCTCAGCTGGAAACTATATGTAAGTCTGCCAGATATGGCAAACTGAGTGTTTGGGGAGGGGAGAGACTATAAAGCTGTTAAATTGCCTATGGTTCTGATACAGCGCAGAACATCTGGTCTGGAGAGCTTGAGGAAACACCATTACACAGGCAGAAAAGAAAAAAACCTTTGTGCTGAGAAACAGTCCAGGTTTTGTATGCTCCTGTCAAGGTATTAAAGGGAAAAAAAAAAAATTGGCAAATGGTGTTATGATTGGTCAGTCACGTACAGAGCCAGACACTCCAGCAATCGAGGTTTGTTAGACATCTGGTCTAGTTCCACCCGCATTCGAGGAGGAAGGGGTGGTGGAGGAATAAAAATGAAGCAGCTACTCTGGCATTCCAAAACGTACACATCAGGGCTCTGATAGCAAGAAAAATAAACAGAAAGAAGGAAACCCTGTCTAGACTGAGCTGCTGCTAAGGGCTGCTGCAGACAGAGGGTTGGTATTTACTCCAGAAGATCTGCCAGGGCTGCTTTTACAGGCAGAATAGAGAGTGCAAAAATGGCAGTAAGCAGAGAACAAAAAAAAAAAAAAAAACAAGGAAAGAATATATAAAAAAGGGAACATTATACTAACCATAGATGAGAACGACAGATTCTTCAATTGCATGCTGGTAGCTAAACTGGGAGTCTAGGAGGGCCCGGCTAACAAAAGAGCCATAGTATGTGGACTGGTACCAGCCAACGTGCAGATGATCGATGTTCACGTGGCGCAAGCTTCTCATCATTTCCATCTGATATTGCACTAGGTGGAAAAAACACAAATGCACTTTTAAAGTTGTTTGTAAATCAAAAGGCATTTAGCAAAAATGCTCAAAAACAAAGCCAGCCAAAAAAAAAGATGTATTTGGATTTAATCTAGTCTAACATAAAACAAACAAACAAACAAAAAAAAACACATCCCATCCTGTTCATCTACACAACATACATTTGCAAAAGCATTTTTTCTCACTCCAAAAAGCTACACATTTCCTGTGCAAAAATCAGAACCTCTTGTCTAGCTTGGGCAACATAACTATGGATAATTCATACCAGTTCTAAAGTGAACACTTGCACAGCAACCTGCTTTTTTCCATGCACAGGAATGAGCTGTAAATAAAAATGTATACATCCAAAAATAATATATTCACATTTATACCTTCTGCAAATTATAACCTATAGTATGATCTTTGGTTCATAAAACACAAAACAAATTACAAACTCACTACATTAACATCTTTTCAGCAACATTAAATGCTGAAGTGTTTCAAGCAGAAAATACGTGTCTATCCTAGGCAAGAGTAAGAGCACGGGCTGGCTCCCATTACCTTACATGCAAACTCTACTTTACAATGTACAGGGGTCCCCCATCTTGTTCACGGTAGGACAGCAGAAAAGGACCATTTGGTCATTGCAGTCTGCCCATCCGTCCAATTAATTTAGCATTATAATTCTCATCACTTCCTTAGAGATCTTCTGTATTTATCCCATGCTTTCTTGAATCCAGATACTGTTTTTGTCTCCTTCATTTCCACTGAGAGGCTGTTCTGCACATCCACACCCTCAACCTCTCTGTAAAGAAATGTTTCCTAAGTTACTCTTGAGTCTACCCCTTTCAACCTCATCTCATCACTCCTCATTCTAGAGCCTAAAGTAGGGAGGCAGAGATTTCAGCCCTGCCTCCCTACTTCAGACAAGAGAGGAACTGACATTTCCACTATTTTGCTGTTATCGCTCACTGAACACCTCCTTAAGTCACTATAAAACAAGGATGTGTCATGAGGGAATATGTATGAGGAGAAAAAAAAAAAAAAGATAGCTCCCAACCAGGAAACACTTATACCTCTGTTGGGTGACAAGTCATTGGTGAGACCTCATCTAGAAGAGTATACTGAGTTCTGGGGCGCATCTCCAAAAAAAATACAGAGTGACAGTGGGGGAGGGGTGAACTAACCCATCCATGCAGTCTGCCCAGTTATCTCGGACACACTGCTAAAAAGATATCCCAGTAACTAGTTAGAGAGCATGACCACTTGTTAGGTATCACTTCCCATCCAGGACAGTTGAAGCAGTCCAAAGAAGGGCTACAAAATGTCACAGTTTGCATCACATGCCCTTGGACTTAAAACCTAACTACACATACTCTAGAGCAGGGGTGAACAAGCTTTTGAGCCACGACATTCTTTCTATCCATGCAACTGGATGCCCCACTCCACCCTACCCTGAGATGATTTATAGATAAAGATATAGAATGATGTATCTATACACACAAACACAAAGGGTATTCTGATCCTGGATTCCCGTCTGGTGTCAAATTCTCTTGCCAACCAATCAGCTCTCAAACCAGTTGCAAAGCCCCAGGAAGCTATCTTGCTAACCTATGGCTCAAATCCCCCACATTGCTTCTCTTCAAGTTGCTGAAAGGAACAAGTACAGATACACCAAGGCAGGCAGATACCTCATACCCACACTCAGATACAGAGATCCCCCCCACAGCTCACACGGATGCACCACACGTAAAAAAGAGAGAGACACAGACATACCACACCCAAGCTAAAAGCAAGACAGGCAGACCATACCATACCATACCACACAATGGACCTCAGCGTACCAAACATACAGGCCACACACAAATCATACAGGTGGAACATTTTTTTAAAAAACTCAGGTGCCAACCACAATTTTTAGAAGATGGGAAAATCTCCATCCCACACTGCCCAACATTTTTTTTTTGTTTTACTATTTTCTCTAATTGCTCTTATTTTTGTCTTTATTTTTGTATTTTTTTTCTTAGTTTGCTTATGTTTTTTATCATGTTTTAATTTTTTTTTTTTTAATTATTTTTACACTTTTGCCTTTATTCTCCCCACCTTAACTCCCCTCCACCTCTTCCCTCTCTCTGGCCTCTCTGCCCATTCCCTTCCCCAGTAACCCCCCCCCCCCCCCCACCCCTCCCAAGATGGGCAGCAGCTGTGATCTCAGTCTTTAGGAAGAGACCCAGTGACAGCAAGAACTCCTGGCATGGGAGCCCGAGGGTGGTAGCTCTTCCTGGGTTGTGGAATTCCACAATGGCTCCTCTATTGTCTGGTCCACCACAGGAGAAGCAGCTCCCCTTCCCGGTTCTGACAGAATGAAAGTGGCTCTTCTCCTGGGCCTGCTGAAAGAAGTGTGGCTAAACCACAGCATGCTTATGATGACATAAATATGCTCCCTCTTCTCCTGAGCTTGCAGGGCCTCTGTAGCACCAAGCCTGGGCAGCACAGCCATATTTTTCTTTCCTTGATCAGGCAGCCATTTGAATACTCCTGCCCTAGAGAGGAGAGGAGAGGGGTGGGTATGTTGGAGTCATTCAAGTACCTCAAAAGGTATAAATAATGCACATGCAGCAGACATTTTTCAGCTGGAAGTTTTATAACCAGAGTTAGATCTAGGGGTAGATCCAGATGTTAATCTGGAAAATATTTCTTTACAGAAAAAGGAGGTGGATGCACAGAACAATATCCCCTCCCAGTGGAAATGGCAAGCACACAAAATTCAAGAAAGCCTGGAATGAGCACCAAGGATCCTTAGTTGCAAAGAAGTGAATAGAAAGCTGGAAATAAA
The DNA here is from genome assembly GCF_901001135.1 of Rhinatrema bivittatum. Classification (NCBI taxonomy): domain Eukaryota; kingdom Metazoa; phylum Chordata; class Amphibia; order Gymnophiona; family Rhinatrematidae; genus Rhinatrema; species Rhinatrema bivittatum. Next base: position 750,553,775 of record NC_042616.1, read on the forward strand.
CTGGGCAGATTAAATGCTTTTGTGTGACATAATTTAACTGAATTATCTTCCTATGATTTTTCTGTTCATGCACGTAATATAGTTTCTTAAACAATATAGTTATGCAGGGTTGGGAATCTAAATTTTACCTTATATCGTTATTTAATATTTCACTGCTTATTGTTATTTTGTGTTTCAATTCTGTTATTTGCTAGGAGCAAATATTTTTAAATTAGCAGGATATAAATGTTCATAAATGACCAGTAGATAAGTTTCTAGGCAAAGTGTAATACATTTTGGGGATATGACTGAAGATCTTTAACCAATATTAAGTCTCTCAACAGAAAAAGGAAGAGAAGCTAAGAGAAAAACAAAGGAAATCATTTAGCTAAGTTTCATTAGACAGCATGTACTATAATTACCCTTGTTTGGCTGAAGAAAGGAGGTAGACAGTTGTGGCTAAGTTGAACTCATCCCAGTACCAACTTACCGTATTTTTCGCTCCATAAGATGCACTTTATTTTCCCCAAAAGTGGGGGGAAAATGTCTGTGCATCTTATGGAACGAATTTAAAAAAAAATGTATTGACTACAACCCCCCACCTTCCTGACCCCCCCCCCCCCCCCCCCAAGACTTGTCAAAAGTCCCTAGTGGTCTAGCGGGAGTCCCGGGACCGATCTCCTGCTCTTGGGCCATCAGCTGCCAGTAATAAAAATGGTGCCGGTAACCCTTTGCCCTTACTATGTGACAGGGGCTACCGGTGCCATTGGTCGTAGGCCATCCATTGCTCTTACCATGTTGACAGGGGCCGACCAATGGCACCAGTAGCCCCTGTCACATAGTAAGGGCAAAGGGCCACCGGAGCCATTTTGATTACTGGCAGCCGATGGCCCAAGAGCAGGAGATCGCTCCCAGGACCCCAGCTGAACCATCAGGGACTTTTGGCAAGTCTTGGGGGAGTCAGGAGGGTGGGGGATTGTAGTTAATTAAATTTGGGGTGGGTTTTTTTTTTTCCCACAATAGAGAACGATAAACGTTTTCTGATCCAGGAAGTGGACCGAAATGGCCCTCCCCAGATCCGAAAACGAAATGGGGACAAAAAAAAATAAATTTGTATGCACACCCCTAATTTGCTCCATAAGATGCACAGACGCCCGGGAGCAGAGCCGGTATAGCACACCATTTCTTTTTTAATTTTCCCCCTCTGAACCCTAGGTGCGTTTTATGGTCAGGTGCACCTTATGGAGCGAAAAATACAGTAAATACTCACTTCTCTCCTATTTCACTATCTCTCCCCATCCCATGCACCCCACCTCAGCTATGAGAGTAGCAGTAGGCAGCCAGCAGTGCTGGGAAACAATAAGCATATGCTTCCAGTCCCCAAAGCGCCTCCCATTCACACTCTATCAGGCCGATGTAAGATGGGCACGGAGAAAATGGGCGCTCAATGCTGAGTGCCGCTTTCTGAACGCGAGCCCAGCCACCTCTCCAGGGCACATGATCCAATATTTAAACAAGGGGTCGTGCTAAAAAGAAGGCGCTAGGGAAAACTGTGTTGTCCCTAGTGCCTCCTTGGCATTGGGCACCTAGGAGAGGTCCTGCCAATAATTTGCACAAAGATATTACCACCATTTTTTTTCTGTTTCTTTTTTACAATTAGTACAGTTAAAACATCTAACAGATCTGCTTCTTTATCAGGATGCACATACTAACAAGAACAGAATTTAATCCAATTCAGTATGCTAATTTGTCCTTCTACAAGGATATTCATATAAGCTGCTCATGACAAATAATGCCATTCTTCTAATTAAAAGAAATCAATAAGGATTTATCCATTAACATTAAAACATGTTGAAGATGCAGCAGAGTAATTTGAGAATCAACTGTAACAGTCAATTTGAGATCTCAGTTGAGACAATGTGATCGATAAACCCTAATTATTAGTCAATCAATATATGTGGTTTTATAAATGTAATACTTCTGCTGCAATAGACTTAAAATAAAACAGCTTTCTCCAAGCTCTCTACCTTTGGTCATGTTACCAGTGGTACACACAACTGATGTTTAGGAAGATGCACAGAGTGGAGAGGAGTACTGTCTGTTCGAAGAAAGAGGAGAGATGGAAGTAAGGAGGTTTGACTAGGTTGTGGCGAGGAGATCTCAAAGCCTGGAGCTTGCTCTTCTCCTCCTTGCTGTGGCACTCTGGTTACTCTGTGTGGCAAATGTTCTTAATGCAAATGCTAAACATCACTTTTTTCTTCTTCTTTTTTTTTAGTATTGTAGTTTTGCCAGTGATGGCTATTTTCCCAAATTATTGTATTTATTCTGCAGGGCAAGGGGATGCACCCTAAGCAGTGGCACAAAAGATTTGCTTGGTATTATTATATAGATATAATGGTTGGTTAAAAATGAGGCAACGAGCTTATACATGTTGAGAAGCAACATCAGAGGTTTGCTATGGAAATCTTTTCCTTCACAACTGAACAGTATAAGTAAACCCTGTAGCTGATTTTATTTTTTTTTAATGGATTTATGTGGTCAAGCGTATATATAAAAGATATGGTACAATTACAGTACCTCAGTATTCTCAAATCAGGCAAAACACCCTCTCCCATCTATTTCTTCACAAATTAGTATTTAAATAGAAAATCCTCATCTTTCGCTACATATATTGCATTTCATAGACTATTTGAGAACACACAGTGCTGAGAAAAAGTTGTAAGCCCAAGTGTAATCATGAAAATTATAAGCTTTTACTACAATACCCTTCTTTAATTGAAACAGTATAGTCTTAGGTAATAAAAAAGGTATAAATTAAACAATTCTATTTTTTTTTTAACAAAGTGTACAAAGTAGGAACAATAAGACTAATTTACAATCTGTGTGTGTTTGCGTGTGAAATAGTAAGTAAACTTTGAAACGTCTGTATGCCAATGCCAGAAGTCTAAGAAGTAAGATGGGCGAGTTAGAGTGTATAGCAGTAAATGATGAGATTGACATAATTGGCATCACAGAGACTTGGTGGAAGGAGGATAACCAATGGGACAGTGCTATATCAGGCTACAAATTATATCGCAATGATAGGGAGGATCAACTTGGTGGGGGTGTGGCACTTTATGAGGGTACAAAGTCTAACAGGATAAAGATCATACAAGAAACTAAATGCTCAGTAGAATCTATATGGGTAGAAATCCCATGTGTGTTGGGTAAGAGTATAGTGATAGGAGTATACTACCGTCCAACTGGACAAAATGGTCAGACAGATAATGAAATGCTAAGAGAAATCAGGGAAGCTAATCAATTTGGCAGTGCAATAATAATGGGAGATTTCAATTACCCCAATATTGACTGGGTAAATGAAACATCAGGACTTGCTAGAGACAAAGTTTCCGGATGTATTAAATGACTACTTCATGGAGTAACTGGTTCAGGAACCAACAAGAGAGGGAGCTATTTTAGATTTAATTTTTAATGGAATGCAGGATTTGGTGAGAGAGGTAATGGTGGTGGGGCCACTTGGCAACAGTGATCATAACATGATCAAATTTAAACTAATAACTGGAAGGGGGACAATAAGCAAATCTGCAGCTCTAACACTAAACTTTCAAAAGGGAAACTTTGATAAAATGAGGAAAATAGTTAGAAAAAAAACTGAAAGGTGTAGATGCAAAGGTTAAAAGTGTTCAACAGGCATGGACATTTTTAAAAATACAATCCTAGAGGCGCAGTCCATATGTATTCCACACATTTAGAAAAGTGGAAGGAAGGCAAAACGATTACCATCAGGGTTAAAAGGTGAGGTGAAAGAGGCTATTTTAGCCAAAAAAAAACATCCTTCAAAAATTGGAAGAAGGATCCATCTAATGAAAATAGGATAAAAATTAAGCATTGTCAAGTTAAATGTAAAACATTGATAAAACAGGCGAAGAGAGAATTTGAAATGAAATTGGCCATAGAAGCAAAAGCTCATAATAAAACTTTTAAAAATATATCCGAAGCAAAAACCTGTGAGGGAGTCGGTTGGACCATTAGATGACCAAGGGGTTAAAGTGGCTCTTAGGGAAGATAAGGCCATTGCAGAAAGACTAAATGAATTCTTTGCTTCCATGTTTACTAATGAGGATATTGGGGAGATACCAGTTCCAGAGATGGTTTTCAGGGGTGATGAGTCAGATGAACTGAACGAAATCACTGTGAACCTGGAAGATGTAGTAGGCCACATTGACAAACTAAAGAGTATCAAATCACCTGGACCGGATGGTATGCATCCTAGGGTACTGAAGGAACTAAAAAATGAAATTTCTGATCTATTACTTAAAATTTGTAACCTATCATTAAAATCATCCATTGTACCTGAAGACTGGAGGGTGGCCAATGTAACCCCAATATTTAAAAAAGGCTCCAGGGGTGATCCGGGTAACTATAGACCAGTGAGTGACTTCAGTGCCGGGAAAAAGAGTGAAAACTATTCTCAAGATCAAAATCGTAGAGCATATAGAAAGTCATGGTTTAATGGAACACAGTCAACATGGATTTATCCACGGGAAGTCTTGCCTAACAAATCTGCTTTATTTTTTTGAAGGGGTTAATAAACATGTGGATAAAGGTGAACCGGTAGATGTAGTGTATTTGGATTTTCAGATTTTCATGAGAGGCTTCTACGAAAACTAAAAAGTCATGGGATAGGAGGCGATAGCCTTTTGTGGATTACAAACTGGTTAAAAGACAGAAAACAGAGTAGATTAAATGGTCAATTTTCTCAGTGGAAAAGGGTAAACAGTGGAGTGCCTCAGGGATCTGTACTTGGACCGGTGCTTTTCAATATATATATATATATATATATATATATATATAAATGATCTGGAAAGGAAAACGACGAGTGAGGTTATCAAATTTGCGGATGATACAAAATTATTCAGAGTAGTTAAAACACAAGCGGATTGTGACACATTCCAGGTGGACCTTGCAAGACTGGAAGATTGGGCATCCAAACAGCAGAGGAAATTTAATGTGGACAAGTGCAAGGTGTTGCATACAGGGAAAAATAACCCTTGCTGTAGTTACACGATGTTAGGTTCCATATTAGGAGCTACCACCCAGGACAAAGATCTAGGCATCATATTGGATAATATAAAATAGTCGGCTCAGTGTGCTGCAGCAGTCAAAAAAGCAAACAGAATGTTAGGAATTATTAGGAAGGGAATGGTTAATAAAACGGAAAATGTCATAATGCCTCTATATCGCTCCATGGTGAGACCGCACCTTGAATACTGTGTACAATTCTGGTCGCCGCATCTCAAAAAATATATAGTTGCGATGGAGCAGGTACAGAGAAGGGCAACCAAAATGATAAATGGGATGGAACAGCTCCCCTATGAGGAAAGGCTGAAGAGGTTAGGGTTGTTCAGCTTGGAGAAGAGACGGGGATATGAGGGGGGGGATATGATAGAGGTCTTTAAGATCATGAGAGGTCTTGAACAAGTAGATGTGAATCGGTTATTTACACTTTTGAATAATAGAAGGACTAGGGGGCATTCCATGAAGTTAGCAAGTAGCAAATTTAAGACTAATCTGAGAAAATTCTTTTTCACTCAACGCACAATAAAGCTCTGGAATTTGTTGCTAGAGAATGTAGTTAGTGCAGTTAGTGTAGCTGTGTTCAAAAAAGGTTTGGATAAGTTCTTGGAGGAGAAGTCCATTAACGGCTATTAATTAAGTTTACTTAGGGAATAGCCACTGCTATTAATTGCATCAGTAGCATGGGATCTTCTTAGTGTTTGGGTACTTGCCAGGTTCTTGTGGCCTGGTTTGGCCTCTGTTGGAAACAGGATGCTGGGCTTGATGGACGCTTGGTCTGACCCAGCATGGCAATTTCTTATGTTCTTATGTTCATTTCTTTAGAATTAATTGGCTAATTAGAAATAAGTGCTTAATTGGGTGACAAATAAGCCACCCTACAGAGTAAATCTGCATGGATGAACCAGGCATCCTGCACTACATAAAGGTCAAAAATGTTTTAAGCTTGGTCTTCACTAGTGGAAACATCATACAATGATCAAAAGAAATTTCAGAGGACCTACAAAAAGAGAGTAGTTGGTGCTCATCTGTCTGGACAGAGTTATAAGATCATTTTGGGCTCCATCCATCCACTGTCAGACAGTCTACAAGTGGAAATAGTTGAAAATTATAGTGACACTACCCCCAAGAGTGGTCATCCTGCCAAGATCATCCCAACAGTAGCCTAGAAAATCATCCACAAAAATCACAAAACCTCAGACTAAGATCTAAAGATCAGCAGGCCTTTCTTACTGCAGCTGATGTGAGGGTTCTGGGAACCCCCCCCCCCCTTGAAAATATTTGGTATTCATGGGATGATAGCTGTTCTCCAAAAAAGAACATTGCTGCCTGCCTCAGATGGCCAAAGAGCACAAAGATGACCCACAAGACTTCTGGAATAATGTTCTCTAGACAGATGAATGCAAAATTGAACTTTCCAGTCATAACAACAAAAGTTTTTCTTTGTCTAAAATTAAGCACAGCTTTCTGAGGCAAAAAGCACCTCATCCCAACTGTCAAACATTTATTTATTTATTTGTGCTTTTCTATACCGGCATTCACGGTTGGTTGTATCATGTCGGTTTACATAGAACAAGGGGTGAGCAATAAATTATAACGTACAGAATTATAACCTGAGTATATACAGTACGAACTATAACAAGTGCAAAAAAAAAAAGAAGTTACAATAAAACAGGGATGATTTGGTGGAGGTATCAAAATGTGGAGCTTTTTTGCTGTATGAGGATCTGGATGGCTTGTCATCACTGATAGAACAATGACTTCTGTTTTATAATAAAAAAAAAAACTAATAGAGGAAAATATCAGGCCATTCAACAGTGAGCTAAGTGGAGCTGAAAATAAGGTATGCAGCAAGACAACACTAAACATTCAAGTAAATCTACTACAGAATGGCTGAAGAAGACATGTTTTGTTTTGGATTGGCTAAGTCAAAGTCCCAAACTTAACCTTGGAATGTTGTGGCAAAACCGGAAGCAAGCTGTTCGTGCAAGGAAGCCCTTGAATGTCAGAGTTAAAATAGTTCAGTATGGAAGAATAGGCCAAATTTTGTTAAAGATGATATGAGAATGTGATCAACAGTTTCAGGAAACAGCTGATGATATTGTTGCTCAAGGAAGGGTGACTAGTTACTGAGTGACGGGTCACATACTTTTTCGCATATTCCATTGATCACAGCTAACTCCAAAAAGATACTCATAAAACCAAAACAAGATAAAAAATAAACCGTCACAAAAGCCATGTTATATAAAAACAATAGAACAGAGACAAGAAAACAAATATCAAACATAAAAACAAAATAATAAATACAAAATATAAATGGAAAGGGTACAGAGCGCCAAGTAAAATGACAATAAAACATAAGCTGAATTCTGTCCAAAAATCATTAGCAGCAGGAGCTAAACAGAAAAATGCTGTCATCTCCAAATGCTGCTTTAAAATGGAAAATTGTCAAAGCTTTTTTATGCTACGTGATATCTGCTAGCAAATACAATTGTAGAGAGAGAGTTCTAAAATGTGGAAGTCACCAAAAAGGCATATTCCTTCAACTCAACCACATGAACGGTTCTAAAGGAAGGAACTACAAAAAAAAAAAAAAAGTCTGCTTAACGTAAAACATGTATAGGAATGTAAATAGGATGACATTACAGTGCAATGTCATTATTCATCAACAACCTGTGTATTAATATGGCGCTTTTTACTTTATACACCATTCGACAGGAAGCCATTGGAGAGCCTTTCGAACAGATATATGTTGAAATCAAGTGGTCCAGTAAGTAATCTAGTAGCTGAGTTCTGTAATATTTGTAGCGCTTTCAGAGAGGTAAAAGGCAACCCTAACAGTGAGCTATAGTAGTCAATATTCATCAACAATACATCCTGTAAAACAGAACAAAAATCATCAGGTTGCACAAAAGGTTTGAGCCTCCACCAGCATTCAAATCTTAAAAAGATGTTCTAATTAAAGATCTAATATGCAGTTGCAAGGATAGTTCAGAGTCTAGAACGCCTAGATTTTTCGCTTGCAAAGTCACAGGTATAAATAAATCACCAAATATAAATTATATAGGGGTGTCAGACCTAGAAACATTCAAAAATAATGACTATAGTTTTTTCCATGTTGCATAAAAGCTGATTATGAAATGACCATGATTTAACTGAACCCCAGAGAAACCTTTCAGTATCCTGCCAAGAGGATTGTTTAGGAATAAAAAAACTACAAAGGAGACAAATAAATGTTAAAAAGTGCTGCCAACAAGGCCAACAAGGCCAAAACTGTATGCCTGTAGGCATACAATTTGAATGAGCTGAAGAAATAGAAACTCACTGAGATCTATCAGATAAATAAGATCACACCAATTTTGGTACAGTTCCAGAGATTCCAATTTGAGATAAGTGAGTGAGAAGGACAGTGTGATTCAAAGTATTGAAAGGCTGCCGTAATAGCAAGGAGAACGAGAACAGAACTCTTACCAAGATCCCAGCCTCTTCTAATGGTATCACACTAGTACTACTAGTAAAATTTCAGTCTTATAAACCTCCTAAAACCAATCTGGTATTGATCTAAAATTCCACTATTCTCAATAAACTCATATCATTGAGATAAAATCATGCTTTTCTTCAATGCATTCCAGCATAACTCTCTGCTTCAACGGCAGGGGGAATGAAGAAAAGTGGATCTATATACAGACAACCACCAACAAGGACTGAATTACATAGTCTGGGTAAACAAATAAGCATGGGTGTAGCTTGCTTATTGCGGAGGTTACTACCCCTAACTAATTAAGCTCGGCTTAACAGAAATTCTTTTTAAATCAAAAGGCATCACACCTTCCATTAATGATATATTTTACCCTGAAACTAAATGGATACAAAGATCTGCACTTATTTAAGTGTTTCAGCTAGCAGACTTTTGCATGAAGACAGTACACACTCAAACAATGTTTAGCTCTGAATTGTGGTAAAATATATTACGTCATTTGTATTGTATTGTATTGTGTTTATATTGTCAATTTTCATAACAAGTCAGTCGTGATGTGTTTTTGTGCTCTTACAAAATGCAGTTAAATGTGTAATAAATTTAAAGATATGATACATTTGACTTTGGACTCGTTAAATATGAAATCTTACACAACTGGCTCTAGAGAAAAAGGACTAATTTTTTTCTCTACCGCCCTTTGTTTTTCCTCTTGAAAACCGATTCTCAGTACTAGGCATGAGTACCCTTGGGTCTCCAGTGATCCCATGGCTGCAGTGAAGAGCTGCAAAATCCAGCCCTGCCTGTAGAAATCACTGCAGGAGACAAGGGACTGAACTGGGTCTGAGGCAGAGGCTGTCATGAGGTGTGGTTCACTTCCTCCTCCCCTGATTTGCTTGCATCCTCCAGTGTTGATCAGTGGCAGGAGCAGGTGAAGGAGAGCAGAGCCAGCAGCTCAGGCTGGGTCCTCCCCTCTCTGTTGAACTGAGTTGACTGCTGCTTTGAACACAATAAATCTTAAAACCAATAGAATTAGGGGGTCATGAAATAAAACTCCAGGAGGACAACTCAGAATCAATGTCAGGAAATATTTCTTCACAGAGAGGGTGGTGAATGCCTGGAATGCCTTTCCGGAGGAGGTGGTGAAGTCAAAAACTGTGAAAGATTTCAAAAGGGTATGGGATAAACACTGTGGATCCCTAAAGGCAAGGGGGATGGGAATGAAGTAAGAGCCTTCATACTATTGATGCAGTTGTATCATTGCTCGTTGCTTCAAAGGCAGGGGGAAAAGAGGAATTGGATTCAGACATCAACCAACAAGCACACTGAACTGTACAGTCTGGGAGAACAAATAAACATAGGGGTAACTTGCTTGATGCGGCGGTTACTACCCTTAACCAAAAAGCCTGATACTACACTTCTGATGCAACTCCAACATTGCTCTCTGCTACAATGGCAGGGGTGAGAGGAAATTGGACTCAAACAGAAACCAACAAGAGCCCTGACCTTGGCGGTCTGAGTAACTGATAAGTATGGGAAACTGATAACTATGGGAGCTTGCTGGGCAGACTGGATGGGCCATACGGTCCTTTTCTGCCATCACTTCTATATTTTCTATATCACATGGTTCAAAGCAGCAGTCAGGCCTAGACTGCATAGGAGGGAAATGTGGCCTGACATACTGCCCTTATCATCCTCCTACTGCTTAGTATTTAAGGGTGGAGAGATAGAGAGATAGGATTAGAGCAGGAAAGAGGAGCTGGGGAATGGGAACTTTTTGGGGAGAAAGTTGTGAAAGAGCTGGGGATGTTTTTTTTATGGAGAAAGGGATGAGTTGGGAAAAGAGCTTGGGTTGAGGGTGTGAAAATTGGGCTGGGGGAGTTGAGTGAAAATGGTGCTATGACAATGGGGGCAAGTTAAGTGAAAGAGGGCCTGGAGAGAATGAGGATGTGCACATGTATATGTTTGCACTTGGGATATGGGTGTGAGAGTGTTGGAGTGGGAATGCGAGGGGAGAAGGGCTGGAGCCTGGGGAGGAACACCTTCCTCTCTGAATCTCCTCCTCTCCCACAAGATCCCAGACTCTCCCCTCCTCTACTCTTCACTTCTCCCTATCCCCAAACTTCTCTCTTCCTCTCCCATCCTACAACCTTTATAGGATGGGAGAAGAAATGAGAAGTTTGGGGATAGAGAGAAGGGAGGAGAGAGAGTCTGGGATCTTGTGGGAGAGGAGGAGATCTAGAAAGGGATCTGGATTACTCTGATCTCCTAAACTGATCCTGTCTCTTCTCCCCATCTCTGAGATCTCCTCTCTCTCTCTCTCCTCTTTCCTATATCTAAGAATTCCCACCTACAAAACTCCTAAGAGTCAAATTCACACAAAAAGCTTTGTGTTTGTTTTACAAATATAAATTTGCATTATTGAATATGCAGAATGATTCAAATATATATAAATGTATCACAGAATTGCCACAGAATTTCATAACTTGCCACAGAATCTACTCCTGAGCTGCCACAGGAAGCAATGGCCCTAAATAAGAGCAACAGTGCTATTATAAGCTTCCTTAATTTAAAATTCAGCCAAAGAGACACTGATCTTGCCAAGCATGCAAACACAATACGGTCAGTTTCTTCTTCTTCTTTTTTTTTTTTATTGACTCACACCAAATACCCCTGAAAACTGATGGTATATGATTGGCCAATGCTTTCATCATGAACATGTAGCTTAAGAAACATTTATTTTAATCTTTATCTTAATAAAAAATAAGGTTTCTTCTTTTCTATAAGAAATTGCATAGTATACAGGAAAAAAAACCCTAAGCATTATATTAGCTCAATTACATCTTAATGAAACTCTACTGGTGTGTTTGTAAATGTTCCACATGTTTTGATGGACTATTTATGATACAATGTCCAGTTCTTCAGATTTATTTTTAATACTAAAACCATTCTGGCAAGAAGTCTATATTTATCCTATCCAATCAGTGTAATATGCTTGAGATTCCCTGCAAGTTGCTTTATTTATTTTGTGTGTCAGCATAACTTTGTTAATCAGTAAGCAGCAAAACATTTTTTTTTTACTTTAAAAAAATTTGTAATTTGTTTTATTGTTTACTACAAGCTCTATTCTGTGATTCCTCTGAGCACTACAGAGCTAGCAAGGGACTAGCATATAAAGTTAGGAAATACAGGCTAGTTATTACTATAATAAGAGGCTAGACATGAGAAATCTAAAATGAGAAATACAAATTAAAAGCAGTGATGCATGATTTTTACAATTTGTTCAAAATCTGACACCCTAGCATTTATCAATAACAAAGCAACATTTCTTTATTAATGGAGATGAATATAAAGGTGTTTCATCAGCAAGAGACACAACATACCTTAAGTCCTGATTTACATATTCAATGTGACAGGTTCCAAATATGTCGTAGTTGATCTCGGATGAGAAGCAACAACTTACTTTTTTGTACAGAGCAGTCTGAATGTATTAGGTTGAGACTCATCTGCCATGGTCTAATGATCATTCAAGTATTCGTAAAAATGTCAGCTTCACTGAACAGTACTATTTCATGAAATGGCTTTTACATACAGTGCACAATATAGATGCTACCACTGAATCGTTACAGCAAACCTCAACAGAAAAGGTTTCTGGCAGAGGCCACAGTTCATTGTAATTGAACATTAAATCTACTGATGCCTCATTGGTATCATACATTCTACAGTATTTCCCTAAAGCTATGGTACATTCAAAAAAGTCACAGATTTCATGGTAGATGTGCTATAAAAATATGCAACACTGTCTCCTTCTGAGGCTAGTAGCATGAGTTATATAGTTGATGTAGGAAGGAGGATCTCACCTGAATTTATAGCTCACAGAATTTTCATCTTGCAAGATTTAAAATGTCTTGCAATTATACTGTAATGCAATTCTTCACTTACAAATTTAAAGGCTGATTTGTTTTTGTTCTAGAGACTTGGGATCAGGAAAGCAAACACCACCACAAAGTCATTTATTTATTTCAGAATTTTTCCATCTAACTTCCCCCTCCCCAGCCTGCATACTGTATTTAGTTTAGAAGAACAAGAAAAATAACATCTTTACAGATCTTAAAATGCCTTCCCAATTTCTCTGAGAAAGGATTAAGCGCATATATTGTAACAGAGTAGAAATATATTAACACAGTGCACATGCACATTAAATCCAGAAGAAACAACACCCCCAGATATAAAAATATGCTTATCTGGAATGCAATTTGATACTAAATAATGACAAAGTTAGAGCCTTTTTGTACAGAGACAATCTCCTCAAATATAGCAACAGAGAATGAGATGATATGGGAGGTTAAAAAGTGGCATTAATGTTAAATGCCATGCTGCAGGCATACAGAACTGATTCAAATGAAGATACTGTATTCACCTTCAAACAAATGCTGGCAGCTCAAGACGTGGAAACAAATTAACATACCAAACACATGGATTGCGGCAAGAAACAGACCATGGAACATCTATTGGTCTGTTAGTTCCCGGAGGAGCAATGAACCATGAAGAACCTAGAAAAGACTGTAGAAAAAGCCACATAATATGTCCAGTTCTGAAAAACCCTATGATTGTAATGGCAGCACATAAGATGACAAAATAAAACCATAAAAAAAAATGTAAAAACTAATAGTGTGCCAACTATGAAAATTGAACCCACAAAGATATATTCATTGGCACATTTCATGTCTTTATAAGGATATCTAGATCTTGAATGCCAAAAATAGCTAAGGAGAGCAAGATTCAAAGTGAAGTATCTAAGTATACAGTTAAAGCAGAGAAAGTAAAGTGTCCCGATAGAGAGGATGTAGAAAAAGATAGCTCTGGTACATTTAGATAACTAGACAGATATGAAAGACTCCAAGTTGCCCCAAATCAATGGAGAATTACTTACCTGATAATTTGTTTTCCTTAGTGTAGACAGATGGACTCAGGACCAATGGGTATAGTGTACTCCTGTTAGCAGTTGGAGACGGATCAGATTTCAATCTGACGTCAGCCCCTAGTACATATACCCCTGCAGGAAGTGCAGTTCTTCAGTATTCTCCTCGAAAAGCATTGTGAATATATGTGTGACTGATTGATTGATTAACTTAATAATTTGGTTAACTTGAATAACTTCATAACTTGGTTAAACGTTAAAACTTGATTAACTTGAACTGGTTGATTGACTATAGCTGGAGACCGCCAGTGTACTCAACCGGAAAGCATCGACACCCAGCAGGGTGTATGCCCTAGGTAAATGAAAACATGACTTACCCTTGAATTATTTGAAGGACCATGCGTAACGGCAGCCAAGGGTGGGATGCTGAGTCCATCTGTCTACACTAAGGAAAACGAAATTATCAGGTAAGTAATTTCTCCATTTCCTAGCGTGTAGCAGATGGACTCAGGACCAATGGGATGTATAAAAGCTACTCCCGAACCAGGTAGGAAGCTGCCCGTGGTCCACTTAGTATTGCCCTTGCAAATGCAGTGTCCTCCCGGGCCTGAACGTCCAGACGGTAGAATCTGGAGAAAGTATGGATGGAGGACCATGTCGCTGCCCTGCAGATCTCAGCAGGTGACAGCATTCTAGTTTCTGCCCAGGATACAGCCTAGGCTCTGGTAGAATGGACCTTGACCTGTAGAGGTGGTGGCTTGCCAGCTTCTACGTAGGCCACCTTGATGACTTCCTTGATCCAGTGGACGATGGTTGCCCACGAGGCCGCTTCCCCTTGTCTCTTTCCGCTGTGAAGGACGAAAAGGTGGTCCGTTCTTCGTACAGGTTCCGACATTTCCAGGTACCTGGATAGGAGTCTGCCGATGTTGAGGTGACGTAGACTACGGGCTTCTTCCGAATTCTTCAAGCCCTCCGTCGTTGGTAGCGAGATGGTCTGGTTGAGGTGGAGGTGTGAGACCACTTTGGGGAGGAAGGAGGGAACCGTGCGTAGTTGGATGGATTCCGGGGTGAGCCTGAGGAACGGTTCACGGCAGGACAGTGCTTGTAGTTCCGAGATGCAGCGGGCTGAACACACTGCCAGCAAGAACACCGTCTTTAGGGTTAACAGGCGGAGGGACAGGCCTCAGAGGGGTCTGAAGGTGGTTCCAGCTAGGAAGTCCAAAACGAGATTGAGATTCCACAGAGGTACTGGCCACTTTAGTGGTGGGCGAATGTGTTTGACTCCTTTCAGGAAGCGTGACACATCCGGGTGAAAAGCTATGCTGTCGCCCTCGCTCTTAGAGCCGTAGCATGACAATGTGGCCACTTGTACCTTGATGGAGTTAAGGGACAGACCCTTCTGTAGTCCATTCTGTAAGAATTCCAGGATCACGGGAACTTTAAATGAGCGTGGCTTGATGTCGTGGTCTTCGCACCAGGCTTCAAATACTCCAGATCCTTATGTACGTTTAACGATGTGGAGAACTTGCGTGCTCGGAGGAGGGTGTCGATTACCGCCCCCGAGTATCCGCTCTCTCTCAGGCTGGCCCTCTCAATGGCCAGATCGTAAGAGAGAATTGAGCTGGGTCCTCGTGGAGGATTAGACCTTGTTGTAGCAGGTCCCTGTGTAGAGACGATAAAATAAATGGAATAATGCCCAGTATTTATTTCTTGCGGAGGCACTGGGGTTATGGCCTCGAGGGTCAGTAGCCTGGACAGTGTAGCTTCCACTGCCACCCTCTTGGAGAGGTCGTGGCAGGGGGACTCCATGAACTTGTCTGGAGGGATTCGTAGAAATTCCAGGTAGTACCCCTCCCGAATGATGGCTAGGACCCACTTGTCCGAAGTTATCTCAACCCATCTGCGGTAGAATAGGGCTAGTCTGCCCCCTATGGCTTCTTCCCTTGGATGGGTCGGCTGAATCTCATTGTGGGGTGCGGCTGGGTCCTGTACCCGAGCTAGTTCCCCTCTTGTTGTGCTTGGTCCGAAAGGACTGGTTCCTGGCCGTAGGGCGGGGGGCTTGATAGTTGCCCCTGTAAGGATTGAAGCACTGTGAATTTTTGCCCCTGGAGGACCTGGGGAAGGGTCGCTGGTTTCTCTTCGTCTTATCCTCCGGTAGGCGCGGCAAAGGGGACTCGCCCCATTTGTTGGCCAGTTTCTCTAGTTCGCTGCCGAACAGGAGGGATACTTTGAAGGGCATCCTCTTGAGGCACATTTTGGAAGATGCGTCGGCCGACCAGCTTCGGAGCCAGAGTTGCCTCCTTGCCGCCACCGCAGAGGACACTCCTCTGGCCGAGGTGCGCACTAGGTCGGAGGCAGCGTCCGCGAGGAATGATACTGCTGGTTCCATGTCTTCTCCCGGGGTGTTGTTCCTGGTTTGTGATAAGCAGGCACGTGTCACCACGGTGCAGCAGACCGCAATTTGTAGAGGCATAGCGGCTACGTCAAATGACTACTTGAGGATGGACTCCAGCAGCTGGTCATGTGTATCCTTGAGCTCAGCTCCTCCCTCCACTGGGATGGTAGTGCACTTGGAGACCGCACAGACCATGGCATCAACTCTTGGGCATGCAAGAAGATCTTTGGTTGCCGGGTCCAGGGGGTACAGGCCTGCCAAAGCTCATCCCCCCTTGAAGGTGGACTCCGGAGCATTCCATTCCAGGTCGATCAGCTGCTGTGCTGCTTGTAACAGAGGGAAATGGCGAGAAGTCTGTCAAAGACCCTCCAGCAGGGGGTTCGGTTTAGGTTCCCCCGAAGTACCTGGGCCCGGGATAGCGAGCTCCGTCAGGCATTGGTTGACCAGGTCTGGGTGCTCATCCTTTGTGAAGAAGTGTCTCATGGTTCAGTGAGGCTCTGTCCCCGTGGGGAGCTTCCCCTCTTCTAAGGGTTCTCGTCTGTGGGGAGGTCCCCCTGGCTAGGTCCTGTGTACCCCCTGAGGAGCTAGAACTCGGCCCTGGATGGGACTGGCCCTGGACTGGGTTTCCCAGGGCCTCTTCGCACTGCGTGCACAGGGCGTCGGCCTCCTCACTTTGTGCGGCTCTGATGTGCGCTCCGGTGCGCTTAAGATGAGCGTGTAGTTGTGCGCGCAGCTGTGCGTTCAGTCATAGATATGCACCCGGCTCTATGCGCGCAACTTATGCGCGTTTAATGTGCGTGTAAGTTTATGCACACAAGTGCTTTGTGCGCCTAGCTCGAGTTGTGCGCTCTCGAACAGCGTGGCGAATAGGGCCAAGATGGCGACGGCGAGCACAGGGGCAATATGGCAACCCCCTCAGAGGGTCTCCACGTGGGTAGACCCTCGGAAATAGCCAGGGCCTGGCCCTGCTAGGGTGGATGAACCTGGTGGCACTGGTCCCGGCCGGTGAACTGTTCTCCTCCTCGATCCTCGGAGACCGGATTCAAGCATAAGATTTCTACCTTACCTTGTCTTTGGCACTTCCCGGCTGCGTCCCGGGCGGTCTCCGGCTGCGGGGGAAGAGGGCAAATACCTTCACCGCCGCGCTCGAGGGTGTACCTGCTGCCTCTCAGCCGCGCCCAGGGATCGAGGGCTAGGTCCTCGCTGCGATTCGGCCGCCAGACCGAGGCTTACCTCCGAGGACCTACGGAAATCACCTAGGGAAGGGACCCGAGGGTATCACCACAGGAGAATGGGGCTCGTCTTCATGTAGGTTTCTTTAAATTTGGATTGTCTTCTTTGAATTAGGTTCTAACGCTGTGAGAGCATGCAGATAGTCCCTAACTGCTATGGAGATGGAAAATACTGAAGAGCTGCACTTCCTGCAGGGGTATATGTACTAGGGGCTGACGTCAGATTGAAATCTGATCCGCGTCCAACTGCTAACAGGAGTACACTATACCCATTGGTCCTGAGTCCATCTGCTACACGCTAGGAAATGGCTATTAAGTGCACTATGAACAGGAATAAAAAGATGAAGTGTCTCTACATGCAAATTCTAGAAGTCTAAAAATATAAGATTGGAAAATTAGAACTGATGGCACAGAAAAAAAGATAGACATAGCAGGCATCTCAGAGTTGCTTACCTGTAACAGATGTTCTCTGAGGACAGCAAGATGTTAGTACTCACATGGGTGACATCATCAGATGAAGCCCGGCACGGAATTTTGATCTCAAAGATTCTAGAGCTTTCAACATGAGTATGTGCAGCTATAGTCATCACCCTGCTCCCTAGGCAGAGTTCCTCAGTCCATAATATAGCTAATACATGGAGAAACCAACAATCAGGGGAGGAGGGTGGGTTTCATGAGGATTAACATCCTGCTGTCCTCGGAGAACACATTACAGGTAAACAACTCTGCTTTCTCAAAGGACAAGCAGGATGGTAGTCCTCACATATGGGTGAATCCCTGGCTATAGGCTGTCCAAGCAAGACAAAGAGGGAACCGCACAGTGCAGAAGCACTACCCATCTCCCTTTTTCCTGTGAGGCAGCAGACCCAAAAGGGTTCCAGGCTGGTGAAGAGTTGGGCTCTACAAAGAAAAACCATAGAAATGATGGACACAAAACCCTCATGGCAAAGCAGGGGAGACTAAGGCAGAGGAATTATGTGAGAGTGAGCAGAAGCATATTCCACATCACGGAAACAAAACAAACAGAGTTCAGAACAGTAACCCTAACAATGAAGTAGGCCTAGAACATACTGGATACAGAAAAAAGCCTAAAAATGTAAACAAGAGGACTCTTGGATGAAGACTGCACAGTTTCTTTCGGTGTTATAAGACAACCAAAAACCCAAATGGAGGTCAGAGAACTCCCCAGAAAGAAACTGTGGTCCACTGACATCCAAAGGACAACATGTCTCTGCAGCAGAAGTGTGCCCATGCGTGACTGATAGGCACAATGGACAGAAAAGCCTAAGCAACACGGAGAATAACCAACAATAACATCAGGGCCTGAGACAGACCCTATGTGCCATAGCACCAGATCTAGCTGACCATGCAGGACAGCAACAAGAGTTCCAGGGGATGAAGGCAACCCCTGGGGTTTTCTCCTGAGCAGGGAGAAAAGTTAGGCCTGAAGCTCACCCACACTGCATCCTGTCAAGGGCTGGGCCATCCATCCTGTCTACAGGATCAGTCAGGTGAGCAGGAAAGCAATTTGGGCAACCTAGTGAAGCGAGAAAGCTGAAGGCAGAATTGGACAGAGCCTGGCAAAAATATAGGGAAAACATGGTGAATCTTTCCCTGCAGGTATAGACTAAGATATACTAAGAATGCCTTAGCTTTTCCTCCCTTCCCCCCGACATTCCTGCTGGAAATCAGAGGGAGCAAGAGAACAAGGAGGCAGACCACTGGACTGCCGAGGTAAGCACAAGTTGCTAGGTGGTATATCCCAACCCTAAGCGAATCACTTCCTGATGATTCCAGCAGGGAGTTACCCTCCAAGACAGAGCCCTCAGCCTGCTTGGAACAGCAGAACTGAGAGCAAATTCCCCAGGGAAGAAATCAAGAAATACTCCACTAAAAGTCAGGAAGCCAGGCTGCTGCAAGTGCATCCCCTGTCAAATAGGGCCCGGAATCCCAAAGAGCACCAGGGCAGGTTCAGGATGATCTCAGAACAGATTGCTAAGTACCTGGCAAAGGTATTAATACCCTAGCCATGAGTGCAAATACTTCCCCCAAGGAAGCATGCGGTTCAAGTAATGGAACAATCATTACATGAACCAGGACTTCCCTGTCCGCAGACAAGGATATCTCCAAAATGGGGAAGTATAGCTTGCAGCCACTGTAACTAAGAGCAGCACCTCCCCCAACTCCCGCCATGGATATGGCGAGAGGTTGAAAGACATACGCACCAATTAGATGGACTACAACCCTCCTTACAGAGGCAGGGTCCTGCAGGAGAGAATGATTGGCCATAATGGCCTTCTGAGTGCAGCAGGCATCAAGTTGACTCCTGGATGGGAAAACCCCTGAAGGCTCACCTGGGAGCTACTCCGGAGAGTCTCCCTCATGAAATAGGTCTGCTGTGCCTTACAGCGACCAAAGGAGAGCATTACCACTCAATCGGCTCTCGGCGCTCACAAGGAACAGAGAGCAACCACAAGTAGAAGCAGCAACATCCCTTCTCTGGGAACAGAGAACGAGGGTTGCTCTGTAACCCAGTCAAATCTCTCCTTTAAGGGAGAGGAGTAATGGGAATTGGGGCCTCCCAATCCCAAACATCTTTCAACTCTCCCAAGGACAGCTGAGGTACAATCACTGATCACTAAGATTCAGAAGCAACCAATCCACCACTGGTAACTACCCTCAGAAGAGTGGGTCACATTAATTAGAGAAGCCCCAGCAAAAACGGTCCAATGACCGCCTTTGCTGTTCCCCGGCCCTGGCCTCTCAAGAATGCACCAATTCAAGAATCGAGACTCTGGCTCAGAGATGAAACCTCAGGGGATTCCAACAAAGGGGGTTCATAACATGGGAGGGTCGAGAGACAATCTCTTCTGAGGGAGGAGAGGAATACAGACACTACCCTCCTGATATCCACTTCCTCTTCGGGTTCGATCAGGACACAGTCCTAGATCTGTCCTGTGGCTGTGGCACATAACCTGTTGTGCTTGCCACGAGGGAAAACACACACACACACAGAAACACCCATACAGCAGAGGGCAACTGGAAAAAAAGAGCTCTTTGCTGTAAAAAACATTGACCAGTACTCATACAGCGGTATCCACTTGCTGGAGTAAGTGGCTACATGCTGCCAAAAGGTGCCCAGAGTAGATTATGACCCCGGAGCACGATCCATCCAAGGTGGAAACCCATCGCCTGAGGGCTTTAGTGGCACTTGAGGGCCCTGAAGAGCCCCAGCGGACGATGCCTCAAGAACGACTAGGGTGCCTATGTAATCCCAGCACCTCGTTGGTGGTGCTTGATATAGATAAGAGCAGCAATGAAAGGCACCAGTGGCCAAAACGCCCGATGACCTCCATGGTGGCCCTGTACCCCGATGGCATTAAATATGCCAATGGTATCAGGGCATCTCCATATTGCGACAGCATCAAGGTGATGGCATCGCAGCCACTCACTGAAACGGCCTCGGGATGCTGCGCATTGAGACGCATACCCAGACAGCATAGAGAGTGGCTATGCATGCACCTCAATGGAACCACCAGCACCGATAGCATCGAGGGCACTGTGCCATCAATGGCTAAGAGGCCTTAACATTTTAGTAGCGAGGGTGTCCGTATCAAGGTCGGTCCCGATGGCATAGTGGGGAACCATAGCGCTCGATGGAAGACCTGGTCCCCGGATGTCAGTCATTACTCCGCCACATTGATGCCTATGACACAGAAGGCCATAACAATACTGAGGGTGTCCAAACATCTTGACGGCGTCAAGGGTGACCATGGTGCTCAATGGCAAACCTGGTCCCTGACACGGTCCTGACATCGATGCATCAGATCAATGGTGTACTGATCACAGATGTGCACAGGCAAATGTTACTGGGCATGGCACCAAAGGTGCGGCAGTAAACTGCTTGCCCAGTCTCCCGCTCACCCTCTCTCCCAGGGAGACTGCACTGCCATCATCGGTAAGCAGGAGGGGAGGCTACATCATCCAGGGCACATGCCTGTGGAGAGTAGTTCTTTTAAGTGTGGTAAGAATGAGCTCCCCCAAGAACAGTATGGTTCTCGATCTCTTCACTGTCTGACCTCCATCATTGCCAATTGATCGGTGAAACGACAGAACTCCTGCCCAAGTAGAACTCAGGTGAGTCTTCAAGCTTAGCGGCCTACATGGATCACCCACGGACTGTGCTCAGCCAGTTCTGCCAGGACTGGACACAAATATAAAACTGCAGGGAGAGGACACAAAAATTAAACTGCAAGTGCAATATCTATCTCTCTCTATATATTTTTTTATTTTTTATTTTTTTTAAAGGAAGAAATAGATTCTGCCAGACTGCACAATGTCTAAGGCCCATCATGCGGCTGGCAGACAGAGAAGAGAGGAAAAAGAGAATGGGAGAAAACTACTGTAAGGTAAAGGAAAGAAAATAGCTGCAGCTCTAGAAAAAAAAATCACTTACAAAGACTGTAGAGAAAGAGAGCAAAGCTGAATACCATGAGTGCACGGCTCCTGTGACCACATGGTTCCACGGAAAAAGGAGAGACTGAGGGACACTGCCAAGGGGGCAGGATGATGACTATAGCTGCACATGCTCAGTTGGGCATGTTGAAAGTGCTAAGATTCTTTGAAATCAAAGTTCTGTGCCAAGCTCCATCTGATATCAACACCCATGTGTGAGGACTACCATCCTGTTTGTCCTCCGAGAAAGAGGATAACAGAACATGGAAAACATGATACAAAATATATTGAAATGATAGAGCAAATAGAATTGATAGCGAAGTCGCACTATATGTTAAGGATGGCATAGATTAAAGAAGTCTAAAATCTCCATGGGAAACAGGGATTTGAGAGTGATTAATGCCCATGGACAGATTTTCCATGTGTGACTGGGAATACTATAGGAGTACGGGATAGGTTACCATCTATTGAACCAGGATGGTAAAACAGACCGATATGCTAACAGAGATTAAACAGGCTATCAAAACTAGACATACATTAATAAAGGGAGATTTCATTTATCCAGTATCAACTGGGTGAATGACTCATCAGGACATGCTAGGGAGACAGTTTCTAGATATAGGAGCTAGTCTTGGAAATAATGAGATGGGAAGCTACACTAGGTCTTGCTCTCAGTGGATTGCAGGACTTGGAGCAAGGGATAACCATGGTGGAGCTGCATGGCAATAATCCAATTTTACAATCATTGGATGAAGATTAGTACATAAAATGATTACAATACTATTTAACTTTAAAAAGAGAAACTAGTATACAATGAAGAAATAAGACAAACTAAGAGAGGCAATTATAAGGGTTAAAATATGCATGAGGCATGAACATTTAAAAAAAATATTTTGGAAGTCCAGTTATAATATATTCCACAAATTTAAAATAAGTTAAAATAAGACCCAACGACCTTCGGCATAGCTAAAATGGTGATTTGAAAAAGTCTATTAAAGACAAAATGTCATCCTTTAAAAAAAAATTAGAAGCAGGTCCACATGAGGAAATTAGGAAAGAACACTCACTGGGAAATTTCATGTAAAAAATGAATATAGGTAGGCAAAAAAGAATTTTAGAGGAAACTAGCCAGGGAGACAAAAACTAAATTTTTTTTTTCAAATACAGCAAAAGCAAAAAGCGTGCGAGGGAGTCAATTTGGCCATCAGATTAACATAGAGTAAAAGGGTTGCTCAGGAAAGATAAGATCAAAGAGGAAAAATAAATGAATTCTTTGCTTTGTTCATCATTGCAGAGAATGTTAACCAGAAACCTGTCACGGAACCATTTTTTGAAAGTGGTATTTCAGAGAAACTGAAGCAAACCACAAACTGGGAGAGGCACTACAGCAAATTCACAAACTAAATAATAGTAACTCATCAGGCCCAGATGGTATTCCCCCCAAAGTTTAGAAGGCACTCAGGGCCCAATGTAATAAAGCACACTGGGCTGTGCACAAAGTTTTATATGCAAATGTGCATACATTTTCTGTGTGCA
The DNA here is from genome assembly GCF_901001135.1 of Rhinatrema bivittatum. NCBI lineage: Eukaryota > Metazoa > Chordata > Amphibia > Gymnophiona > Rhinatrematidae > Rhinatrema > Rhinatrema bivittatum. The sequence goes on from NC_042616.1 coordinate 750,576,844, forward strand.
GACTTTCTCTCTATAGAAAGAGTTTTGAGCGCAAACCAGTGTAAAATTATGCACAGATTTGCACTCCTTTATTTAAATCCCATGTTAATGAAGACGTTAGCTATTAATCCCCATGCAAAGAGATGCACAGACTGAATTTGTAGTTTTTTAATGTTGGAAAAATAATACCTGATCACCTCATATGTGGAGTAAAGCTACTTGGGCTGTTAGTCTATGGGGCTGAATCTGAAGCTTGTGGTGCACCGGGGTGGGGTCCTGTACTCAATTCATGCACAAACGTTTTATTCACAAAACATGCTGTTTACACTATATTTTATGTGCATAAATTGTGTTTTCTGTGTGCATATCTTATTTTATGCAAAGACACTGTGCAAACATTTTCTGTGCAGAAAAGCAAGTTTGCTTACCATAAATGGGGTTCTCTCTAGACGGGATAAATTAACGTCATTGGATGACACCAAAGGGACCAACTTTACTAGCTCAGTGGGAGTTCCTATGCACATGCTGCTTCATAAGCCCTTCAGTCACTGGAGAGCTTAGCTTTAACTAGCTAGTTGACGCCAGGGAGGCAGGTGGGTATTAAGCATGTCTAATTCATCCTGCTGTCTATAGAGATCCCGTTTATGGTAAGCAAATTTGCCTTCTCCATTGACAAGCAGGGATGAATTGGCCATGATACATGGGGAGTCCTAAGCTGAGGGTTGCAGTGGAGCACATACTTTATTTATTTATATAGATAGATATATATATATATATTAAAAAAAAAAAAAAAAGCAATATGGCTAGCCCACCCCCACGTACACACAGATTGGACTACTGTGTGAACAGGCTGTGCAAAACTGCTTGCCAAAAGCTACTGTCACTTCTGGAGAGATTGTTTAGAACAGGAATGGCCAATCCAGTCCTCGAGAGCCAAAACCAGATCAGATTTTCAGGATATCCACAATAAATATGCACGAGATAGATCTGCATACAACGGAGGCAGTGCATGCAAATGTATCTTATGCATATTCATTGTAGATACCCTGAAAACCTGGCCTATTTGTGGCTCTCAAGGACTGGAGTCTGGCACCGCTGGTTTAGACAGTAATAGGATCTAAAGGTATGAACTGATGACCAAATTGCAGCTTTGCAGATGTCTTCAATGGACATGGCTCTTAGGTGAGCCACTTAGGCAGCCCATGGCTCTTACTTGATCAGCCTAGACAGAATCTGGGATATGGAAGCCAGCCAGAGTATAGCAATGTGCAATACAGTCTGACTAGTTGGACAATGTGCGCTTGGGCAGCAGTTATTCCCAGTCTGCTAGGATCATAAGACACAAAGTTGAGAAGCCGGACAATGTGGTTGAGTTCGCTTTAGATAATATGCAAAGCCCTGTTACAGTCTAGTGAATAAAGTCTTCTCTTCTAATGTGCATAAAGTCTTGGAAAGACGATAGACAAAAATGGCTTGATTCAAATGAAAAGCCAAAACCGCTTATGGCAAAAACTTGGATGAGTTTGGAGCACCACTCTGTTGTGGAAAACTGTATGTATGGAAAGTAATGAACCAATGCTTGTAGCTTGCTGATTCTTCTAGCTAAAGCGATGGCTACTAGAAACACCACTTCCAGGTAAAGAAACTTTGTAGGGTATCTTCATCAGTATTGTGGACACACATTAAAATCTGGGCACTTTTATAGACTATTTTCTTTATTTGGACTGAATCCTATACTTTACTTCATGCATTTGGTGTATGGTTAAACTCTTTAGATTCCAACTTGCTATTCTCTATTCAAAGCCCTACAGAGGTCATTTCTTTTTTAAATGTTTTGATTTATAAATCTAACAGCACAAGAGCCACCATTTTTTTTTTTTTTGTCAAACTGACAGACAGAAATGCTCTTTTACACTTTTCAAGCCATCATCCATGGTTTTTAAGGCTTCACTGTTTCTGCACAACAGTTGAAGAATAAAAAGCTCAAGCTATCTGCAGGAGTAAGAAATTTACATAAAGAGGATATCCCAGAAAATTTGTTAGACGAGCCTTTAAGACAGCTCTTTACGCCAACAGAGATCTCCTTCTGCAAACTACACAAAAGGAATCTTTAAATCACATGGTATGCATGTTGCCTTTTATGTCACGGTCATATCAAATCCAATGCATTATTCTGCAACATTGGGACATCCTTACAATCCACGAGGTTTTTAAAGAGCAAATACAAAGGGCTGCAATTTACGTGATACGGTATCATTACCACAGTGTGAACCTTTTTTGCAGGATCTTAATACTTGGAAGCAGGATCCCCGTGGCAAATGCTCTATATGTGAAAATTATTTACAAATTCAAGAATGTAGTCATCAGCACTTTTGTTACACATTGGTATCCAGATCAGTTCAATTGTGAAATCCCACAGGTCATCTATTTTTGCCCCTGCCAAAAGATTTAGGTTAGTCATACTAAAAAAATCTGTCAAATGCCACAACATTCAACATAAATTTCAATTTCTCCCCTTCCATCCCAAGTTTATTTTCCTTGTTTTTTGTAACTTTCCCTCTCCCTTTTTCTGATTCACTGTATTTAAAGTTCAAGATTCTTATTGAAAATATTGTTTTTTACGTTACGTTATGCTTTACACTCCTTGTTATTTGTAAACCGGGTTGATGTGATGCCTATCATGAAACTCGGTATAACAAAAACAATAAATAAATAAATAAATAAATAAATAAAAGTTGTATTTGCACACACAAATTGGAAGCTCTACTAGTTAAACACTGGTTAAAATTATTCAAGAGGTCACACAAGAGGGTAATCTGTCCCTTCAGTTAGCATTATATATTTTTCTGGAGGATGGTGCACTCCTAAGGGTTGAATTAGGCATTGAATGGCAAGCTTTTTTTTATGAAAGAGCTTAAATGGTAGGCTGGTGTGGCTGTAATTGCTAAATATTTTGGTTCTCTTGAATATTCATAGAAAGGCCTGATACTACATTAAGCTTCAGGTCTGAGTGAGTGGAGGCTGCTGCAACCAGATGCTTAATTTATCTTTAAAGCAAACTTAGGGTTTATTTTTAATCCCAAAGATTCTAAGAAATCAAAGTTCTGTGGTTAAAGTCAGCACATTATGGTTTACTAATGAGGAAAGGGTGCAATCAGCCTCCGTCTTGTAACTTCCTAGTGCCATTTTGTTTATCTTTGTAAAGTTGGCCTTGTAATTAAGTTGGATTGTAATTAAGGATTACTCCTAGCATTCTGCGTATTTTGTTTCATATGTTAAGAAACCTTCATTACAAAAATAAGTTGGCTTTATCAATCATGAATATGGACACTTGTGCAGACGCCATGAGAAGTTTGAGCGGCGAGTAGCTGTATGCCGTTCTACTAAAGAATTGAGATATCACTGCCCTCACAGTGGTCTGTGGAGAAGCTCAGACAAAATCAGATTATGAGGCTCAAAAGGCAGCACATACAAAGGAACCACTGCACATGCTCAGTAAACTTTTACTTACAGACCGAAACAGTAGGAGAGCGATTCAAATGAGGGCCCACGGTAAAATGAGGCACTAGGGACACTAGCGCATCCCTAGCGCCTCTTTTTTGACAGGAGCGACCTATCAGCAAGTTTGACAGCCGACGCTCAATTTTGCTGGCGTCTGTTATCAAACCCGCTGACAGCCACGGGAGTTCGGAAACCGGATGCTGACAAAACTGAGCATCCGGTTTTCCACCCGCGAGATGAATTTAAAAGTTTTTTTTTTTATTTTTTACTTTTGGGTCCTCTGACTTAATATTGCCATGATATTAAGTTGGAAGGTGTACAGAAAAGCAGTAAAAACTGCTTTTCTGTACACTTTCCTGGTGCCGGCAGAAATTAATGCCTACCTTTGGGTAGGCGCTAATTTCTGAATGTAAAATGTGCGGCTTGGCTGCACATTTTACTTACTGAATCGCGCGGGAATAACTAATAGGGCCATCAACATGCATTTGCATGCTGCGGGTGCTATTAGTTTCGGGGAGGGGGGGGAGTGTTGGCCACACTTTTTCGATTTGCTATTACCCTTTACTGAATAAGGGGTAAAGCTAGCACGTTGAAAACGCGCGTCCAAATGCGAGTTAACAGTGCGCTCCGCCGGAGCTCACTGTACTGTATCGGCCTGTTAGTTTGGTCTGTTCAGCACATTGGATGACTTCACCCACATTTCATGGCTAATTTAGCTCTGTTTGTTGACAGAGAAAGGACCTTAGTGTCACAGTGCCAAGACACTGAAATTCTCAGTTCAATGTGTAGCAATCATTAAATGCTAATAAAATGTTGGTAACTATTCAGAACGGAATATAAAACAAAACTGAGAATATCATAATGCAACCACACTGTGACAGTGTGCAGTTCTGGTCACCCCATCTCAAAAAAAGATAGAGCAGAACTAGAAAAGGTATAGAGGTTGACAGCAAAACTGATAAAGGATAAGGAGTGCCTCCTTTATGAAGGAAGGCTAAATTTTTATTTATTTAATAGTTTTTATATACCGATAACCGTTTGCACATCGCATCGGTTTACAAGGAACATTGTGGTTATATAGTATTGGTTTACAAGGTTAGCACTCTTCGGCTTGGAGAAGAGAAGTGAAAGTAGAGATAGGCAATTCTGGTCCTGGAGTGCCACAAACAGGTCTAGTTTTCAAGATAGCAACAATGAATATGTATGAGGTATATTTAAATGTAGTACCTCTACTGTAAGCAAATATAACTCATGCATATTATGGATATTCTGAAAACCAGGCCTGTTTGTGGCACTCTTGGACTGGAGTTGCCTTCATCTGTGATACAGTTTTATAAAATTATGAGTGAAATGGAACAGGTTATTTACTTTCTCAAATAATTGCAACACTGGGGACACTAACAGGTAGATTTAAAACAAATTTGATTCATATTGGATTCTGATGTAGACTTGGTTTAAATTTATAGAACAGTTATTACCTGTTCATCATCTGTTTCAACATTACATTTTTCTAAACAAAGCAGTACAAAAGATATATTATGATATAGGGATTGAATAGCGCCTAATAGACCATTAAACTAGAGTCAGAAAAAGTTCCGACAAATTGAAATTCTATCTTCATATTCATTTTACTCAACTGTAATTGGGTAGCTACTTTATTCCTCTCTTCATCTTTCTGGAAACTTTCAAGAGATCCCCAGATTCTAAAAATGTGTTGCCAATCTATGTTGTCCTTAGATGACTGCTTGTGTTTCTAAACCAGTAAATTCTGAAGCATACACTAAAGCCTGTTTGGGTGAATATATCACCATTGTTATTATACATTAACCTGCAGCATGCCATGCACATTGGTTAAAAATATCCATTCTAATAAATTTCAAGGGCAAAACAACAAATCAACTTTACAAAGATGAACAAAATGGCACTAGGAAGTTACAAGACGGAGGCTGATTGCACCCTTTCCTCATTAGTAAACCATAATGTGCTGACTTTAACCACAGAACTTTGATTTCTTAGAATCTTTGGGATTAAAAATAAACTCTAAGTTTGCTTTAAAGATAAATTAAGCATCTGGTCAAACATGAAATAGGTTTCAGGAATGCATGCCTTCTGTTAAGGGTAGTAACTGCTGCTCTGTGCAGGTTTCCCCATCCTTATCAGTTCTCCCAGACTGTAAACATCGGGGCCCTCGTTGGTTGCTGTCTAAATCAAATTCCCTTTTTCCCCTGCAGTTGAAGCAGAGAGCAATGTTGGAGTTGCATCAAAAAGTATTAAGGCTTATTGGTTAAGGGTAGTAACCGCTGCACCTGCGTTACCCCCATGCATGCTTTCTTCCTTTCTTTTAGGACTTGCCGTAGAAGTAGTCCTGTGCTTTTTCCCTTATGTCTGCATTATAGTATCCAAGACCATGGAAGTCGGGGCCCTTGGATGACATCTAAATCCAATTCCTCTTTTCCCGCTGCAGTCCAAGCAGAGAGCAATGTTACACTAGCATTAAAAGCATCAAAGCATATTGGTTAAAGGTAGTAACCGCCGCACCAGTAAGTTACCCCCCCTGCACACTTATCTCATTTCCATCCTCTAGCCTTTAGGGATCCACAGTGTTTATCCCATGCCCCTTTGAATTCTTTGACTGTTTTTTCTTAGATTACTGGGGCAAATCTCAAGGAATGTGCACCAATGTACCTGCTTTTTGAGAGAACTAGCATGGCAAGTGAAGAATTATCAGAATTCCTTCACTGATTTCACTCTAAGAGCAGAATGTAACTAACTGTAAGCTTGTTTTTGCTTCTACATTAAACCTTGTTTATTCCTGTAACCTGGTATGCAAATGAGATATATGATTAAAATATGTTATTTGAATAAAAATGACAGTTAAACTGTTATTTGAATCTAACTACAGAATGACTAGGAAACATGCTGTGACCAATATAATAATATACCTGCTATTCTGATCCAAAGTATGTATAGTATATCATTAGATATTGAAATCACTTTTAAAAAGGTTTTTTCTTTTTAAAGAATTATAGAGAAACGTTTCCTAATGCTGATTTTCTTAAAAATGTATTATTCATATGTACTTTAGAAACTTCAAGTGCATTTGTATATGGGGAAAAAAGGGCGAATCTAAATGAGGGCTTTATGTAACTAAAATTTCCAGTAGAATTAAATAACTGTTTTTGGGTTTTTTTTGTTAACAGAAAAAGTAGTGTCAAAATGAATTAAAACTGCAGCAGGCATATAGAAAATATAGAATTATTTGTTACAAAAAAAGCCAGCATTTAATTCTGCTGTATCTTTTTTGAGATGGGACCAAACCGAACATAATTCTCAAGATGAGGCATTATGATATTCTCTGTTTTAGTCTCCTTTCCTTTCCTAATAATCCCTAGCATTCTATTTGCTTTCTTGGCTGCTGCTGCACACTGAGCAGATTTCAATGTATTTTCTACAATGACACCTAGATTCTTTTCCTGAATGGTGAATCCTAATGTGTAACCTTGCATTGTGCAGCTATAATTTGAGTTATCTTTCCCTAAGTGCATCACTTTGCACTTGTCCACATTACATTTCATTTTCCATTTGCATGCCCAGTCTCCCAGTTTTGCAAGATCCTCTTGCAATTTCTCACAATCTTCTTGTGATTTAACAACTTTGAATAATTTTGTGTCATCGGAAAATTTAATCACCTCACTTGTTCCCATTTCCAGGTCATTTATAAGTATATTAAAAAGCAGTGGTCCCAGAAAAGATCCCTGGGGCACCATATTACTCATCTTTTTCCATTGGAGAATTTTCCATTTATCCCTACTCTGTTTTCTCTCTTTTAACCAATTGGCAATCACAATAGGACACTGCCCCTATCCCAAGACGTTTTAATTTCCTAAGTCGTCTCTCATGAGGGATTTTGAGAAATGCGTTATTTATTTATTTATTTATTTATTTATTTATGAAAACCCAGATACATTATATCAACTGGCTCACCTTTATCCACATTTATTTATGCCCTCTTAAAAATGCAGCATACGGATGAGGAAAGACTTTCCTTGGCTAAATCCATGTTAGGCATAGTTTAATAGGACAAAGCTATCTATATATTCAATCATTTTTTTCTATATGACAGTTTCTATTATTTTGCCTGGCATGGACTCACTAGTCTATAGTTTTCTGGATCACCCCTGATCCCTTTTTAAAAACTGAAATGGAAGATTCAGCTCCCTCAGTCCTAAGTGGGGCACCCATTTGGTTTTTTGGGTTCTTCTACGCCTTTGCCTTTGGATAAGTCAGTCACGATGATGCTGGATTTCTTATGTTAGAGGTCATCCTGTCTTCCAGCACTGACTCTATGTCGGGCTCCATGGGGAACATGTCTGTGGAGCTTAATGAACATACTCGGAAGATTCAAGAGCAGGCGGAGAAATTGTGACTGACCAAAATACTCTTATGATGAGAGAGAATTTTAATTTACAAAGAAGGTTGGAGAATTTTAGATATTTTGATAAAAGTTACAGTTTAAGGTTATTGAAGTTTCCTAGGAGTTCATTTGTTTCTCCTTTGGGAGATGTTTTATAGATCTCCTAGGCTTTTCCAAGGAGACTATTCAATTGTAAAGTGTATTATTTTCTTTTTACAAGTTCTGATGTGGTGTAAAGTGACTCTAAAGAAGATCCATTTGATCTTACAGGATTTTTGGAGAAATGAGATTATCTTATTAAAGATACGGCAACCCTCCTATTAACATTTCTTAAGGAATCTGATAAGCAATTTGTTTTGAAAACTTTTCTTTCGTTTAAAAGAATGTAATCTTCTATGGTAAAAAAAAAAACCCCTATTTTTCCAGATGTAATGAGGAATACTCAATATCGTCATAAATTGTTTCTGGATGTAGGTGGGATCTTTCAGTTTAAATTTCCATGTAAGTGCATGCTTTAATATCAAGGTAACATTTTTTATGATGCCGTTCAGCTGGATAATATTTTGGCTAACAGATGGTCACTCAAGTTCTACTCCTTAAGGGTAATAATGCAGGTCCAATTTTATATTATGGCTTATTTTTTGTAATAATTTATTTTGTTATAGTCTCCCTTTTTTATGTGGTCTGTGATACAGTTCTCTGTTTTAATTTTGCTTTGAGGTCACTATATTTGGTGTATAATTGATGTCTGAGTTTGCTACTATTTGTAACCAAGTTTTCTTGGATATTTGAAAATTTAATAAAGAATTAATAACTAAAGAAGCCCAGAGAAACAGCCAAGTTGAAAAAAATATATCGATTTTTAAGACAGACATTGTTTTACAAACAAGAAAAGAATGCTTTCTTTTTTTTTTTTTAATGATCATTAAACATGTTATAAGTTAGCTTAAGTCCGGTCCCCACTACCACTCCTGGAGCTTTGGGGAGGGCCTGCCCTGTCGCTACCATTACTTCCCGATCTATGGGAACGCTGGTGGGGTAGAAGCTGAAGTGGCCCATGCGTGGATACGGCTATACTGGGTCAGAAGTTTAAGACCCTTTAGTTTCTTTGAAAGAGAGGCATTGCTGGGGTCGACTTGCCCCAGGCCTGCACCCCCCCTAGGATCAACCTTGCCCTTGGGACACAGCTCCGGTCTGGAACTAAAGGGACGTAGATTCTGTAAAAACATTTGAGAATAAGGCGATATTGGTCTTGATATACAGGAATCGTAATTTTACTAATATATGAGGGGGAAGTCCAGTGATGTTGAGTAAGCTGAGAAACTGTTGGATGCTGAGGCTGATGATTCTCTGTGTCTTCCTCCTCCCAAATTTAGGATCAGAACTATATATTTTATGGGAATATATTATATAGTAACTAGCTAGTAGATAGATACACCTATCCTGAAAATTTGATTACAGTAGGCTGAATTGGTAGGGAGATAATACATACATAGACAAAGCAAATGCATAAGCAATTTTTCTAAAAATAATAATCATGGCTTTGCTCAATGGTTCAGTGGCAGTGCTGCACTTTTATACGGAAGGTCCCCAATTCAACCCCCTAGCCAGCTGGGGATGCTATGAAGGCAATGTTCACAGCCCCTTGGGAGGAGGAGAAAGAGAAAGAGTTTTGATTATTGCTTATAAATTAAGGGGGAAAAATCCTTGAGTGCCTGTGAATGTAGGCTGACATTAGGATTACAGCACTGGTTTCAAATGTGCTGGAGACGTAAAGGAGCAAAAAGAAACTGCCAAGTCACGAGGAAACCTCCAGGTCACAAAAAGCCACCAACATCCTTCTAATAGTGATTAGTGTTAGTGCACTCTAATTTACAAAAAAATAAAAAATAAATTAAAATCTCCAGCGACTGGCTGAAGATCAAGTTTGCAATCTGGGATTCAGCTCCTGCAGTCCTACATAGTATGGTGGGGAAAAGCAAGTTTGTTTAAACAGGGGTCATTGTCTTGTTTCTGACTATATCCGCAAAGGTTTTAGCTTTTGCACACATTCATGCAAATCCTGTACAAATCAGGCACTCAGCAAGTATCCCTGAAAGACCATTTTTCCTCACAAACACATTCAATGCTTTTGGGTCCTTCTCAGGAGATGTGTTCCATGAGTGTTCGTAGCACACTTCAGTACTAATTCAACCACCATGCAGCAGTTGGACCATCCCAAACCACAGGAAGGCCTGGAAGTCCAATTTCAAGGCCACTGGAAGGCACAAAATTGCCATCTGCCACATTCTCAAATGTCTTTGAGGAGTTTGCGAACCGGAATAGCTACGGAGTCTGTTGGAGGTTGAAGAAAATGAACAATCACCAAGCTGGGAGAGACCAATGGTTCACCTAGCCCAGAATCCTGTCTCTGACAGTGGACTCAGTCACCAGATGAAAACCAGGGTTCAACTGTACTCCCTATAGATCTATAAAGGTGTGAAGCCACTTGGCCTCTACCCAATCTAATATTCATCTATGTCCATGCCTTGTGAGAATCCAGACTCCTCTTGAACCCTGCTATGCTGCTTGCTGGGCCTATGTTTGGCAGCAGTTGATTCCACAGTTTAACTACTGACCAAAGAAATACTCGATTAGTCCCGTCAGACATATATAGGATTCATAGCTAGTCACTCAGCTGTGCAGTAACTTTGAAATTTACAGCTACAAAAAACAGTTATATTAATGCCAAAACAGAGCATCAATGAATGCATTTTATAAATGTATACAATTAAGTTTTACATTAAAGTCATTTGCAACCTATATTTAGATAAATAATGCCAAATCTGTGGTTCATCAAAATTTTTTCAAAAAAGGCTGCTTTCAACAGATACAGGGCTCCTGTGATATATGCAAAATATTTGGGAAAAGTATGCTTCAGTCCTATTCATATAATGTATGTAATCTGTGTTTTTTTTTTCTTTTGAAATGCAAGAAGTTTAAGTATTGCTTTACTATAGGCTTTCACTATACTTCAGCTGGATATCTTCTCTTCTAAATTAGAAATAAGCCACTTGCCAGCGGGATGCCTCTATTTCCCTACAAACTGAATATGCCTATTAGACTAAGAGCACTTGGCAAACAAAAAACAATCCTAGAATCAGATAAGAGAAAGGAAACTGGCAATGCACATTTTTTTTAAACCCAGCACTTAAGCGGAGAAAACAATGGACCCCATTTCTTTGCCCATTCTGTCTGTTAAAGGCACAAAGTACTAAAGGTTCATAATGATGAACAATAAGCAGGCTCTTTCATCATGCATCCCAGGTAATGGAACGGACGCTACCATGAGATGATGTACTGGAAAATCATGAAATAAAGACTAGTTCTTGTCCCCATGTCAAAAAACAAACATTCATGGTGTTTACAAATCAACAGCTCTCACATTCTAAAATATACCTTAACTCCCAATACCTGCAGTTTTGGGAAAATGATACAATTGCCTCCTGGCACAACACGTTGAATGCCTTAATGTATCTCTCCTGCAAGAACATGTCATGCACAATAGGATTAAGGGTGAGAAAAGATGGTAGCCAGGGCATATCTAAGGTTTCCAGACAAGTAAGGACATAAGAGGCTGAGCCACTCCTGGGCTTTTTCTCCATTACATGTATGAGCTGTAGTTCCACATACCTTAACGAAAGGAATGCAATGCTTATCCCTTATTTACTTCAGTTTCTACATTATCTAAACAAAAGCTCTAGATGGATACTGAATATGCAATAAAAATATAACACAGGTAAAGAACTCCATTAACATAACTTTTCACAGCAACAAATGAAGTTATTTGACAAAACGTGGCAAGTCAAGTTTGCAATAAATTTTAGCAGCAATTAGAACATAATGGGCTCTGTTGCTCCAACATCAATACAGAGCTATGGAGTTGGTGCATTCATAGGCATCAGAATGGGGTGGGCCATCCAGGCCCTGGCTTAGCCAGCTCTTTGTAGTGGCCATGCCAGAAATGCTGACTCTGGCCCTAGTCTCGCGAGACATGTAAACCATACCGGGCCCAGTTCATCTCCGGACAGTTTAGAAACACTTTCCCCAGTTATGAGTAACAAGTTTAGTTACTCATAACTATTAGTTACCTGACAAGTGTCTCTTGAAGGAGAAATCAATATCTGACAATTCCCACTAGCAATGCTTCCACTTCATTACAATTTTATGTATATCTTCAACTAAATCTTTAGTCATCTCTTCTCACTGTGCTGGAGATCTGTAGATCACACCAATATAAACTAAAATTTAATTTACTTTTTCTAGTGCAACCCACTCTGCTTCCCATTTAACATTTTTGGGCTATTTTTAATGCCAAATGCCACTCCTCTCCTTTTTCCATCGAACTTGCTGAACAAATTACAGCCTAGCATGGAAAAACCATAAAACTCAAGACTACATTTATGTTACAGCAATATCTAAATCTGCTGCCATTAGAGCCTCCAGGTCTAGGAATTTATTAACAAAGCTTAAGAGAACTTCTGTGTAAAGTTGTCTTGATATTGCTCCTTCCCTTGTCTTCATCCTCACATACACCTTTTTATCCTCTGCTCCTTCACAAGGGTATTTGCAGGTTCTTTACCTTTGTGTGCTTCTTTACTTACTTCATATGTTTTTTTGGAAATCACAGTCTTATTTAATCGTTTTCTTTCTGTTATCTGCTCACCTAGTTTAAATCACAATCTCCCTTCTCAAACAGACACAAGCCATCACTCCTGTAAAATCTTTCATCCATCCATGGAGCCACAGTCTCCTAAAAACCTCAAGATCATTTTTCCTACTTCAGCCCAGCACGGAAGATCCTGGTAAGACAAACTGATAACGCCTCTGAAAAAGTTGCTTATAACATTCACTTTCTCCTCCTAGTCAGGTCATTTCTCCTCACGTAGACATCAAGTTTGCCCACTTTCCTTCCCTCCCTTCTTTCTGCTTCAGCAAGTCTGATCATGGAATTGTATCCCCTTGCTTAAGCATCTTACCAGACCCCAAATCTATTCCTCTGTATTGGTGCGCCCCTTACTCGAAGGAGCTCCTCTGCCGACATTCTTGTTCTCTCTAAAGGCGAATTTCTACCTTTATCTCAGTCTCCACTACAAATGCCGTAGAACATTCTGTTATTGCCAGTGTTGGGAAGTAATTTTCTACTAGTATTGCTTGGGAATGTCTCTCTGACTCACTGCTCATACCCACCCTGAATCCACTGGACTCTGCCACTCCTTAGTCTCGGGACCCTCTGGGACAGATGTGTGCTAAGAACTTGCTAAACGCAGTTCAACACACTCAAGCCTCCTCAACTTCGAACAAAAGGTCTTAACCAGTTTTCTGATATTCTACAGCTGAGTCACGGGCCAGTCCATGATGATTAGTTTCCTGATTATATAGACTGGTTTATTAATTATTCTCTTCATGAACACTTAACATATTGACAAACATATCTCACTGAATTTTCAGCTATCTGAAATTTACTTGATTGAATGTGTGTGCTCATTCAACAAATTAAATATTTGGCATTTGGATTTCATTTAACAGACTTCATGCTAATCAAATTTGAAAAACCTAACCCTCATTTAATAAAAACTGATCATGCTTTCCTGTATAAAGGAAAATATTAACACATCCGTTCAGTAAAGATACAACGTGAATGATAACATTTCATTTTAAATAGAGATCTGGCTTTAGCATATTTATATTAAACTATAATTTTTCTGCATTTCCTTCTTATACCCCCTAGATTGCATACAAGTATAATTTATACTTAGGTAGCTAATATAATGCAGAATATTACTCCAAGATAAAAATTATTTAATACTAAAAGCTTACCTACAGGTCAGTGGTGTGCACAAAAAAAAAAAAAGTTTCATGCATTTCATTAGTGGGCTATTCAAATCTTCAGAGAAGACATTAAAAATTCCTCATAAAGCATAAAACAATTTGCTTTTTCAAAAAAGGGTGCCTATAGAAAATAGAACACAAACATGACCTAAAAACATTTACTCTGGTACTATACTGCACTTCAGAAGTGAGAACTTTAAATAAACAAGCAAGCAGCAAGCAAAAGGGGTCATTCTATGAGAAAAGAAACAGGATTTGCTCACCAAGAAGGTGGTTGATGCAAGGAACATGGATATAAATCGATGATGAGAAGGTAGTGCTTCATCATGGGCTCAGACAACCTTGTAGTCAATGACTATCCTTACAAGTAAGATTTCATAAACAGAGTAATATTTGACCTTAGTACACTAACACATGTGCAATAATGTATCTGTAATCCATTCTACTAGAAAATCCACTTAGCCATTCTACCAGCAAGCATACTCATGCCTAGAAACTATACCTTTTTTTGGTGTACTGGCTTTCAAGAGAGTATACTAATATCATAGCATAAAAATGACAATGCAATTAAAAGACTGCAAGAAGACCTATTTGCACAACTGAACAAGTAGACTGTCAGAGCCCCAATTTTATAGCTTGCAATTCCATACTATTTACCACTGTGCCCTACATCATTTTCCTCCGTATATGAAATTGTTACTGACTGTAGTAACAGGAAACAGAATCATGTATGTAGTGCCATTAAAATTAACAGCAGATAAATCCAGCAGAGTATTTAAATACACCAAATTAAAAGAAATTACCTCAATAAAAATTAATCAGAAGTTTTTTAATGTAATAGTAATAAATCATTTTTATGGCTACCAATCCATTATCCTGTATGCAACAATTTGCTTAACACTAAAACACAAAACTAATCAGAGAGCAAATTCATAAGAATCATCATCACACTAGGTCCACTGTGCCCAGCATCCTGACAGTGGCCAATCTAGTTCACATGCACCCAGCAGGATCCCATATAGCTCTAATCCTTGCTCATAACCAGGATAAGAAGTGGTTTATCCTTTGTTTATTTGGCTAATAATGGTTTATGGACATTTTCTCCAGGAATGTGTCTAAACTCATTTTTAAATCCAGCTATGCTAACTACATTTGCCACATCCTCTGGCAATAAATTCTGGAGTGAAACAAATACTTTGTCCAATTTGTTTTAAATGTGTTATTAGCTTCATGAAGTATCCCCTAGACCTATTAAAGGGAAAATAACCATTCCCTGTTTACCCATTTCTGCCCGACTCAAGATTTTAAAAACTTCTCTCACATCTGCTCTCAACTGTCTCTTCAATAGACTGTGGTGCTCTAACCGGTTTGGCCTTCCCTCATAGGGGAGCTATTCCATTCTCTATCATTTTGGTTGACTTCCTTTTTACTTTTTTTTTGTCCCATTATATCTTTTTAGAGATGGGGCAACCAGAACTGCAGACAAAATAATGAAGGTGCAGTGGATACATGAATCAATACTTATATCCTGCGTTTTATTTTTGACCACAACCATCCACTGGACTGAGGATGTCAAATTACTGTCCAAAATCCTTTTCTTGGGTGGTGACACCTAATATGGAACCTAACATCGTGCATCTATAATATGGATTTTTCTTTATACGAATCACTTTGTACTTGCTCACATTAAATTTCATCTGTTACTTAAGACACTCAATTGCCCAATCTTGCAAGATTCTCTTGCAATTTTTTTTTCATTTTTTAATTATGCAATTTCAAATAATTTACAAGAATAATCTTGGTACAGAAAAAGAAAGATGATACATATTTAGATTTACAATAAAGAAACAGGTTTCACCAAGGTAATAACATCAACTTTCCCTAGTCCATAACAGCAGGATCCAATTTTACTATTTCCTTCTTGCAATTTCTCACAATTTGTGATTAAAAATTTTGAATAATTTTGTGTCATCTGTGAATTTAATCACCCTGCTCTTCACTCTCTTTTATTTAAAAACACAGTATCAGTCCCAGTAAAGATCCCTGGGGCACTCCGCTATTTACCATTTCCCACTGACAAAATGACCAATCACTCCTACTCTGTGTTTCCTATCTTTTAGGGACTTTGTTAAATGCATTCTGAAAATCCAGATAAATATATATCAACTGACTCACCTTTGTCAACATGTTTTTTTTTAACCCCCTTCAAAAACTAACAGATTTGTAAGGCCAGATTTCCCTCTGCTAATTCCATTATTTATGTACTTATCTTTTGTATATAGTTTTGGTGATATGTATATAGTGATTTTGCTGTTCTCAATTTTATGTAAGGGCCCTGCCCAAAAGTTAACCTGTTTGCAATGTTATATGTAAGGGTTCTGCCCAATGGTTCCTGTTTAACTGTAAACCGATACGATGTGTGAACGGTTATCGGTATAAAAAAGACATTAAATAAATAAATAAATAAATAAATAAATTATGGCCCTTGTCTCAGTAATCTCTCTCTTTCCAGATGGCCAGTAATTTTGTTCTTCAGAATAGCTTCAATTATTTTGCTAGCAGCTATGCCAGGTTAACCAGTCTGTAGTTTCCTGTTCACCCCTTGAGCTATTTTAAAAATAGACATTATATTGGCTGCCCTCCAATCCTCAGGAACCACAATTGATTTGAATGAAAAGTTAGAGATTGCTAGTCATAAATCTGTAATTTCATTTTTTAGCTTTTTCGGAACTTGGGGGTGTATTTCATCTGATCCCGGTGATTTGTTACTCTTTAGTTTGTCGATTTTCTCTATTACATCTTCTCAATCCACTATTTGATTGAGTTCCTTGTATTATTATCCTCAAAGAAGTTTTCCGGTCAAGACCAAAGCAGAGAACTCATTTAGTTTTTCTGCTATTGTCCTGTTTTTCCTGAGTGCCCCTAAACTCCTTGATCATCTATTGGTCCAACAGACTCCCTCACAGTCTTCTTCAAATATAAATTTAGAGTTTTTGCCTCTCTGGCATGCTACTTTTCAAATTCTCTCCTGGCCTGCCTTGATGTTTTACATCTGATTTGTCAGTGCTTATGCTCCTTCCTATTTCCTTCATTTGGATCTACCTTCCAAGTTTTGAAAGATGTCCTTTTGGCTTTAATAGCCTCTTTCACCTCATAAATTAACCATACTGTCAACTATTTAGTCTTCCT
The DNA here is from genome assembly GCF_901001135.1 of Rhinatrema bivittatum. Taxonomy (NCBI): domain Eukaryota; kingdom Metazoa; phylum Chordata; class Amphibia; order Gymnophiona; family Rhinatrematidae; genus Rhinatrema; species Rhinatrema bivittatum. The sequence continues at coordinate 750,593,798 of NC_042616.1, forward strand.
TCTATCTTTTTTAATGCATAGAATACAATCTGCCAAGATTTCCAAGATTTGTTTTTAAACAGCATCTTAGGGAACGTTGGCTCACTGTTGTCTTTACTTCAAGTAGGTTTTAGATCCCTGAACTAGGCAGCCTCTGCCGAAACACTGACTGTAGATAGTTCACTATTCTTTCCTTCAGCAGCGACTCCATTACTTTTCTCACCACTGAGGTGAAGCAGACAGGAGGCCTCAACCTCAGCGGTGGGAAAAGTAATGGAGTCGCTGCTGAAGGAAAGAATAGTGAACTACCTACAGTCAAAAGAATTGCTGGACCAGAGGCAGCATAGATTCACCAGGGAAAGGTCCTTTCAGACAAATCTGATTGACTTTTTTGATTGGGTGACTAGGGAATTGGATCGAGGAAGAGCACTCGATGTCATCTACTTGGATTTCAGCAAAGCTTTTGATACGGTCCCACACAGGAGGCTTGTGAATAAAATGAGAAGCTTAGGAGTGAGTGCCAAGGTGGTGGCCTGGATTGCAAACTGGTTGACAGACAGAAGACAATGTGTGATGGTAAATGGAACTTACTCCGAAGAGAGAGCAGTGTTAAGCAAAGTGTCGCAAGGATCAGTGTTGGGACCGGTCCTGTTCAATATCTTTGTGAGCGACATTGCGGACAGGATAAAAGGTAAAGTTTGTCTTTTTGCGGATGATACTAAGATCTGCAACAGAGTGGACACACCGGAAGGAGTGGAGAGAATGAGACGGGATTTAAGGAAGCTGGAAGAGTAGTTGATTCAATGCCAAGAAGTGCAGAGTCATGCATATGGGGTGTGGAAATCCGAAAGTACTGTATTTGATGGGGGTGAAGGGCTGATGTGCACGGAGGAGGAGAAACCTTGGGGTGATAGTGTCTTACGATGTTACAAGGCGATAGCTAAAGCCAAAAGAATGCTGGACTGCATAGAGAGAGGAATATCTAGTAAGAGAAAGGAAGTGATAATCCCCTTGTACAGGGCCCTTGGTGAGGCCTCACCTGGAATACCGTGTTCAGTTCTGGAGACCGTATCTCCAAAGGGACAGAGACAGAATGGAGGCAGTCCAGAGAAGGGTGACCAAAAAGGTGGATGGTCTTCATAAAATGACTTTTGAGGAGAGGCTGAAGAACCTAAATATGTATACCCTGGAGGAGCGGAGGAGCAGGGGTGATATGATACAGACTTTCAGATACTGGAAAGGTTTTAATGATCCATGGTCAACAACAAACCTTTTCCGTAGGAAAAAAAAATCAGTAGACCTAGGGGTCACAGTTTGAAACTCCAGGGAAGGTGACTCAGAACCAATATCAGGAAGTATTTATTCATGGAGAGGGTGATAGATGCCTGGAATGCCCTTCTGGAGAAAGTGGTGAAGACTAAAACTGTGAAGGATTTCAAAGGGGCATGGGATAAACACTGTGGATCCATAAAAGCTAGAGGATGGGAATGAAGAGAAGAGGTATGGGGATGGCAGCTACTACCTGGTGATTACTACCCTTACTCAATAAGCCTTCACATTTTCCCTTGCTTCAATGGCAAGGGGAAATGTGGAAATGGGGATTTACATTCAGACAACAGCCAACAAGGCATTGATCTATGCAGGCTGGGTAAACAAGCATCGCAGTAACTTTTTGATGCGGCAGTAACTATCCTTAACCATTAAGCCTCATGCTTCACTTTTGATGCAACTCCAACATTACTCTCTGCCTCAATGGCAGGGGGTGGCAGGAAATTCAAATCAAACAGTTTCCAACAAGGGCCCTGAACTTGGTGGTCGGTGAAACAGATAAGTATGGGAAGATAAGTGTGGGAGCTTGCTGGGCAGACTGATCTTTTTCTGCCATCATTTCTATATTTCTATGTATAAAGGTAAAAGATATATTCTTCCTATCAACGTTTACTGCAGTCTCCTTTAAGCCATCATTTGAGCTTTGCCACTTTTTAAGCTCTTCATTTATTTTATTTATATATATATAAAATTGTTTTAAAAAAAAAAATGAAGAATTCTTGGGGTATGACTTAGCTTTGGCCATTTTTTTAGTCTGCATTTTTCACAATACTAGTGGCTCAGCCATTTTTTATTTATAATAAATGGCTTGATATCTGATACCCATTAAAGCATTTTGAGCCATTGTCCTGTTTTGCTTCCACCTTTTGTTTGTAATTATGTAAACATAACATCACTATACAAGAAAAGCACAGAGAACAAGTCAGAGAAATATAAAGAAGTTGTGATCAGCTGGGACATCCGCATCCCAAAGGGAAAAAAGTTTGATGCATAAAAAATAAAACAGATACAGTGCTAAAGTAAAAAAGCACAAAATAGCATTACAGATACAAGTATCAGTACCAAACGATTACTCTGTGGCCCAGAGAGCGAGAGAGAGAGAAGATCCTCATGATTCAAACATCTCACGTATCAGCAAGATATGTTTTCATGATTGCCGGTATATAAAACTCTAAAAACTCTAAATAAAAATGATACAAAGACAAAAAAAAGAAAGATAAAGAAATAGTTCCAATTGTCAGGTCGATACAGTAAGGCCGCGGTAGAAACAGTGCGGCAGTGTCAGGCGCACCCTTCCTCCCCGCACGCACAGTTCTCTTCACTTAGTCCCCGATACTCTCTTCTAATTGCATGCAAATGCATGCCGTGGCTTTAAAGCGTTAGGGAAGGGTTATGCCCGCGTAACCCATTTTACTGTATAGGCGCTTAATACAGCGCCTATACAGTAACCTGGGTGCGCTGGTACCTGTCATTTCAAATGTCATTTCAAATGACATTTGAAATGACAGGCACCAGGAAGTGTAAAAAAAAAAAAAAAAACCCAAAAATATGTAAAAACCTGAGTGTTAAAAAAAAAAATAAATTTAAATACCTGTCACTTTCATGCGGTCATCCAGGCAGCGGCGTGGGTCCAGGCGGCTGGCGGCGGGAGCCGGGTGTTCGATCGAGGCCGCGGGCGGGTAGGCGCGTGTTCGATTGGGCGGGCGCGGCAGCGGGATCCGGGGGGCGGGTGGGCGCGTGTTCAAACGAGGCCGGGTCGCACAGGCACGCATTAATTCAGGCGGAGGGAGCCGGCGGCGAAAGCGGCCTCCGGCAACCCCCACCGGCAGGCGCGCATTCACTGCCGGTGGGGGTTGCCGGAGGCCGCTTTCGCCGCCGGCTCCCTCCGCCTGAATTAATGCGCGCCTGTGCGACCCGGCCGGGTCTCACAGGCGCGCATTAATTCAGGCGGAGGGAGCCGGGTGGTCATGATTTCATCCAGGCAGAGGGAACCGTGGGCCGTTTTCGCCACCGGTTCCCTCTGCCTGGATGAATGGCCGTGCGATTTCAGCGCTGAAGGCAGTCACATGCCGTGACGTGACGTCACGGCATGTGACTGCCTTCAGCGCTGAAATCGCACGGCCACTCCTTCACTGCCGGTGGCCGTGCATTCATCCAGGCAGAGAGAACCGTGGGCCGTTTTCGCCACCGGTTCCCTCTGCCTGGATGAATGGCCGTGCGAAATCGGGAGGAGAGGAGAAGGGGGCCTGCCGTAGCAGGCCCGAGCCTTGCTACTTTTTCGTTTTTTGTTTTTTTTTTGCTTCGGGAGGAGGGGACCGGACGGGCTGCAGGAGACCGGACTGGGGCTACACCGGAGACCGGACGGGCTGGACCGGAGACCGGACAGGACCAGGGCGGGTAAGCAATGTTTTTTACACTACACTACACTAACTCCTACTAGGGGGAGGCGGTAAACTAACACGTTAAGGCCGCGGCAAAACAGCGGGTTACTGAGGAGATAGTATCAGCGCCCGTTACAGTATCGGAGGGGAATAGCTAATTCCTTCATTATACAGCTTTTTCGTTCATTTACATGCTGGGTGCGGAAAGGGTTATGAGTCTATTTTAGGAAGCGCTAAGGACGCGTGAAACTGGAGACTGTATCGCTGAATCGCCTTACTCGTCTGTATTGTGCGCTCCCAGCACGTTACAGACGGGCAATCTTTAACTGCACGTTACTGTATCGACCTGTGTATTAGGTGCCACTGGCCTGATTAAAAACAAATTCCAGGTGCATCTAGACATGTTTCCTGTGCATATAACACCTTATCAAATTCAGAAAGAAACTCGCTTTGGCACAATTCGAGTATTAGCACTGAATTTGAGAGATTGCAATTAAACTCAACATACCCTGGTTTATAAATGTTTATTTTGAGCAAGGTATGCATAAAATAAACTATTTTGGAGAGTGAAACACCTAGACTCATTCACATATCCTTGTCATGCAATCATAAAAATATGCTCTTTACAATTGTCATACCGAATTTGGTGAAACCATCATGTTAGATGGAAATAATTTAATCCAGAGCTTAAACCATATATGATAAACATTTAACTTTTAATTCATGATGAAATATCATCAATTGTTTCACTATAATGGACCCCCAGATTTTCAATGTACAGGCATATTATCTACTTTAGTTTAAAATGTATGATGCCTCTTTGAAATAGTTAAAATATTTTGATACAATTTACATAATTTTGCATAACTAGGTTTAATTGAGTGTGCCTGATCAATAAAGGATCACTTGTGAACAATTAATTCGCTACATTTGTGTTGCTGAAAACATCAGGTGAACCCTTAAGAAAGGGTATATTTCAGAAATAGAGTATCCTCTCTCCTTATCTGAATGCAGCACTGTACTATTTTAAGATAGGTGCAATTAATACTTTGACATGATCCAAAGAGACAGCTTTAGGTGATTATCTTGCTAGAACAAACACTTTTCCTGCTTCTGCTTTTTTGTGGGCACTAAGGCTAACAAATAAAGCATCTCCAAGTGTCCAGATAGGTTCCTACCTTAGCACCAGTAGTCAGACGGCATGGTTTGATATAACCACTAAGATGGAGAGGAGTTATACAAAGCTAAAAGTCCTAAATTTAAAAAATTCTGACTTTGATGCAATTGGGGAGTACCTAAATGAGGCTCTGGCAGGGTGAGAAGTGGTGGGCAAAAATGAAGAACAGCAGGCTAAATTAAAAGGTGACAGATCTTTATGTTAGGAAAGTTAATAAAAGTAAGTGGAAAAGAAAATCGGCATGGCTTTCTGAAGAGGTGGCTGAAAAAGCAAGGGCCCAAAGATTAACATTCAAAATCCACAAAGGTTCCCAAAAAGAAGAACATAGGAAAGACTGTCTAGCAAAGCTAAAAGCAGCACAAAAGAAGCTATGATGACCAAAGTACAAACAGAAAAAAGTTAGCAAACAAGTTAAAGAATAAACGTTGGCTAGTTAAATGTAAGACATTGATAAGACAGGCTAAGAGAGAATTTGAAAAGAAGTTGGCTGTAGAGGCAAAAACTCACAGTAAAAACTTTTTTAAATACATCCGAAGCAGAAAGCCTGTGAGGGAGTCAGTTGGACCACTAGATGATCGAGGGGTTAAAGGGGCACTTAGAGAAGATAAGGCCATCGCAGAAAGATTAAATGATTTCTTTGCTTCGGTGTTTACTGAAGAGGATGTTGGGGAGGTACCCGTAATGGAGAAGGTTTTCATGGGTAATGATTCAGATGGACTGAATCATTACCCATGAAAGATGTGGTAGGCCTGATTGACAAACTGAAGAGTAGTAAATCACCTGGACCGGATGGTATACACCCCAGAGTTCTGAAGGAACTAAAAAATGAAATTTCAGACCTATTAGTAAAAATTTGTAATCTATCATTAAAATCATCCATTGTACCTGAAGACTGGAGGATAGCAAATGTAACCCCAATATTTAAAAAGGGCTCCAGGAGCGATCCGGGAAACTACAGACTGGTTAGCCTGACGTCAGTGCCAGGAAAAATAGTAGAAAGTGTTCTAAACATCAAAATCACAGAACAGATAGAAAGACATGGTTTAATGGAACAAAGTCAGCATGGCTTTATCCAAGGCAAGTCTTGCCTCACAAATCTGCTTCACTTTTTTGAAGGAGTTAATAAACATGTGGATAAAGGTAAACCGATAGATGTTGTTTACTTGGCTTTTCAGAAGGCGTTTGACAAAGTTTCTCATGAGAGGCTTCTAGGAAAAGTAAAAAGTCATGGGATAGGTGGCGATGTCCTTTCGTGGATTGCAAACTGGCTAAAAGTCAAGAAACAGAGAGTAGGATTAAATGGACAATTTTCTCAGTGGAAGGGAGTGGACAGTGGCGTGCCTCAGGGATCTGTATTGGGACCCTTACCTTACCTTTCAATATATTTATAAATGATCTGGAAAGAAATACGACGAGTGAGATAATCAAATTTGCAGATGACACAAATTTGTTCAGAGTAGTTAAATCACAAGCAGATTGTGATAAATTGCAGAAAGACCTTGTGAGACTGGAAAATTGGGCATCTAAATGGCAGATGAAATTTAATGTGGATAAGTGCAAGGTGATGCATATAGGGAAAAATAACCCATGCTATAATTACACAATGTTGGGTTCCATATTAGGTGCTACAACCCAAGAAAGAGATCTAGGTGTCATAGTGGATAACACATTGAAGTAGTCGGTACAGTGTGCTGCAGCAGTCAAAAAAGCAAACAGAATGTTGGGAATTATTAGAAAGGGAATGGTGAATAAAACGGAAAATATCATAATGCCTCTGTATCGCTTCATGGTGAGACCGCACCTTGAATACTGTATACAATTCTGGTTACCGCATCTAAAAAAAGATATCATTGCGATGGAGAAGGTACAGAGAGAGGGCTACCAAAATGATAAGGGGAAAGGAACAGCTCCCCTATGAGGAAAGGCTAAAGAGGTTAGGACTTTTCAGCTTGGAGAAGAGACGGCTGAGGGGCGGATATGATAGAGATGTTTAAAATCATGAGAGGTCTAGACCGGGTAGATGTGAATCGGTTATTTACTCTTTCGGATAATAGAAAGAATAGGGGGCACTCCTTGAAATTAGCATGGGGCACATTTAAAACTAATCAGAGAAAGTTATTTTTTACTCTACACACAATTAAACTCTGGAATTTGTTGCCAGAGGATGTGGTTAGTGCAGTTAGTATAGCTGTGTTTAAAAAAGGATTGGATAAGTTCTTGGAGGAGAAGTCCATTACCTGCTATTAAGTTCACTTAGAGAATAGCCACTGCCATTAGCAATGGTAACATGGAATAGACTTAGTTTTTGGGTACTTGCCAGGTTCTTAAGGCCTGGATTGGCCACTGTTGGAAACAGGATGCTGGGCTTGATGGACCCAGTATGGCATTTTCATATGTTCTTATATTCTTAAAGCAAAGCAACTTCCATTTCTCACAGACATGCCTGAAGGCCAGAGGTGGTATTATAAGACTGAATGGAGATGAGTAATGTGTGGGGAGAGATAAAAAGAAGAAATGTTAAAAGTTTTCACTGAAGAAGGGGGTTGAATGACTGCTGATAATTGCCATGAGTAGAAATGAGAGAAGGGCCTGATGGATTGCACTCTAGGATACTAATGGAGCTTAGAGATGTGCTGGTGGGTCCAATGAAGGGCCTATTCAGTAGCTATTTGGAGATGGGCATGGTCCCACAGGACTGGAAAAAGGTGGATAACAGTGGCGGATGAAACTACAGGTTAGTTAGCCTTAACTCAGTGGAAGGAAAACTGATGGAGAAAATGGCCTATCACAGACAGATTTAAATGCATCTCTTATTTCTTTGATGGGATAACTACAGAATTATATCAAGTACATGCATTGGATGAGGCTTACTTGGATTGTAACAGATATTTATACTGGCTCACACAGGACTCTCATTATAAACTGAGCAGCCTGGAGGTGAGTCCCAAGGTAGTAGCCTGGATTAGAAACTGATTGAGTGATGGATGACAGAGGATAGTGGTAAATGGAATTCACTCTGGGGAGAGAAAGGTGATTAATGGGAGTGCCTCAAGGATTGGTTCTAGGGCTGGTTCTGTTCAATATCTTTTTCAGCAATATTACAAAGTTAGGAAAAAAGTATGAGAACTTAGCTTAAAACTCCTCTTGTTCTTAAAGGAGAGCCACTTGCTCCAGCCAGCAACGCTGTTATTTCTAGGAGCGATATAGCTCAGCACAGCATACCCACAACCAGCAAGTTATAAGCTAACTTTCATACTGGCACTTATAAGGACCAAGCCGGTTTCATTGAGTTGATATCTGCGAGTGAAATACCTCTGTGAAAGGTCAAATAAGTCAGTCACACTATTGCTCTAAGAAACCGAAACACAAACAGTGCTGGCAGTGTCAGGCGGCTCTCCTTTAGGAACAAGAGGAGTTAAGTTCTCATACTTTCTATTCTTCTTAAAAGATTGCATACAATAATTCTTCAAAAAAACACTATTGTATGACAATTATAACTTAAGATGATGTCTGGAAAAGACCACTTTTTCTACTAATAAGTAGACATCAATGTCTTTTATATGATGGTCACATTTGTTTATTTCCTTCATAATGATTGGTCTATGAAGTATTGGTGAATTTTGAATTTTGCTATTGTAACAGATAATTAGTGAAGCTGGTAAACTTGTCAGCACAGTAATAATGGAAGATTTCATTTACCCAATATTGACTGAGTGACATGCTCGGGAGATGATGTTTCTAGTTGAAATAAATGACTGCTTCATGGTGCAGTTGGTCCAGGAACCAAGAAAAGGGAGCCGATTTAGTCCTACTTCTTAGTGGAGCATAGTATTTGGTGCAGACAATGGTACTGGGGTCATTCCATAACAGTAATCATAATGCAATCAAATTTGACTTAATGACTGGAGTAAGGATATTAAGTAAATCTATTGCTCTAGCATTTAACTTTCAAAATGAACACTGATAAAATGAGTAAAATAGTTAGGGGAAAAAAAACAAAAGGTGCAACTTCAAAAGTTATGCGTTTAAAAATACCATCTTGGAAGTCCAAAACAGATGTATTCTACACATTAAAAAAAAAAAAAAGTAGGAAAGCCAAATGACTTCCAGTGTAGTTAAAAGGTGAGGTTAAAGAAGCTATTTTATCCAAAAGAACTTCAAACATTTGGAAAAAGGAACCATCTGAAGAAAACTGGAAAAGCATAAGCATTGTAAAGTTAGATGTACAACATTGATAAGGCAGGTAAAAAGAGAATTTGAAAGAAGATGGTCATAGAGGAAAAAACTAATAATAAAACTTTAAAATATATATCCAAAGATTGCGAGGATCGGTTGGATCATTATATGATTGAGGGGCTAAAGGGGCACTTATTTAAAATATTTACGGATCACCTTTACAGAAATCACTTAGGGAAGATAAGGTCACTGCGTAAAGACTAAATCAATTCTTTTCTATGGTATTTACTGAAGAGGATTTTGGGGAGATATCTGTGCAGGAAACAGTATTTAATGGTGATGAATCAGAAGAACTGAAACAAATCACAGTGAACCTGGAAGATGTAACAATACAGACTGACAAACTAAAGAGTAGCAAATTCCTAAATCAGAAATAACTCAAAAATGAAATTGCAGATCACTTTTGATTTGTAATATATCATTAAAATCCTCTTGAACACTAGAAGGTGGTCAATGTAATGCCAATTTTTAAAAAGGACTCCAGGTGTGATCTGGGAAACCAGAGTCCGGTAAGACTGACTTCACTGCTAGGAAAAATCATAGAAACTATTCTAAAGAACAAAATTACAAAGACAGATTATGGTTTAATGGGACACCATCAGCATGGATTTACACAAGGGAAGTCTTAAGAACATGCCATACTGGGTCAGACCAAGGGTCCATCAAGCCCAGCATCCTGTTTCCAACAGTGGCCAATCCAGGCCAGAAAAACCTGGCAAGGACATTGAATGGTTCTTGTTTGACTGAGTGACTGTATCTGTTGATTGCCAGCTGATCGGATCTCTGACAGATCTCGCGAGACTACCCATGTTCGCGCCTTTTTTCCTCCTTTAAATATCTGTCACCTGTGAGGGCGCTCACACTCCGGGTAACGCTGTTACAGGTATGTGAATGATATGTTAAAATATGCTTAGAGGGTATGTAGCCTTGTTTCTCCATCTATTTATTTATGTATACATGCCTTGTAATTTCAGATAAAACTCTATCCTTGGTCCCTCCCGATGCAGCCTAGCGAAACACGGGACCGTGTCGGGGGACTACTGAGAATTGTTGCTATGACATACGGAGTTGCCATTCTAAGTTTCCTGTTACTTCTAACGTGTTTGGAATAATAAAAAAGGCATTATTTGAAACTCTTGGTGGTGATAAGTTTTAGCTTGCACCAGTGCTTATTGTTACTTGCGGATGTGCAAGGGTTTGCTTCTTCTCTATTTGGTAATTGAAATCTCCCATTTTTACCACACTACCAATTTGGTTAGCTTCCCTAAATTCTCTTAGCATTTCACTGTCAGTCTCACCATCTTGACCAGGTGGACGGTAGCATAGTCCTTTCACTATAGTCTTCCCTCACATACAAAGGATTTCTACACATAAAGATTCAATTGTGCATTTAGTTTCATGCCGGATGTTTATCCTGTTGGACTCTATGCCATCCTGGACATAAAGCACCACACCGCCTCCCGGGTGCTCCTCTCTGTTATTGTGATATAATTTGCCTGGATATGCCTTCTTTTTTCACTGAATAAATATCACCGCTCAACCTTTTTATCTTGTTAACACTTACTCTTTCAATATCCAAAATTAGTTCAGAATGCTATTGCCAGGCTAAGATACACTGTGCTGGATCAGAGCAAAGGTCAATCAAGCCAAGCATCTGGTCTCTGACAGTAACCAATTAAGCCATTAGGGCATATTTAGTAGATGCAATTCCTTGTTGTTGTTCACTCCCCAAGGATCAGCAGTGAGTTTCCCAAAATTCATTTGGCTAATAATTATAGTCTTTCTCCAAGAACTTGACTTCATCTTCCAGCAACAAATTCCACAGTGTAATTTTGTGTTGAGTGAAAAAATATTTTCTCCGAGTTGTTTTAAATCAACTATCTGCTAGTTTCATAAAGTGTCCCTTAGTCCTAATACTATCCCCTAGCATTTTTGCTGCCCTGTGCGAAAAATTGCTATGCTATCCCCAACCCCATTCTGGGTTTTTATTTTGTTGTTTTGTTTGGGTTTTTTTGTATTTTTTTGTTTTTAACACAAAAGTTTTATTTTCTCCAATAACCAACACACAATTCATCTGACCAAGTGGACTATCCTCAAAAGCTCGTGCTTTAATAAACTGGTTAGTCTATAAAGTGCCACTCAACTCCTGTCATTTCAACACACAATAAAACTGTCACTCTCACGCTCTGTCCCAATCCCCCTTCTGCCCCCGGCAATCGAAACTATGAAAATTAACACACTTCCCCGAACTTATTTTACCCCATCCACAGGTTTAACATTTCTAAATTGTACAGGAATGATCCCCAGGTGCTTCTTCCCCACCTACAGGTACATAAAATTGATGCCAGCTGGGCCCTGTAGTCAGCATCAGTTTGTTGTACAGAAAACATGCACTGCTGTGGTGCCAACCAGAAAACGCTGCAAGAGACCCTTGGAACTCACATAGTACTACTGTAATGTGGCTTATGTGGGGTTTGGCCCTTGGACAGCCAACAATATAGTAAAAATCCCATACTAAAACAGTACTAACTGCAAACACTCAAACAGGAACAACCCTATCTATGAAAACAAAATATTACACCAGGCCTAAAACATCTATTAGGAAAACAGAACCAACCAGCCTACTCTAAATTCCTACATAGAAACTATATATGCTAACAGAATACCTCACCTTAATTACACATGCAGAACCTAACCAAATAGAGAATAAAGAGACCGTAAAATATAAATAGAAATGTGTAGACAAACTGAACTGTAAACTCCAACAAACTAAACTCTGTATATTATGAAGCAAAGGAAAAACATAAATCAAAAAAATCAAGAAATATAAATCATAATAAGCCATACTATTACAAAGAATATTGCCAAAAAGATGAAAAACAGAACAACATCTAATAATTAAGAACTCATATATAAAGTTTTAAAATTTTCCAAATGGCAATAAGTATTTCAAAATAGCAGACACATCAAACAATTAAAACAAGAAGGGAAAAATACCTCTCTTCCCATACCTGAAAACGTTTGGTTTCCAGTCACCTTGAGCTTGTCATGGATTAGTAGGGGGGGGTCAAAAAATTTTCACTCCCTCCTTCAAGACAGGCTTCATTCACACACATACACACAAACTTCTATGCAGATAGGATCCACAGGTCCTTGCTGCTGCTGCCACCCGGTGCCTCTTTCCTTGGGAGAGCGCAGGATTCGCAGCAGAGCCGTAAACATCTTTCCTGCAACTCCACCTTGTGTGCAGGCTGGCCCGTGGTAGTCAAGACTCACACTGCTAGCATTCCTCAATGCTCATCTCGTGCATCGCGACATGACCACACAGGAAGTGCTAGCACCACCAGTATTGAGTACCATGGGTGTGAAAAAACAAAGCAAGACCGGAGTCTTGGAAAGAAATGTATTGATTATTCTTGGAAAGAAGATTTGATTGATTGATTATATACAGCCCGACTATGGCCAAAGTTTCGCCTTTTAAGGAAATTGCAGAAAAAGCTCCCGTTTCTTCTGCTGCCGCCACTGACTGCAAAAGCCTCTGCATTTTTCCGCCACCGGTGGGATGGGGTCCCCCAGCGGCTACAAAGGTCTCTGGCTGCTCCCGGTCCTGGGCTCCCTTCCAGATTCACAGCTGCCACCCTCCCAGGTTTGCCGCCCCATGCAATTTCACAGTTTACCCACCCAGTGGCACCAGGCCTGACTGTTCCACCCCATTCATGATTTTGTAAATCTCAATCATACTCTAAGTAATCTCAAGAGCTCTAAACTGCTTAGCCTTTCTTCAACAAGGAGACATTCATTTTTATTGCCTCTTTCTACACTAGTGTTTCCCAACCCTCTCCTGGAGGGCATACCTAACTAGTCGGGTTTTCAGGATTACCACAACGAATATGCATGAGATAGATTTACATACACCATGTCCACTGTATGCAAATCATCTCATGCACATTCATTATGGATATTCTGAAAACCCAACTGGTCAAGTGTGCCTCCAGAACTAAGTTAAGAAACACTGCTCAATAAAGTTTTCTTGAGATGTGCAATCAGAACAGCACACAATACTTAAGGTGCATTATAATGACACTCTCTATTTTAATCTCCATTCTAAATAATTCCTAATATTCTATTTGCTTTTTTCACCCCTGCCACACAATGAGCTTTTTTGGACTTAAAGATTAATAACTTTCCCAACATTGCTAAGACAACTCAATTCAAGAAGAAGATATTTTTGATATTCAGACCTGGAGTTCTCCAGTTGGGTGCTCTCTTCCATGCAAGCATGGAGTAAAGTTCAAGGAGGTGAAATTTACTTTGACCCTCCATAACTTATTTTATAAGTGATAAACCCAGTTTGATCCATCATTATCTTTAGCTCCAAGAGCTATATCTGCTAATGGAGGATGATATAGGCTCACAATATTATTATAATTCTCCTCTGTTACCTTGGCCTTTTATGGGTGGTTCCCCTTTCTGCTAGTGGACTATAATAGATATAGAAGATATATTTCTTACAGAATTGGATTGCTTTATTTTTGTTTACTAGTCTGTAAATTGATGGATACACTTTTTTTTTCTTGGTTACAATTTTGAAAATTATATAATTTTCAAAATACAATAAGTTGCAATTCAATTTCAAGAAGTTTTATAAAATGAAAACTTATCAATAATCTGAATACTTTAAAATTTGAAAATATGTTAACTTTGGACATTATTGTTCACTGCCTTGGGCAGCTACAGGAAATAGAGTTCACAAATGTAACCCGATTTAAAAATTGTAGAAAATTGGAAATCCATAAACTGTCCTGTATATTTGAGACAGTGAAAATGCAAGCAAATTAGGTGCTCTCGGCTAAAAGTGAAGAATCACAAATCCATCAAAAGCACTTCATGCAAGTTAAGTTTCATCAAGCCAACATATAAATCTTCCAAAAATACTGTTCCACATGAACTTCTGAGACCATGAAAGCCCTTTTCAGGATTATCAAGACTCAAGGAATTAAGAACACAGACATTGATAGGTTTATTTTCTCCACAGCCTGGTTCGGCTGTTTTGTTTTTAATTTAAATTAAATTTGAATTATTTTACAAATATCAAGAATAGATTTGAAGGAAGAATTCATAATTTACTTGGAAAATGCAATTCATCATGTATATTATACCACAAAAGGAGATCCAAGAGAAATCTACCAGGAAAAACTATAAATACACAACACATATTTTGAAATGTTGAAAGTAATACAGCGGTCTTGTAGGAGAATTACAAAAATAGAATCAACTGACTACAACACTGAGCCTGGCCCACTGCTCCAGAAAAGTTTACAGTTGTTCCAGCTCATAAAAGACAAATTTATCATCTAACTTAATTCCACATTTACAGGGCAACATAACATGAAGGTAGCACCCAAGGAGACCACAACCTCCTTTTTACTCCTCTTTTTTTTTTTTTAATTCTTTATTTCTCACTTTTCTAATACAATTTGTATCACAAAGTTTTATAAAGGAAACATGTTACATAACATTAGATTGAAATTCTTTCATTCCAACTACAATAATTATCAGGAAAAATACAAATTTCTAATGAGTAACCAACTCTCATTTGATTAACCAAGGAGGGGGAACACTTTTAAGGAGAAGAAAAAGGAAAAAGGATTATTTCCACTAGGACTTAACCTGAATGGGAGCTCTTTATATCTATTCCCCTGGAGTTATGGCGTTCTCAGAGGGGGTCTGCCATCCTGATAAAAAAATAAAGTTAAGCTTGACAAACAAAAAAAAAAAAAAAAATCAAGCAACAGTCCACCTGCCTCCCCAATATCAGCCTGCAGACTCAGCCAAATACTACCTCACTGATGATTCTAGCCCCAGATAAAAAAAAAAAAAAAAAAAAAAGATTACCACAACTCTCCCCAGACTCGTAGTACCCCTTAAACTGGTCGGGAAAAGATTTTACATCCTTTCATTGATACGCCAATAGGATTCCACATGAATTTTAAAAAAGACCATGAGGGGAACAAATGCAAGTCAGAAAAAATGCCAAACAGAAGAAAACCATGAAAGTCAACAGATCCCTAAATCCCACTAAATATAGATGTCTTACATTTTTTCTTGAAAGCCAAGAGGTTAATCTCCATCTGAATTTCCAAAGGAAGGAAATTCTAAGATGTGGTGCAGCTACAGAAAAGGCCCAAGCTCTATAATGGGCCTGCCTAGAGCTTGGTTCCTGGACTGGTTTAGTACCATTCAAGCTTATAGGCCAGATAAATATCCAACGTCATTACCCTCAGGGCCCAAAAAACAAGGGCTATATGTTTAAATTTGACCGTTAGAAAGACCAGCAATATTTTGCATAAGTTGGAATCTGTGTACAGTTGTATACAACAGGCTGGCATACAAGGTATTACGGTAATCTGTTTGGTGATTAATTGGTACAAAACCATTTTAAAGGGCCTTACAGATTTTGCACATGCAGTATGCACAATGAACTGCTCACTATCGGGTTTCAAACTTCTGAAACATAAGGGACTGGAACCCCTTCATTAATAGGATTAAGGTGTAAAGCTACAACAGGCATACAGAGCACCTGCATTCTGATGTCTTAAATTGGTCCTCCTCCCAGCCACACAGGTATTGAGTGGTCATAGCCTTATGAAAAGTCAGCTTCACTAAGTGTAGTGCCTCCTTTATTAAGTCCCTCCAATTCCAACAGAGCTTCATGAGGTGGAGGGTTTATAAATCCATCAAGAGCTGTTTGCACAAGCTGTGGGGTTGACCCTTAGCGACCCCTCACTGAAATTGAAAAGGCAACCAAAATGGCACACCCCCTTCAAGAGTGCAAGGCTTCTGGAGGCTCTTTTATGGGCACCGGCCACTGGGAGCTTCAGTCTCCCATTGCAATGAAGTGCAGCAAAAGCTCTAGGGAGTGAGGAGCAGGGATAGCGAGAGACGGAAGTCCCATCCACTCCACCCCAATACCCCGTTGCCTAGCTCAGATCCACTCAGGAGGCATGTTGCTTTCTGGCAGCTCTTTTACAGCATCAACCACTGGAGAATATGTCAGCCAGGAGTGAGGCTGTGCTTCAACTTCCCAGCTGGCAGGGGTGTGCAGCAAAAGCTCCAGGCACGTTCACAGTAGCAGGAAATGGAAGTCCTGTCTCTGCTGTCAGCTCCTCTGCTATCTGGCTTGGTACTGTTCCAGCTGGATTGCTTTTGAATATAGAAGATACAAAACACCTGGATCAAATGGGTTCAAGTTTGTTTCTGGAAGGATTTGGCTCACCTGTAAAGCAACTAATCCTGGGAGGAAAAGCAGTAGGGAAGAGTATGTATATGTGTGTGTATAGATAGATAACTTATAACTTAATTCACACACACACACACGCCTCCTAACAAAGACAGCTGAACTGGAGCACCTATTGTGGCTGCATGCATTTATTATGCTTAACAGATTTTGTTCCTTGAAGACTAGTTTTGTTCTTGAACTTGTACGATCTCAGGGTTTACTTTTGGTCGGAAGGTGTATTTTCTGTTAAAAGTTCTCCTTGACTTATAGCAAATTAAAATCTAAATCACAAAGATGACAAGGAACCTTAATTCAAATGGCAAAGTCTTGAAATAATATTGTGATCAAAGTAACAAGCAGTTTTAATAAAAGCCAGGTGGGTTCTGCATTATATATGGAGTTCATTACTTCAATTTCACTATTTAATTAATTTCCTGGTGTCAAGGAAAAAAAAACTGGAGTATAAGTTTGAGTCTGTGAATAGCTGTATACAGCAGGCTGGCATACAAGGCATTACAGAAATCTTTGATGATTAATTGGTACATAACCATTTTAAATGGCTTTCTACTCACTGTTCTGCAGATATTTTAATAAGAAAGATTTGTCCACTCAAAAATAAATGAGTACAAATCTATTTTTACAATTTTAGATTGCCACTGTTGGTAAAAACCACAGAAGCCACCGTGGCTTCATATAATTTACTTGCTATCTCTAAGAGTCTAAGTTGCTAGGGAGGTCCAGAGTGACTCATGTTTATATAGGCTACAAAAGTCATGGAATAGTTTAACATGTAAAGAAACAAAAAATGTTATTAGGCATTTTGACTAGTTTAAAAAACTATTTTATACATATCAGTATCTGTTTAGCCTTCAAATGGAGTACTGCATACCCTAATATTAGAAAACAGCAGTACAATTAGAGAGACTTGATTTCCATGGTCACAGACATGGCAAAATATACCATGTCATATCCTGCAGAATATTTTTTAAAATGTTGATCAATCAACTAGTAATCAAGTTGGAAGGTACAGCAATAAAACTAAGTATAATTTTATTTATTTGCTGTGAAATATAGAAAGGATTTTCTTCATGACACTAATGAAGAGCAAAATCAATAACTGATAATTTGAAACAGGTCTCCAAATTATATTTATGTTAAAAAAAAATCAATTTAGTTTTTTTTTTTAATTTACATTAACTTATCTTATTAACTAAAAGGCTGATTTACAAGAGTATGTCTTTAATATCTGCTGAAAAATGTTGATTCAGCCACTTTGATTAGCTAAGTCAGCCATTTTCATCAAATGTTGCCAAAATGCCCAGATGCTGTGTTAATTGTATCGATCAATTTCTGAAGGTTTTGTCCTTATGCAAAGAAAAGGCAAAAAAACACTAGTCAAGGATAAATGTCTGCAAGGTTTACTAGCTCAGGATTTGAGGATGCGCAAACTATTTTTTAGATTCCAGATCTTGACAGACCTTCAGCACCCCCTCATTTTACTGAAAGTGAAACCAAAGAATCACATTCTTTCCACATGCCACTTCAGTGTATACAAATCTACTTTACCTTCAGTAAAAGTCTTAAATCAGACCATTAAAACAGCTAGCTGACACAGGTTTGGGAGCTTTTTGTCCATGCTGAATATCTTGTTTTGTATGAAACTCTTGGCTCCCCCATTTGTACTTATGTTTAAATGAATTTAAGATGATATTCACTGGCAATGAAGGGTGGGGGGGGGGAGGGGGGGGAGAAGCAGAGTGAGATCAACTATTCAATTATCTTTTCCAGGGCTTACCTCTGCCTATGCAGAGAATCTGGGGCTCTCAAGAACGAACTGCATTACTTGTCATTCTCACTAGCACGTCAAATGAAACAGACGAACATATAAAAATGATTAAACATAAGGTGTGTTACCTTTTCAAAGCAAAATCTTTCAAACCATTTCACTGCACATCAAAGAATGTTGATGTGCGGGGCTAGTGCAGGAACCACAGTGCTGTTTTTCTCCATTTTTACATAAATTGTATTAAAACTTGGCACATCTCAGTAGCCTTTTCCTGATAATAGGAGTCTTCTTCAACGCTCAGAGTAATAATTAAGGAAAAAAAGAACCAAACAGACAGCAAAACAAGATAACTGAAGGATATTCTTGGTACACATAAGCTATGATGTCTCCCATATGCTCTTAATACTACTGGATCCAGTCAGCCTATTGCTGACAAGTTGCTTTCCAGACCAGATAACAGTTGGGAAGGCAAGAAATTTGGAAAAGATTTAAGAATTTTATTTTATATTTATCATGTGTTTTCAAACAAATGGATAGTGGCATTTGGCTGTGCTATATATTCTAAGAACAGCTCAACATCACTGAAATGTATTTTGGTGATACTGAACTGCTGTTTTCAATATATATGGAAAGCTTCCATATGTGATAGGGGGGCAGAACAGACTGCTGCCTGCAAAATGTTCTTCGGTGTGCATAATAATCTTGTTGCTCCTTCTCTGTAAGACCTTAATTTAGAAGTATAATTGCTGCCTGACACTGAAACCTGAACATTTCCTAAATCAGTAGTATCTGTCTTAATCCAATTTGTGGCAATCAAGTCTTAGATCTGAACAGTTTAGCAGAGAGGGCTGAAGCCGTGTAAGAGGTGTTTTTAAGAGACTGCATTTCTATAATAGAATAGCACATGGGGGAAATTTTGGAGGAGGGAAAGCTCTCTCTTTACTAAAGTCCTGCAGCTGCTGAGCCTTACATAGAAATCCTGGTCCCTCAAAATGATTGCAAATAATAGAATTTAGAGCTCAACAGCTGTATCATCATAACGGAACAAACTATTGCATAGATATTATGGTCTTTATGGATTGGATCATACATTCAGAAACAGATGTTAGCTATGCTGCAGCTCTAGCTTTGGGAAATTAGATTTAGTGGTGCAATTCTATTACTGCTTTGAAAACAATGTTACAGCTGTGAAAGGAAAATGGACAAATTCACTGATACTAAATTATACTGTCATGAGAAGTTTAACAGAGAAAGTAAGCAACGTAACAGTAATGGTAAAGGGTGTGTCACATAAATCCTTGCACTCGGCTGTGACTGCCATCTGGAAGAACAGAACGAAAGGGAAATGATGGTCTAAGAGGAAATTAATCAGCTATAAAGAATCTGTATGGACATGCTGTCAGTCTTAGAATGTTTTGTGAACTAAAGAGTATTTTTTTTGGTTAAACCCAAAAATAAATTACTTAAACTTGGAGACCCTCTAATGTTTGAATAAGTCTGTTTTTTTTCATTATCGAATAGATTGGTTGGGCGGCATAGATCAGCAAAATACCGGAAATGTAAATCAGTAGATAGGATGATATTCTCTGGAAGGAAGGGTCTTGCCAGTTCAGATTTTTTAACTGCCTGTTAGGTATGTGTGTCTTGGCAAATTTATGTGTTTTAATCAAATTAATGGCAGCTAGTCTAAGTTATAGATAGGAACCTTCACTATTGGTTTTTATTAAATTTTTTCTGGGAATTTATCAGGGTTTATTATGACAAACAAAAATAGGAGAAAATCACTGATAACATGTGACATTTTTACAGGTAAATATCGGAGTTTATTTTGGTGAACAGAAGCCACTTTCCAACATCCCTCTCTCTACTCCCATGTCCCTTCTCCCCATGCCCCTGAGAATCTCCCTCTTCCCTCCCCCCCCCCCCCCGTTGCAACAGTATTCCTCCTTATAGTGGTAGCTCCAGGCCTCTCTCCTTTGGCGGCATGCTGAGGATACCCTGCTCTATAGAACTGCATGGCCTGGGAGCCTGCCGGGAAGGGATTCTGGTGGACAGTTTGCTTCAAATGCATTCGTAGCACTAGAGAGTTGGCATTTTGGCTACTTTGGGGGAGGAGCGTGTGACAGGTGCTCACTTTCCAGTGCGACACTGGAAAGCAAGTGTTTTCACTGGAAGGGGGGGGGAGGGAGGTGCACGACTCTGGCCCGCACTGGCTTTCAGCAGATGCTAGAGGTCTTGGGACATCTGCAGCTCTGGAGCTGCTCTTTATATCAGTCTAAAATTAGGGTGAAAAATCTGTTTACACTGTTTATCACTTTTGAAAAGTCTCAGCATTTATGGGTGATAATCAGTTTAAATTGCAAACGAAGGACCCTAGTTATAGAGCATTATCCATTTCTGGAGAGAACTTTAATTTGCTTAGTAAATGATAGAAGGTAAACACCACTTGGCCCACTCACTCTATCCAAATGAGATGATTCTTCTCTGATTCTCTATCACCCTCGGTAGACTAACACACAAGGGAATGTAATAAGCTGTGTTCAATCCATCTACTGAAAATCATCACACAGGGTTTCTCCCCCCCAACACAAATAATAAAAAAACTTTTTAACTCCCCATGCAGTAAGCTAATGAATCATGAGATCAAAAATGTGCAAAAACCCAAAACTCTGCAGAAAGAAAATGTTTAGCAAGCATAGAAGCATGATTTGAGTGCAGAAAACCTGGTTGATGTGCACAAATCTTTTCTGCACAATATTTTTTGTGCATAAAAGCCTCCAATGACCAAACATCAACATCCAAGATCACAAGCAACGATTTCGCAGATTTCTTTCACGAAAAAAATAAAAACACCCTCATACATAACCTCTACAACAACCTTAACAACTTACAATACCCAAAAAGTCAAATCAAGCCTCCACCTAGCTGACCCAACTTTGACACAGTATCTTCATTGGAAATCCAAAATATCATCAAAAAAATGAACCCAGTGAAACATCCTATTAACTGCATATCCATAACAACGATCAAAGCCATCGAACCATCAATAACAAAAATGATAACCGAAATCGTAAACTTATCCCTCTCAGAAGGAAACTACCCAGACTGCCTAAAATCAGCAATTATCTAACCCATACTGAAAAACACCAGCCTTGATCTGGAAAACCCACTAAACTACCGACCCATTTCAAACCTACCATTAATTGCCAAAAGCATAGAAAATGTCGTACACTCCCAACTCAGCAACCACCTTGAAGAAAACATCATCTTACTCCCCACGCAATTCAGCTTCAGGAAACACATGAACACTGAGTCACTACTCCTATCATTGAACGACATCGTGCTTATAGGCTTTGAAAACGGCAACAGCTATCTCTTACTCCTACTCGACCTATCTGCTGCCTTCAACACGGTAAACCACTCAATCATGATCGACCGTCTCGCCGAAATTGGTGCAAAAGAAAAACACTACAGTGGTCTCATCCTATCATAAAGAACATACCAGGTGTCAATCAACGACACCCTATCCAAGAAAATAAACCTAGAAACTGGAGTTCCCCAAAGCTTCGCCTTGTCTGCGACACTTTTCAACATTTATCTGCTCCCAATATGCCACCTCCTCTCAAACCTGAAATTGACCCATTTCATATATGCGGACGATATCCAAATATTAATCCCAATTCACAACACTCTGGAAGACACCTAAAAAAAAACAGCCACTTACCTTACCAAAATAAAGGAACTTCTATCCACCATGAAACTCATCCTAAACTTCGAAAAGACCAAAATAATAATACTGGATAGAAAGAACAATGCTCCCCAACTGCCACCACTCAACCTATTGAACCAAAAAGCTGCAATCTCCCCTATCAATCATGCCCGCAACCTAGGAGTCATAATAGACAATGAGCTATCCTTCAAGAACCATATCACTTCTAAAATCAAAGACGGATATCACAAGCTCCTAACCCTACGACATCTAAAACCTTTCCTTTCCCCCGACGACTTCAGAACAGTCCTTCAACTGCTCATCTTCTCCAACCTGGACCACTGCAACTCCCTGCTATTCAACTTACCCTTCACCACCATAAGACCACTCCAAATCCTCCAAAATACAGCCGCCAGAATGCTCACTGGATCTAAAAAACATGACCACATTACTCCCACTCTTATATCACTACACTGGCTCCCAATAAAATTTAGGATTGAATACAAAATACTATCTATTCTACACAAAACAATATACGAAAATCAATCAAACTGGCTAAGCGCATCCATAAAACTACATTCACCAAATAGAAACCTCCGCTCAGCTAACAAAGGTCTTTTAAAAATTCCGCCTGCTCGCACCAAACAACTTACAACAACTCGAAAGAGAGCCATAACCCTAGGAAGTCCCAAACTCTGGAACGCACTCCCAATCGAACTCAGAACACAGCAAAATTCAATAACCTTCAAAAAAGAGCTAAAAACCTGGCTGTTTACCAAAGCCTACCAAAACTCCCAATGACCCTCGTTCATTACTTCCCCCCACTGACCATAAACTGAATAGTTTGAAATTCGATCCACGTTAATAAAGTTAATAATATATATAAGAACATAAGAACATAAGAAAATGCCATACTGGGTCAGACCAAGGGTCCATCAAGCCCAGCATCCTGTTTCCAACAGTGGCCAATCCAGGCCATAAGAACCTGGCAAGTACCCAAAAACTAAGTCTATTCCATGTAACCATTGCTAATGGCAGTGGCTATTCTCTATATTATCTAAGCTGCTTTATTTAAGTGATTTAGGTTAAGAACCACAGTAACCTTTTTGGAAACTCTGTTAAACATCGAAACTTTGTAAACCGTTGTGATGGCGAAACCGAACGACGGTATATAAAACTCGATAAATAAATGTGTATAAAGCATGTTTTCTGCGCATAAAATCCAAAGTATAGATTCCAACACCAGAACCAGCTTCCACTCATAGACTAATATTAGCCCTAGAAAACCTTTACTCCACTTTTGACTAGGAGTTAAGTTTCCACTGCTAAGAAAAAATTAGTAAGCCAGAGCAACTTCTCTGTACTGGGGTGTAATGGAGAAATTACTTACCTGATAATTTCTTTTTCCTTAGTATAGACAGATGGACTCAGCACCAGTGGGTTTATGCTCCCCTGCCAGCAGGTGGAGTCAGAGCAAGCAGGCATCACAGTATATATAACTCTGTAGTGATCCCAGCCTGCCAGAATTCTCTTCAAAAGCAATTGTGGACAGACTAGCAAAAAAGTGATTAAAACATGATTAAAAACAGGAAACTGGAACTCTACTCAACCACCCATAAACCCTGAAATCACATAAGATTTTAGGTACCCCAAGCTAGAGGACTGGATGAATGCTTGCCAGTAATCCCTTGGGACCCAGAGCCCCACAGGAGGACTATTGACACGCTCATGCGGCAGCAGAGGGTGGGAAGCTGAGTCCATCTGTCTACATTAAAGATAACAAAATTATCAGGTAAGTAATTTCTCCATTTCCTAACTTGAAGACAGATGGACTCGGGACCAGTGGGATGTACCAAAGCTACTCCCCAACACGGCGGGAGGTTTCCCAAGGTCCAGTCAACACTGCATGTGCAAAGGCTGCATCCTCCCGGGCCTGCACATCCAGACAATAAAAAAGTGTGCAGCTCGACAGATACTGATGGGAGACAAACTATCCTCTGCCCATGACTCTGCATGAGGCCTAGTGGAATGAGCCCTAACCTGAGTAGGCAACGGCTTTTCAGAATTCACATATGCGGCTGTGACTGCCTCCTTAATCCAATGAGTTACGGTAGCCTGCAAAGCCAGAGCGCCCTGTTTACTCCCGCCATGAAGATCAAATAGGCGATCCATCTTTTGAAAAGGTTCAGAAACCTCCAGATACCACACAAGTCTCTTGACATCCAAGGAGCACAAAAGGCAATACTTCTCCACATCTTTCACCTTATTCAGGGATGGCAAGGAGATGGACTGATTGAAATGAAAGTCTGAGACTACCTTGGGCAAGAAGGATGGAACAGTATGCAGCTGCAATGCCCCCAGAGTCACCTGAAAGAATGGCTCCCGGCAAGACAAGGCCTGCAGCTCAGAAATTCGATGCACTAACATATAGCAACCAGGAACACAGTCTTCAAGGCAACAACCGCAAGGAAAAGCTATTCAGCAGTCAGAACATAGGACCTGCCAAAAAATCCAGCACCAAGATAAGACCCCCCAATAGAACCAGTAACCTCAAGGAAGGCCTAAGATGCTTCACTCCCTTCAAATAACGAGCCACATCAGGTTGAGATGACAAAAACATCACTCACCGGGCCTCTGAAACAGGCAAGAGCCTCAATCTGCATCTTCAAAGAATTAAGGGCCAATCTTATATTCAAACCATCCTGCAAAAAATCCAGAATGAGTGAAATCTTAACTGAACAAGGAAGAACACCCCTCACACCAGGCCTCAAAAAACTTCGAAACCCACACATAAACCAAGAAATTGGAGAACTTGTGAGCACGGAGTAAGCTGGCAATCACTGCAGAGGAATAACCAAGCTTTAACAGGTGAGCCCTCTCTAGGGCCAAACCGTAAGACAGAGCAGAGTCGGATGCTCATGAAGAACCGGTCCCTGCTCTATCCATGTGTGGCGGAAGGCGAAGGGGGATCTCCATCAGAAGTCTTAACAAATATGCAAACCACGGTCGCCTGGGTCAGTCTAGTGCTACCAGGAGTACTAGCCCCCTATGGCCTTCAATCTTGCAAATTATCCTGCCCAGCATGGGCCATGGAGGAAAGGCATAAAGCAATCTGTCTTCCAGCCAGACCTGTAAAAGACAGTCTATTCCCAGGGACCACGGATCTCTCCTGGGACTGTAAAATCGAGGAACCTTCGCATTATAAGAAGTCACCAGCAGGGAGAGTCTGGACCCAATCTCCTGGGTCCAGACTCTCCCTGCTGAGAAAGTCCACTCTTTTCCTGTAGATGACCTTCCGCTCATTCCATAAGCTACAACACTTGCTGGCTCTTGGTTCCTCCCTGGCGATTGATATACGCCACTGTCATCACGTTGTCCAACATCACGTGAATCACTTGATCCTGCAGCCTATGGCTGAGCTGCAAGCATGCCAGCCATACCACCTGGGCTTCCAGGTGATTGATATTCCAGCGAGACTCTTCAGCATTCCAACGCCCTTTAGCTGTCAATGCCAGACAGTGAGCCAAGGAGACCCACATTTGTCATGAGTATCAACCAGGTCAGAAAGAACAAGGAAACTCCCTCTCTCAGATGATCCTGCAGCCACCACTGGAGATGGGAGCAAATTTTCATCAGCAAGTGGAGCCAAACCGTATAGTCCTGAGACTGTGGGTTCTAACCAGACAGCACATAGTGCTGAAGAGGACATATATGCACCCTTGCCCATGAGACCACTTTCAGGGTAGCCGCCATCAAGCCAAGCACCTGTAGGTAGGAACACGCTGTCAGGTGAATGGTGTTCACCAACTGACACACTTGAGAAATACATTTCTGGATCTGAAATTCCAGTAGGAAAACAGTGTCCTGCCTCGTGTTGAACCAGAACCCCAGATACTCCTACAACTGGGTTGGCTGACGATTGCTCTTGGTCAGATTCACCACCCAACCGAGCTCCTGCAATAAGAAGATCACCTTGTGTGTCTCCAGGTGACTCTCTTCCTAAGACTTGGCCTGAATCAGCCAGTCATCCAAATAGGGGTGCACCAGGATCCCTACTTTACACAAGGCCACCGCTTCTATCAGCATAACCTTGGAAAATATTCTGGAAGTGGTGGCTAGACCAAAGGGCAGCACCCAAAACTGATAATAGCACCCCAAAACCGTAAAGCATAGAAAGCTTTGGTGTTCCAATCAGATAGGAATATGAAGGTAAGCCTCTGACAGATCCAAGGTCAGAAATTCCGACTGCACTGCCATTATCACAGAGCATAAGGTTTCCATGCTAAAATGAGTCACCTTCAAATGACAGTTGACCCTTGAGATCCAGGGTAGGATAAAAAGAGACCTCTTGCTTGGGCACAACAAAACAAATGGAATATTGCCCCATACTTTCTTGAGACGTGGGTACCAGAACCACAGCCCTCAGCCTGAGGAGCCTTTGAAGTGTGAACTCCACTGCCTGTCTCTTCTGCGGGAAGTGGCAAGGAGACACTATGAAAAGCCGGGGAATACTGCGAAATTCCAGCGCATATTCTTCTCATATCACCTCCAGGACCCACTTCCGATAAAAGAGATGTCCCCCTATCTCCAGAAGGGAAAGATCGGGAAGGTCTGCCAGCCGAGCCCGCTCCTCTTTTGGGCTTTCAAGGATAAAAGGACCGAGACCTACCAAAAGGCCAAGTCCACTGAAAGGTTGACCCTCTGTAGGGACGAAACCTCCTAGAACCTGGAGGCGACCTCTCATACCAAAGAGGTGTTGTAATGCTTCTTATCTTCTGGCAACCAAGGAACTGGAGACTTGCCCCACTTACTGGCCAGTTTCTCCAATTCATTCCCAAACAAGAGCAAGCCTCTAAAGGGCATCTTGATAAGATTAGCTTTGAAGGCTGCATCAAGTGACCAATTTTGCAATCAGAATTGACGTCTGGCTTCTATCATCGAAGCTACTCCTCTGGTCGAGGTATGGACCAAATCACAGCCTGTGACTGCTAAAAAGGTGGCAGCAGGCCCCATAACCACTCGAATTCCCTCCAAAAATCGAGCGCACACTGAGGCTTGTAGAGGGCAGCAGAGCACGCACAGGAGCACACAAAAAAACGTCACCGAGGCCTACCACGCAGCATGCAAGGAAACAGCTGAAGTGCGGGGCCTAGTTCCCCAACCCCAACGGCAGCACGAACGAATGTTGGTATGGCACAGCCGAGCACAAATACCGGAGGAATTGCTGAAACCCCTCTGTGTCTGATTCTCTTTACTTTATTTTTTAAACCTTACTGAGCTCAGAGATAGTCACTGGCTGTGGGGGGAGAGGGCAACTGCTGCCACCGCACTGAACTAGCAGCAAAGCCCACACCAGGAAACTCAGCTACCAGACTAAGGCACACCTCTGAGGGTACACGGAAATCACCTCAGGAATTCTCAACTGGGGGAGGGACCTTTAGGTATCACCACAGGAGAGCGGGGTTCTCTTTTCCTTAATTTCAAATTTCTCCTTCCAAAAAGCTCGAGGCAGTCCCCATAGGGAGATGCATGTCCACCATCTGCTGAAGAAAGAGAATACTGGCAGGCTGGGGTCACTGCAGGGTTATATATACTGTGACAACAGCTTGCTCCATCTCATCTGCTGGCAGGGGAGCAAAAACCCACTGGGGTCCTGACTCCATCTGTCTATATGCTAGGAAATAGCTAATTACAGACAAAGAAGAATAGTACACAAAGAGAACAAACATATAATATAATACATTTATAAAAAATAAAATTATTAATAAGTAAATAGATAAGAATTAAATTATTGTAAAATGTATAAGTAGCTAAAAAGGTGATATCTAGTATACATAAAAATGACTAAATAGCTAAATAAATATAAAAAATATATAAACCAGTTACATAAACACCCCCCCCCCCCCCCCCAATATGGCCATGTTTCAGATAGTCGCCTGCATCAGCGACATACACTCTGCAAATACAATTCAGAAGTCCTATTTAAAATGCTTTACATAGGTGGAGAGGAGACAGCAGCAAAAAAGCAAAGGAAACACTGCTTCAACGACTTGTGGCCCCATGTCTCATGGAACCACCTCACTTTAAAAACTGGAGGAAGTTGTGTCCTGATACCTTAAATTGAAGCACAGTTGCCCCATTTCCTGACCACTGGTGTATTTTTAATGGCAATTCCTACATCGTCCTATAGATTCATTTATTGGGCAACTGCACTATATTTCTCCAGTGAACTTATGTTTAACAGTTGAAAATGGTTACTTTCAAGAAGCAAAAAGCTGTCAGTTCAGCTGTAGCAGACCTCT
This sequence comes from Rhinatrema bivittatum, assembly GCF_901001135.1. Taxonomy (NCBI): domain Eukaryota; kingdom Metazoa; phylum Chordata; class Amphibia; order Gymnophiona; family Rhinatrematidae; genus Rhinatrema; species Rhinatrema bivittatum. Next base: position 750,621,976 of record NC_042616.1, read on the forward strand.
CTACAATGCCATCATTAGCATGGGATTTGCATGAGAAGGCACAAACATATGCATATTTTTGTAGCATAAAACTTAGCTATTTAGCAGTAAAGTTTGTGCACATAAAATATGCACACACCTGGGGGTTAAAATGCCGAGTGCACCTTATTACACTAGCCCTATATTTTCTTACCCAAATTAACACCAGTTCCTCCTGCACTCCCCCCGCCCCCCATGTCTCCCACCTGTCCCTTCCAACCCTGCCCCCTCCACCATCCACCCTAAGCATGCCCAAACTCTGTGCTGCCCTGTATCACTAAGCCACCCCAGGCCTTCTCGTTGTCCTCAGATTCCTACAAGACCACCACCCAAGTACACTTCCATGGCCCAATATTGAGCCCTGCAACAATCCACACAGCCACCAAGACCCATGAAGCTGTTGCCCTAAACATCCAACATTCCCATGCTCATTCATGTTTAGGTTTTAACACTAGTTGCTCCATGCAGGCTATACCAGTCTTCTTGTAAGCTTGTGCTAGCATGCTTCCCATTGGCTTGTATTTTCTCCTTGCTGGCTCTCTAAAGTTTCATATGAAATTATAGCTCTACATTCAGGATCTCACCATTGCTAGTATACTGCAGCTTTTAAAGCTAGGGAGGAAAATACATTGAGGGTCTGAAATCACATTGTGAAAAAATCAAACTTTTTCTGTAAGTGACTATTTCTCCATATTAGAGGGTAAGAGAAAAAGCATGCCAGGAGTAATTGTATTTGCTGTTCCATCCCACTGAATCCTCCTTTCACACATGGAAGAAGCATGCCTGTAGTAAAGTTTGAACATGTCTACCTGGATTTAGACATATACAACCTGTACAAGTAGGATCTAATGTCCTAAGAATTTTAGGGCAAGGTCTTCACAGTATGCACAGAAACCAAGCCTAGCAATTTTAATCATTTCATTGAGGCTTTCTGGAAAGTTAATACAGACTTTTATGCCTGATTTATCTTGATCAGGTTGGAATTTTCATCTACTTTTTGCATAAGGGCAAAATTTTCATAAACTAACCCATTTTTATAAGCACAATACCATCGTATTATTTGAACTAAAGGACTTTATTATATTTCTCAGGTATGGAAGGCAACATGGGTGTGTGTGCTGAATTCTTCAGTACACACTATGCTTTGTTATTACCTAGTTATCTCAGTACCAAAGTCCCCTTAAACACATATTTTGCCAGTATTAGTTCAATATCTTTTCAAACAATTGTATAAAATGTAAAAGAAAGCATCTTTGGTGCTTAAATTATCAAATTGACTTTCTTCTCCTGTATTTGGTATCCGCAAACATTAAAATGTTAGAGTAGATGACTGCATAAAATGCACTTAAAACAAAGATATGTCTTAAGGATAAAGAATAATTTTCACATGTTCCATATTTACAGTTGCTCTTGGATACTTAACTTCAAGAAATCAATATACCCAGGTTTTTTCACTCCGTTAAGAGAAGGAAAGGGCACTTTGTCTGACCTGTACTTGGTCACCTAAAGAAGAATACAAGCTCAGGAAGGATATGATCAAAGACTGCAATCAAACAAAGTCAGCTGCAATTATCCAGTGTCCCAAATATAAAAACTGATACTACTACTTCCATGTTACAATGTCCATGAAATGATGCATTACAGCCATTAAAATAGCAGAACATATATTGTACGCTTGCATTTTTTTTTTTTTTTTGTCTAACGCTTTTAATGTGAATGGGGGCAATTCTTTATTTAGCAAGCTGTTACCCAATTTTAAAGCAACAAAGTTTGAGATAACTACACAAGAAACAAACCTTTTTCAGCAGAAGTCCTATGTCATAATAGAAGGCTCCTAGGATTAACATTAGAAACTATTTCTAATGTAAGTCATACCATGCTTGGGCAGTCTAAAGGTCCATAGAGTCCAGCATCCTGCTGACTGTAGCCAATCCCAAAAAGGACATTCATCGTTTTGTTGCTCACTCCTAGGGATAACTGATGGGTTTCCAGAAGACACCTGGATAACTGTTCATAGAGTTTTCCTCCAGGAACTTGCCCAGCTGTGCTAGTTGCCATGCCCACATCCTCTTGATAATAAATTCCACAGCCTGATTGCACATGAATGAAAAAAATACTCTCTCCAATTTGTTTTAAATCTGCTGTCTCAGGCTGCAAAAAGTATCCTTTTTCTACTCCATGCATATTAGGAACCTCCATCATATCACTTCTCAGTCATCTCTACTTCTAAGCTAAAGAGCCCTAACCTGTTAAGCCTTTCTTCATAAAGAAGCCATTCCATGCCATTTACCATTTTTGTTATCCTTCTCTGAACCGTTTACAATTAAACTATCTTTATTGAGATAGAGTGACCATAACTGCATGCAATACTCACGTCATATACAGAGGCATGATGATGCTCTCCATTTCTTTCCAATTCCTAGCATTAAGTTTTGTTCTTTGACAATCAGCACACACTGAGCTGAGAATTTCAATATACAGTCAATGATCCTTTTCCTGGGTAGTTACTCCTACTCTCTTTACAGAAAGGGTAGTGGATGCACGGAATGATCTTACAGGAGAGATGGAGGCAAGAAAATATGGGATAAGCACAGAGGACCCCCTAAAGGTGAAAACGTAAAAAGAAAAGTCAGCAATATTTTCTTCAGTACATTAGCAAGTGAGCCTGAGGTCATGTGGGATATTCTGTTTAAAATGTTTATGTCCTAAGTTCATTTAATTTGTATGGCCATTTTAACATTTTTTAATATAGCTCTGAAAAAATTATTCATTTCTCCAAAGTTAGTATTTTCTAGAATTCTTACAGAGAGATCATAAGTCCTGATATGATGTCAAGAGGATTTTCCAATTTTTAGAAATCTAGATTGCAGAATTTTGCAAGCAACCAATTTGCTCCAATTGTCAAAATCCCATTTTAATCTGCAGTCCCAATGTAATATGATGCAAGTAAAAATGTGCATAACTTCAGCACATATTTTCTTAACTCTTTTATTAGTGTGTGAGTAAACACAAAATGCAGTAATGGGCACAAAATATGCTCATTGTACATAAATTATGATTTATATGACTATAGTGTTGTATGCACATAAATCCCCATGTACAAGAACGTCACATCATGTATTTCAGATACAATACCATCCATTAAAACAACTCCCAGAAACTTTACTCCAGGACTTATATATTTCCTGCATTAAGAAAATATGAGTGAAGTCTACACAGCTCTCAGCATTGGGTAGCAATAACTAATGTCTTCATTAACCATGGGATTTGCCTGGAGGCGCACTAATTTGTGTACTTATGTTTGTGCATGCATTTTGTGCGCGCTAAACTTTGTTAAATCAGGAGTAAAGCTCAGTTGCTTGCCTGTAACAGGTATTCTCCTAGGACAGCAGGATGTTAGCCCTCACAGATGGGTGACATCATTAGATGGAGCCCAGCATGGAAAATTTTGGTCAAAGTTTTGAGAAGCTTTGACTGGCACACTTAGCATGCCCAGCATGCCACTATCATCTGCGCATCCACACGGAGTCCCCTCTACAGTCTCGTAACACAGAATTCACGAGCGAAAAAAATAAAACAACAAAACGCATGAGAACCCAACTTCGTGGGGTGGCGGTTAGGGCTAACATCCTGCTGTCCTAGGAGAACACTTGTGACAGCTAAGCAACTATGCTTACTCCTAGGACAAGCAGGATGGTAGTCCTCACAAATGGGTTAATACCAAGGTAAAGTTTGGTCCCGGGTAAGGCCTATGACCAATAGGCTCCGAACCAGGTGATACTGTTGGAAACAGAGGAAAGCAGACTGAACCCTAACAGTGAGCCTTAGGCAGGAAGAGTAGGGTTTAAACCTGGAAAGAGGTTGCGAAATACAGATTGGCCGAAGGTACTATCCTGACAACCATCCTTGTCCAGTCAGTAGTGGACGGCGAACATGTGTAGAGAACTCCAGGTCGCAAGCCTGCAGATTTCAGCGACGGGTACTGCACATAAGTGAGCCACCGACACTGCCACAGCCCTCCCAGAGTGAGCTTTGACTCGGCCTCCCAGCTGAAGGTCCACTTGTGCATAGATGAAGGCAATAGAATCTGTTAGAGTTTGTTTACCCACTGCAACTCCTAATCTATTCTTATTGAAAGATATGAAGAGTTGAGTGGATTGTCTGTGGCCTGCTGTGCGTTCTAAGCAGAAGGCTAGGGCCCTCATACAATCCAATGTGTGTAAAGCTCGCTCACCCTGGTGAGAATGGGGGCTCAGAAAAAAGTTGGGCAGGATTATGGACTTAGGTGAAAGTCAGCCACCACCTTAGGTAGGAACTTAGGGTGGTGCTCTGTATGCATCCTATCATGAAAGAATTTTTGTAGGGCGGATACGTAACCAAGGCCTGAAGCTCACTAACCCTGCACGCCAATAAAACTTTCCAGGTGAGGAATTTCAGATCACAGGAACGCATAGACTCAAAGGGATGACGCATGAGCTGCGCTAACACAATGTTGAAGTCCCAGGACACAACAAGAGGCTGGAGGGGGGGCTTCAGCCGAAGCCCCGCATAAAGCAACCTACTATGGGCTGAACAGAGATGGGTGCGTCCACAACACCTTGATGGTAAGCACTAAGCACACTCAGGTGGGCCCTGATTGAGGTGGTTTTAAGCCAGCCTTGGAGAGGTGCCACAAACAGTACAAGAATCTTGGAATGGGACAGGCGAAGGGATCGAAGCCACGCCCCTTGCACCAGAAGAAGAACCTCCTCCACTTCAGTTGGTAAGACTTCCTTGTGAAAGGCTTCCTGGAAGCTACCAGCACCTGGGATATGTCGTCAGAGAGGTCCAGGGGCTGCAAGACTAGGCACTCAACATCCAGGCCGTCAAGGATAATGCTCAGAGGTTTGGAAGGCGCAGTCTGCTCTGATCTTGTGTTATCAGATCGGGTGAGGACCCCAGACGGATGGGCTCCCTCACTGATAGATCCCAAAGGAGCAGAAACCAGACCTATCTGGGCCAGAGCGAGGCCACGAGAATCATGGTCTCCCGGGTGCTACTGGAGCCCCACTGTTGGGGCGGCCTCAGAGGGAACTTTCCTTCGCCCCCCCCCCCCCCACCTTACCCCCTCCCCCTTCCCCTACCTGTCCCGCCCCCAGCCCAAAAAAAATACCCCATACCTTTATCCCAGAAGTTATGCCTCCTGACCTCCTGAGAGAGAAGTAAACAAGAGTGAGCCACCAGGGAACAACAAGAAGCAATCTGCAAGGTCATTGCCACTGCTTCAAATGCTTGCTTAAGGATGGCCTCAATCCTATCGTGCACATTCTTCAAGGATGCTCCTCCCTCCATGGGGATAGACAGCACAGACAAGCATGTCCACTTTTGAGGTGCCCCACTGAAGATCAATCATTTCTTGAATGGCCCCCATAACAGGGAAAAAACAAGATGCTTGTTTTTTGGGATTTTTCTTTGGCTCAGACATAGAATCTGCCCCAGGTACTCCCAGCATCTTTAATGTCTGGGAAGTCAGTGCTGGTAGCTCATCTCTATGAGCTACCAGTACAAGTATACGGTTCTAGTCCCGGAGGAATCTCCCCATCCTTCAGAGTGTCAAGATTGGCCTCATTATCCATGCCATCCGGGTTCCTATTGGAAGGACCTGCTGCTGATCTAGGTGTACTTCAGCGTTTAACAATAGTGCCAGGCGAGTGAGAGGTCACCATCTGCGACTCTGACCTGGCAGAGGACTGCATCTGAAGAAAGGATTGCGTCCTTGAAAAAAATTCTACCCAACAAAAGGCAGAAGGATCCATGCCAAAACCAGAAAGCACCTGACTGTGCCCATTGAGCTACCTTCCCTCACTGACGAGCCAGTTAAAGGAGTTCCAAGGTCAGGCGTCCCCTCCTGACATGTCTTTACCCAGGCGGTCATGAGACTGGAAAGAACCAGGCATAGTAAAATCAGAGGAAAATAATTCTCCCTGAGTCTCTAAGCAGTGCTGACATGAGTTAGAGGGCATGCCAGACTGAGATGCCCAAATATGACAGGCAGCACAAGGGAAAGGCGCTTAGGTTTCTTAGCCACAGGCACCATCAGTCTTAGTTCGCTTAACAGTCAACTGAAGTGTGCATCCAGCTGAATTTATGCTGTAAAATATAGTTAGGTATCCCAAGGCTAGGCTTCCCAAATGTAAGCACACAACAAAGCGCCTAAATTGTGCACACAGGCAAGCTTGCGCCTAACACAGAAGACACTATCATCTGGACACCCAAGCAGGCATCCTACTAAGCACCCAAAAACTGGGTGAACAACTTGGATGACATCCAAACACACTTGCATGCACTGACGATCCTAAAGAGGGCAGCCTAATGCACAGGAAAAGGCATGCAAAATTGCTACCATGGCCTACCACGCAGCACACAGAGAAAAGCCTAAAAGTAGTTAGCAAACATGGCTGCTCAGTCCGCCAGGCTGCCCATGTCCCTTAGCATCTCTCTGGGGCAGGAAACGAATGTTGGAATGATGCGACAAGCATGAAGACCAGAGGAAGGTTGAGGCCTTACAGACAATAATTCCTAACATTCGGGCCGATTCAGTAAAGTCCGCGGGAGAGCGGACGAACGCCTGCTCTCCCGGCGCGCACACAGGCCCCTCGCCTGTGCGCGCGATTCTGTATTTAAATTAGGTGGTGCAGTAGAAACAGGCAAAATGACGCGCTAGGGACACTAGTGCGTCACTAGCGCCTCCTTTTGACCCAGAGCGGCGGCTGTCAGCGGGTTTGACAGCCGACGCTCAATTTTGCCGGCGTCTGTTCTCGAGCCCGCTGACAACCAAGGGCTCGGAAACCGGACGCCGGCAAAATTGAGCGTCCGGTTTTCGGCCCGACAGCCGCCGGCCCATTTTAATTTTTTTTTTTTTTACACACTTTTTTACTCTTAAGGACCTCAGACTTAATATCGCCATGATATTAAGTCGGAGGGTGCACAGAAAAGCAGTTTTTACTGCTTTTCTGTGCACTTTCCTGGTGCCGGCAGAAACTAGCGCCTACCTTTGGGTAGGCACTAATTTCTTAAAGTAAAACGTGCAGCTTGGCTGCACGTTTTACTTTCTGTATCGCGCGGGCATACCTAATAGGGCGTTTTCCGCCCCTTACTGAAAAAGGGGTAAGGGGTAAGGGAAAATGCGCGTCCAAGGGCAGGTTAACAGTACTGTATCGGCCTGATTGTTTGCTTTTTTGACTGCTGCAGCACACTGAGCCGATGATTTCAAAGTATTATCCATTATGATGCCTAGATCTTTTTCCTGGGTGGTAGCTCCTAATATGGAACCTAACATCGTGTAACTACGGCAGGGGATCTGCTGGGTAGTTTTGATCCTGACTGGCCACGGAGACAGAATGCTGAGCTTTATGGACCTTGATCTGACACAGCATAGTATTTCTTATGTTATGTAGATACAAAAGAAGCTGAATACTCTGTCCTTCAACACCACTGCCTATTGTGCACTCTCTCTCTCTTACCATCAAACTCCTTCTGTGCTCTCTTCCAAGCAATCTCTCCTTTCTTTTCTGCCTGAGTTAAAGGAGTCCCAGAACCTTCTGTGCCCCCTCTTCCATTGGGATGCAGGCAAATCTGACACCGAAACTGGAAAGACAGTGGCACAGGACAGCAAGCACTGCCTCTCACCACCCTTCAACAAGGAGGTGATCAACTGACCCACATGTTTAATTCAGATGAATTGCTTATTTTCAGAGAAGGAAAAGTACCAAGTACCTTATTAAAATTGAAATATATAACATACAGCCTTTAATTTAGTTCTTTGGTCACCCAGTGAAAAAAAATGATACAGTAACTTTCTTTGATAATCTCTCTAGTAAAACTATGACATAACTTTTTCCATAAGGGGTCAGATCAAAAGACTATCAAGCCCAAGATCCTGTTTCCAGGGGCCAATCCAGGTCACAAGTACTGGCAGGATCACAAGGAGATAGACAGATTGCATGCTACTTATCCCAAAGATAAAGTGTGGATTTCTGAAATTCCACCTTAATAGTGGTTTATGGACTTTTCCAAGTGTATACCAGTTGGTTCTTTGTTTGTATATATGCTTAAATAAAAATTTTCAAGAAATACAGTTCTCCTAATCAATTTTAAAATCACTACCAAATGAGAAAAATACTCAGTATATAAATATAGATGTAGCACTACAGATATATTTATATATATATATATATATATATATATATATATATATATATATATATTTATTTTTCAACTGAAAGAGATAAAGACAGAAGTCTATAAAATGAGTGGAGTGAGTAAAAGTGAATCAGTTGTTTAATCTTTCAAAACGTACAAAGACCAGGGGACTCACAATGAAGTTACTAAGTTGTATGTTTAAAAGTAATAAACCTTTTTTACTCAACGCATAATTAAACTCTGGAATTCATTGCCACAGGATGTGGTGAAAGCTGTTAGTGTACACTAGAAGTACAGTATTTCTTTGGTTAATTATGGACTTTTCCTCCAGGAACTTGTCCAAACCTTTTTTAAACACAGCTACTCTAACAGCTTTCACCGCATCCTGAGGCAACAAATTCCAGAGTTTAATTATCCATTGAGTAAAAAAAAAATATTCTCTTATTAGTTTTAAATGTACAACTTAGCAACTTCATTGTCTCCCCACGTTTTTGTACTTTTTGAAAGTACAAACAACTGATCCACATTTACTTGTTCTATTCCACTCATTTTATAGACGTTATCTCTCCTTCAGCTGTCTCTTCTCCAAGCTGAAGCCATCTCTTTAGCCTTTTCTCATAGAGAAACAGTTGAATCCCCTTTATTATTTTTTGTCCATTTTCTCTGTACCTTTTCTAATTCTGCTATATCTTTTTTGAGAAGTGGTGACTAGAACTGCACACAATACAGTTTTTGCTAGGTCCTCCTGTAATTTCTCACAAAACTCTTGTGATTTAACAACTTTGATAAATTTTGTATCATCGGCAAATTTGATCACTTCACTCATTGTTCCTATTTCCAGGTGATCAAATTTGCTGATGACACAAAGTTGTTCCAAGTTATTAAATCACAAGAGAATTGTGAGAAATGCTACCTTGGACTCCTCCTTACTCACATAACATATCTTACGCGCATAGCCCTTTGAAAATCTGCCCCAAACTTTACTAAGTGACTTTCTATGTGGAAGACAATGACAAAAATACAGTTTAGAGAGAGAGAGAGAGAGAGAGAGAGAAAAAGGGAGGCCTAGGATTAAGACTAAAAGGGAATGTGTAAGTACCAAGCAAAATCTAATCACCAAAGCCTAAAATCTACGTAATCTGAGGACCAACAAGTAACACCACAGTCCACAATGTCTCTCAGTAATGTCCTTATTAATCTGTTCCACCAGTAGTATATCTTTCTTTTTGTTATTGAATTTATTTTTATTTTTGTAGGACCTTCAAGTACTCAGAATGTACAAAACATCCTGTTTTTACTCACAAGTCCAATTTTAATTTAATTTTATTCATTATTCTTTTTCACAAAAAAATCCCCATATTCAGAGGTTCACCATCTATTCAAAGATTTTTGTACTATATTGAAGATCCTACATACAAGCAGTCTCTGTTTATCATACCAACATTTTTTTGAAGAATGAATATAAAACACTTCTCAGTATTCCATTTTACTGCCCCAAGTGGTGTTTTATATTCATTCTTCAAAAAAATATTGGTACGATAAACAGAGACTGCTTGTATGTAGGATCTTCAATATAGTACAAAAGTTTTTGAATAGATGGTGAACCTCTGAATATGGGGATTTTTAAGTGAAAGAGAATAATGAATAAAATAAAATTGGACTTGTGAGTAAAAACAGAATGTTTTGTACATTCTGAGTACTTGAAAGTCCTACAAAAATATAAATAAATAAAATAAATAAATTCAACTGGAAGAAGAAAGATATAAGATACTAGCGGTGGAACAGATTAATAAGGACATTACTGAGAGACATTGTGGACGGTAAGTACCAAGTAAACCATAACTGGACATTTTGAGCAAACAAGACATCACTGCTGCTTATCTGCCATTTTGATGGGACTAACTTGTGAACAAGACCCACTCATGTAACAACAGTTTTTGCTTTTATCACAAGATATAAGCAGATATGTTGTATTCTGTATGTTTTATACTGTGATCTGCACTGGACAGTTTTACCAGACGTGATGGAATATAAGCTCTTTTTAAATAAATAAAAATAAAAGCTCCTCCTCACCACCACCACCCTCTCCCTGTCCTCAATGGCTCTACAAAGTTTTACTGGTATGTCTCAGAAGACGTAGATGAAATGAAGATAAACGAAAAAGATGGAGGTGATATCTTTTTTTTTTTTTTTAAATCGGACTAATGTATTAAGTTACTCAAATACAAGGGTACCACCTGCAATAGATGTTGTCACTTCTAACATGACATCCAACTTAAAGGAAAGATTTTATAAGAGTTTCTGCAATACAAGCATCTTAAATATAATATGCCCTTATCAGGTATTATAAGATAAGAATACTTTAGCCCCCAGGCTAACATGTTGAGTTTATGGTCTTAAAAAGTTTCACAATAGTCTGGCTACTTAATCCAGTTACAAAATCTATACTAGATATTAAAATAGCTCATGTTTAGCATATCTAATTCATTATCATTTAAACTTATTATTTAAAGTTACATTCATTTAGTGGCAGCGTTTGGAACTACTTAAATCCGTTCTCCATAAGAATATGGTGCCAGAAAGTCACAGGGTTGACTGGTCTCCATTTCATTATCTTTCTAGTAGTCTGTAACTGAATTGACCTCTCTCTTTGCTTTTCTTTTAAAATGTATGGAGGTAAAAAAGGAGGGAAGGCATTTAGAGGGTAAATTCTGTAACATCATGCATGTAAAAAAAAAGTCAGCAAATGCATGCATAAATTATATCAATTTTCACATGCATAGGTCTAACCACACATACACTCACACCTGCTAAACGGTCCACATACATTTTAAAAGAAAATTTACATGCACACTTGAAAATCTGAAAGTATGTGCCCAAGTCCAAATCCCTTCCCATCTCTGTACCCAGAAATATCTCTACTCGGTCCAAGTAACTTACAAATGAACATGATATATGTGTACAAGTTTACCTGCATATCGGATGGGCAATTTGAAAAGGCCATTTCTGCCATTAAAAATAACCTTCTAAGAAGACAGAGATACTAAGGGACATATCTACACTAAGAGGTAGATTTTAAAAGCCTTGCACGTGCAAAAACGGCCACATACGCATGGGAACTACGCGAATTTTAAATAGCTCGGAAGGGCACGCCCAGAAAAAGTAGGCGGAAAAGAGGCAGGTCATGGGCGTTCCAGAGACGAGGCCAGCACAGGCGTACATATGTTACAAACGCCACTTTGCTATAGCTCCTCAATAGGCACAGAGAGCGGGAGACAGAGGCTATCAGGCCATACGAACAGAACAGTGCTCTCTAGTGAAGATTTGATCACCCTCGGAGTGAGGAAGCTCACCCAAAGATGAGATTTGTGCAATGTTCTCTCAACCTAGCTTGATGGACTACAGATGTAGTCCATCAACCTAGCTTGATGGACTACATCAAGCTAGGTTGAGAGAACATTGCACAAATCTCATCTTTGGGTGAGCTTCCTCACTCCGAGGGTGATCAAATCTTCACTAGAGAGCACTGTTCTGTTCGTACGTCTCACTTTGAATGTCAAAGTGGCCCCTAACCCCTACACTAATACCTAAACCTCACCTCAAGTTACTAGATGGGCCTCCCCATAGGGATATAAATATCTATCTAGTGTGAGGGCATTATGGCTTTTTTCTCCCTCGCTCTCTCAAAAATGGTCCACCCAGTGGTTGTATGCAGGAAATACAACAGGTCTGGCACTTATCACAAAGTGTGAAAGGGTTATCGCAATTTGCGCTAAGTTAGCTCTTTGCATAGGTATTAACGCAAATTGTGATAAACTGCCTATTACCATAAAACAAGCCCCTTTTTCTATCGCATGCGGTATTTAGTACATTTTGATAAATCCAGGCCTTACTCTGTTACTCTATATATGGAGCATTGTAAGGGGGTACTGATTTGAGGTGAGTTTTCAGGAGATAGGTTGGGGTTAGAGGTGGTGGTGTTACAGAAAGTCAGAGGTATCCATTGTAAAACTGACATCATTAAATAATTTTAGACTTTATAAGTGATGTAAAGGAGTTGATTTGTAGAATGCAACTAACAGAGACTGTTAAAGACATAAGAACAGTGTGATAAAAAAAATGAGATATTTTTACAATGAACATGCTATGTGTGTAGTTTTGGTATAATGTGACCTGAAATGGCACAAACTTTACCTGAAATTGGGAAGTATTACTTTTCAATGGTGCTTAAACAAACAAACAAAGAAAAACAGATAATATGAAATGAAGTAGGGCTGTCTAATGAAAAGCAAGAGAAACACCTCTACTCGGGTTTTAAATATATGCTTCTGTTTGGAAGGTTAACACTGTTCATCACAAACACATGCATCAAAGCTCATATTCTCTTCCCATTAATAGCTTGATCTGAAAGAATATTCAGAACATTTCAGTAAATGCAGATCTCTCTCCTTCTTTCCCTGAAGCGCATGTAAGATACGAGCGCAGAGTTGCAGAAATACGCGCATGAACCTCGGAGTGATAATAGACAGAACTCAGCATGAAGCAACACATATCTTTAAAAGTAAAGGAAGGCTATGCAAAGCTCATGGTTCTCAGGTGATTAAAACCATTACTAACACCTACAAACTTTCGAACAGTGCTACAAGCTTTAATATTTGCAAGCACTGATTACTGCAACGCCCTATTAGGATTACCATACACAACGCTAAGACCACTTCAAATACTACAAAACACTGCAGCAAGAATTCTGACGGGTAAAAGAAAAAGAGACCACATTACTAAAACTGTAGCAGAATTACACTGGTTACCCATTGAACAAAGAATACAGTACAAAACACTATGCACAATACACAAATTAATACATAATGAAAAAGCAGAATGGCTGAACACAGCACTAGGTGTACATGTCCCACATAGACACCTGAGATCAGCTAACAAGGCACTCCTAACCATCCCCTCTGTCAGAACAGCAAGACTAACCCAAGTTAGAGAACAGGCATTATCATTAGCAAGACCTATACTATGGAAAACCATGCCATTAAAGATCAGACTACAAAGAGACCTCAAAACTTTAAAAAAAAAAAAAAAAAAAAGTTTAAAAACAGCTTTTTAAAGAAGCTTATCACAAAGAGAATGGAGGATAGAAAGTAGAAGGGAGCAGGCAGTAGAACATCTGCACACAGAACTTAATATGTGCACATTTTATTATTTTATCTCACTGCTAACTTAAGAAGAAATATACAGCTTATAAAATTATACTTGTAATTAAAAATGATACATGTATAAAAGGACAAGATTTATCACATTCACCAAATAGTACTTACCGTAAAACTAAGTAACCGAATCTTTGTGCCTTTCTGTAAACCGTTGTGATGGTATTTAACTTGACAGTATAGAAAAATTTGTGAATAAAAAAATATTTTAAGGCTTTCACATACAGGAGTAAATTTTCAAACATTTACGAGCATGGCCAGGCTTATGTGTGCTGGGCCAATTTTCAAAGGCCCAGGATTTACGCCTGTATGTCCTGAGGCCTCAGGAAAAGGGCGGGGTGGTCCGTGACTACAGGCACCCGGCACAGCGGCCATTTGCTGCTGTGCCGGGGGATCGCGTGCCAGCAGGGTGCCAGCGCGCTCAACTTGCTCCTGCCCCAAGAAGAAGCAAATGGTAAGACAAGGATTTTGGGGGGGGGGAGGGGGGGGTGGTAGGAAGATTAGTATAGGAGGTAGGGAAGTTCCCTCCCAGGCCACTCCGAAATTGGAGCGGACTGGGAGGGAACTGCGGAAGGCCGCGGGCGTCAGTGCACACAGGTTGCACAAATGTGCACCCCCTTGCGCACGCCGACCCCCGATTTTATAATGTGCGCATGTTATAAAGTTGCATGTCCATGTGTGCATGCCGGGTAGCACATGCACAAGCAAGTCTTTAAAATCTACCCCATACTTTTAAAAATCTACCTGTAAGCGGTTTCCCTAGTCACTAGACCAAAGGTGACCAAATCTAGACATCGGGAGCCACAAACAGGTAGGCTTTTAGAATATTTGTGACGGACTGCAACAGCGATCACAGGTCCCCGGAGCAGATAGGCGCTGGGAGAGAGGCCCGCGCAGCCGGCGCTTGAGCCCATCGGGGTAAGGCCTTAAATCTCGCCCTACCTCCGTGGGCCCCTGCTCACTATTTCTCACAGAAAAGAAATCCAACCAGACAAGCAAACCTTCGCAACCTTAAAACACTCACACCAATCCTAATAGCTCCGATAACCCAACTACTAGGCCTCTCCCTATTCACCCTATCGCTATTCAATGCGCAATCTATAACCAAAAAATCACTAATCCTCAACGACTACCTCACTGACGATAAACCAGATATTTGCGCAATAACTGAAACATGGTTGAAACCCTCAGATACTGCAATATTAAACCAACTACCGACGCTAACCTACGACATCTTCTCCCTGCCTAGACTGAAAAAGAGGGGAGGAGGAATCCTACTTGCAACTAAAAAAGACCTCAAATTCTCACAACATCCGATCCACTCCGATACCAAACTTGAAATTGGATTCTTCACATCACACCAACTTCAAATACTTCTCATCTATGCTCCCCCAGGACTCTTAGAAGCCGACGTCTCACCCATCATCGAAATAACCACAACCTTCCTAAACCTGGACGCCCCAGCAATAATACTAGGAGATTTCAATCTCCACATGGATAACCCAGCTCTCTCAACTAGCTGCCAAACTCTCCTTCTAGCATTCTCAGCGATGGGCTTTACCCAAATAGTCAATAACCCGACACATAAAGCAGGACATACGTTGGACCTGATCTTTATCAACAAAGGCATAAAATCGTCCTCCCCACCAAAAAATACGAAGATACCCTGGTCGGATCACTCCCTGATTTCTACCTCATTCGCATTGGAAAAATCTACTGCTCCTCATCCACCTACTCCCTCCTTTAATTACAGGAAACCTTGTCACCCCGACGACCTCACCAATCAGCTGACCAAACACCTTCCCGCTATTGTTCTCACCGATCCCAATACGGCCTTACGATCATGGAACTCCATCACAGAATCCATAGCCAATAAGCTCTGCCCTCTAACAACAAAAAAATCCCACCCAGACGCCTCCAAAAAACAACCATGGTTCACCGACGATCTTAGAAGGCTAAAACAAAAATTAAGACAAATGGAATCCAACTGGCGGAAAAGTCCTACTGCTAGCACACTCTCAGCCTACAAACGCTCGCTACAACAATACAAGGCCAGCACCTCCAAATCAAAAAGAGACTTTTTTGCCTCCAAAATCCACAACTTAGTCTTTGATGCGAAAGCTCTATTCTCCTATGTTTCCTCCCTAACCCAAGTACCCCTCACCAGAATGCCCTAGTAACCAAGCTCAAGCTAAAGCAGATGAACTCGCCATCTTCTTTCAAAACAAAATCACAAATCTTCTTACTCAACTTCCCTCCAATATCATCCCTCTAACTCCAGCCCTAATGCCTCACATCAAAAACATTCATCTTGAAATGTTTGAACCCACTTCGTCTTCCGAAATCCAAACCATCCTTAAAAGAATGAAACCATCTTCGCACCCAGCGGACCATATTCCCTCAAAACTTCTCCTCTCAATACCAGACACCATATCCAAAACATTAGCAGACATCATCAACTGCTCGCTATCCCAAGGTTCCTTCCCAGAAGACCTCAAACAAGCCTCACTCAAACCTCTTTTAAAAAAACCCAACCTTGACCTAAAAGACCCCAACAACTACCG
The DNA here is from genome assembly GCF_901001135.1 of Rhinatrema bivittatum. Lineage (NCBI taxonomy): Eukaryota > Metazoa > Chordata > Amphibia > Gymnophiona > Rhinatrematidae > Rhinatrema > Rhinatrema bivittatum. The sequence goes on from NC_042616.1 coordinate 750,637,952, forward strand.
TCCAATAGCTAATCTCCCTATCATAGCTAAGATTATGGAAAGGCTTGTGAACGCCCAACTATCGGACTTCATCGAAGACAACAAAATTCTATCCGCCTCACAGCATGGATTCCGCAAAAATAGGGGCACAGAATCCCTACTTACCTCCCTAACAGACCTACTCATCTTAGGTACAGACAAAGGTCAATCCTTTCTATTGATCCTTTTGGACCTCTCAGCAGCTTTCGATACCGTAAATCACGCTATCCTCATCAAACTGCTAGCTGCGATAGGAATCTCTGGTTTAGCACTCTCCTGGTTCAAATCGTTCCTAACCAACAGAGGCTACAAGGTAAAAATCCAGAATAAAGAATCATCACGCCACGACTCGACCATCGGAGTCCCACAAGGTTCCTCTTTATCCCCTACACTCTTTAATATTTACCTCCTACCACTATGTCAACTCCTCATCAACCTCAAGTTAATACACTTTCTCTATGCAGATGACATCCAGATCCTGATCCCCATCAAAGAATCATACTCAAAAACCCTTGAATACTGGGAATCCTGTCACCTAGAAATCAAAAAACCTCCTCAACAGCCTCAATCTGGTACTAAACTCCGCCAAACTGAAGTATTACTCATAACTCCTGATAACAATCTCACAACCTCTCTGCCAAACAACCTACAAACCACTCATGTAAGAGATCTAGGTGTGCTAATCGACAATAAACTAAACTTCAAAGCCCACATCAATAAAACCACCAAAGACTGTTTCTATAAACTGCAAGTTTTAAAAAGGATAAGACCACTCTTCCATGCCAAAGACTTCAGAACCATCCTCCAAGCCCTCATTTTCTCAAAATTGGACTACTGCTGCTCCACTTTACTTGGCCTCCCCTCCTCATACACAAAACCGCTCCAAATGGTCCAAAACGCAGCAGCCCGTCTACTGACAAACACTAAGAAAAGAGACCATATCTCCCCAGTGCTACAAGACCTCCACTGGTTACCAATTCATTTCAGAGTCATTTATAAATCCATCACCTTGATATACAAAATCATTCACCAACATACCACAATCGATCTACAAATTCCTCCCCGCTTCCACAAATCCACAAGACCGACCAGGGAAGCCTACAGAGGATGCCTCATTGTTCCACCCACGAAAACCACTAATCACAGCACCTTAAGAGACCGAGCTCTTTCCACCGCAGGCCCACAGTTATGGAACTCCATCCCTCCAGAACTCAGAAACGAACCATGTCTCCTAACCTTTAGGAAAAGACTCAAGACATGGCTTTTCAGGCAAGCCTTCTCGAACTCTACCTAAGATGCACCATAAACAAACTCTCTACTCAGAGACTGTACATATGAGACACCATATTTATATTGAACTTTTGTATATAATTATTCTCCTCTATCTCTTTCTATTTCTTACATTCCCAGTTCATTAGCCCTTGTTAATTGTAACTGCTTCTCTTCATCACGTTATTTATGTTTTTTGGTTGTATTATCCGCACCCCTGTTTTCTGTAAACCGACATGATGTGAACGAGTTCATGAATGCCGGTATAAAAAAACCTTAAATAAATAAATAAATAAATAAATATCCACAAGTAATATGCATGAGATAGATTTGCAGACAAAAGAGGCAGTGTATATAAACCTCATGCATAGTTATTGTGGATATCCTGAAAACCTGCCCTATTTGTGGCTCTCGAGGGCCAGAGTTGGCCACCCCTGCACTAGACTAAAACCATACAACATACCCTGCAATCTTAGGTATCTAGGAGATTGGACAATGAACATTAATTTTTATACCCCGCAAAAACTGGAAGAGGCTTTGATTAGACCTTAGGTATATTTTACATGCTTCCCATTCTAAACTGCCCTGAAATGTCAAGGAAAGCCTCATGTTTAACTCACTGATCAGAAAACACGGAAGTGGGCTTTGTGTTAGACTGTAGATGAAGCACCAAATGTCACACTATTTGCCAATTAAAGGTAATAGAGACTTTCTTCCAGGCAACCAAACTGCAGCATTTGGGGTGTGGAAGAATAAGGGGATGCAGACTATTTCCCCATTAATAAGTGAAAATTGTAAATGTTATCCTTCCAAGAGCTCAGGCAGACTTTATATTTAGATCAATTGCAGTGTTATGTTTATTTGCAGATCAGACATTCGTTAGACCTAAAAGACTTGGCAAAATAAAAAGTTTCCGACAGAATCTCATTAACTTTGAAGATCAGACAATTCACACAATCTCACTGTTATATGCAATGTTTATGCAATAAGAAAATATATGATAAAACATTAATACTTTGGAAACAAGAAATTGATATAGACATGCTTTAAATGTATAAAATCTGTTACAAACAACACTCCTCTAAGTGAAACCCAGTACAAGATTTTAATGAGAGTTTTCTCCCAAAATTTTTCTACAACAAAGATATCCCAGACCAAGAATTGTGATAAATGAGAGAGTGATTATAGGAACTTTGGGACAGCAGTTCTGGACATAGGAGGTCATTAGATAGCTTTGGCACAAAATAAGACATTATGACAGTATGTCACAGGTGTTCTGCTGCCAATGAGGCAAATACTTTTTGATGACTTGGTGGGAGCTCCTCAGAGACCAGCATAACTATGGGCATGAAAGGCCTTCTTGCTGGCAAAAAAAATCTCTTACAAAATTGGATATTGCTGAAACCGTCCTCGCTGACGCAATGAAGGAATATGCTTCATCACATGTGCATCATGGAAAAATATGCTGGGAAGTTGGAATCAGTTAAGAGGAGATTAAAATTCTTGGACATTTGGAATCTATATTTACAATCACTTTCATTCACATAGAGCAAGGAGTATGCTATGGAATGATTATTAATATCATCAATCTCATACGCTGAAAAATAATTTTGATTTGATTCAATTATTGATGCTAGCTTCTGTAGATAATACATGCCAAGGGTGGGCAAGGTATTGTGGTTAATAGAAGTTACACTGTTTTCTGTTGTAAGCATGACAGAACTATATATTATGCTTATAACTGCAATAAAAAAAGATTTGAACTTAAGACATAAGAACAGTGTGATAAAAAATGATATTTTTACAATGAACATCTGTGTGTGTGTGTGTAGTTTTTGGTATAATGTGACCTGAAATGGCACAAACTTTACTTGAAATTGGTAAGTATTACTTTTCTATGGTGCTTAAAGAAAAAAAAAAAAAAGATAACATGAAATGAAGCAAGAGGAACACCTCCAGTTGGGTTTAAATTGGAAGGTTAACACAAACAAATGCGAAGCTGATTTTCTCTCCCCATTAATAGCTTGATCCGAAAGAATATTCAGAACATTTCAGTAAATGCAGATCTAATTTTAAATGTAGCATCTCTCTATTTTAAAGAACACCAAAAAAAAAGGTGGGAAAATCTTAATTCTGCTCTGCATCTACCAATTACAAGAGTGGTACTGAAATGAGAGCTTTATAAAATCAGATTTGCACATTATGCTACTGTGTTATTTTAAACAGAAAATAAAAATATTTAAGTTTGGCTTATAGTGTCATATTACCTACCTGAGGTCATTTAAACCTGATCAAAATAACAAGCACAAAATAATCTGCAAGTGTATTACTTTAAATGTTCAGCAGTAAATCAATAAGTGGTAAAGGTTTAACATTTCCAAAACACTGCCATGAATAACAATCTGAGTACAATACCCAGAGGAATTATACCATAATTCAGCATATAGATTACCTTTAGTTATATGCCTGCATAATAAGTCTATCAATCTTCTGGCTTTCTAATGCAAGCTTTAACTTTCCTAAATAGGACTCTGAAGAAATGTATCCGTGCACATATAGGAAACTTTCACAAATGGAGCAACAGATATTAGGGTCACCTTAGAATTTTGTGCCTCAGCTCAGACATTTAGATTAGCAGATTTTTTTTTCTTTAAAGTCAATAAAAGAAAAATTCAGTCAACTAACCCCTTCCAAGTAGGTGCAAAGCTAGCAGTATATGCAAACTGGCCCAGTGGGTTGGTGGTACTGCTTTGTGCTGCTATGTGCAGGAGCTGGATTCAGTTCTTCTGTTGCCTATGTGCTATAGCCAGGACTGCCCTCATTCCTCCCACACCATCCCTGACCCTGGCGGACCTGCAACATCCTGGAAGGAATCCTGGTGCTTGGACCCTGGCTAAGCGTCGTCACTGCAATGATTGAACCAAGTTAGGAGGGGGATACAAAATAGGAGGAGGGGTAAACCCCAGTAATTATAAATGAAAGCTCATGGCCATGTAGCCCAATAGAGACAGATTCCAAATGACGCGGATGCAGGAAGAAAATATGGTGGGGGTGGAGAATATGCTTGATTGTAGATTTTTTTAATTAAAAAAGAAAAAAAAAACCACCACCAGAGTTGGCCAAGACTGTAAACTGACTTGCATGAGAGGGATTAGTTACCTAACCTTTTGTGCGATTATGAACTGTAAAATGGTAAGAATAATTCTTGTGATTGTTCAGGCCCAAATTGATAATCCCAGCACACTGACTTGGATCTTTCAGCAGCCTTTTTTTTTTTTTTTTTTTTTTTTTTAATGAGGAAGGACCCTTCTTTTGATCCCTGCTCAGCTTTGGTTGCCCCATCCAGCCCCCACACCCCAGCTTAAGCAAAAACCTTGGGATGCAGGTGAACCACCTGGTTGCAAAGAAAATTACTTGACTAATGTTCTATTTGAAGCTTATTCCTTTGTTTCCTTTCTTTACTGCCCTGATATATTTGGTTCTAATATTCTCATATTTTGGGGCACAGAAAGTGTCCACCTGTTTTTAAACTGGCCATTTGCCTAACTTTTTTAAATGGTTTCCCCAAGTCTTCTTCAGTTGTTCATACTACCTTCACTGTCGACAGCTTTGGCCCCAAAGAAAGCACCAACAAAACAGTTTATCAGGTTAATCAAACTATGTAAATCAACCTAGTTCACAAACCAAATAAACCTCATGAACAGTCACAGCAGAGAGCATGCACATCTTAGATTTAAAAGAATGGCTCTAGTTAAGGAGAAGGGTTTTCAAAATCTTTGAATCCTAGCATTTCCTTAGAATGAAATAAAAATTGAACAAAGTGAAATTTTAACGATTTTTTAAAATTGTTTTTTACTCATCTATTATTGCTGCTTTAAAATACAGTAAATCTAAAATATAGGAAGGGTTGAAGGAATGAGTACTTTTCTTCACACTAATTTTAATTTTAAAAATACATTACAAATATAGAGACATTTCACATGACGACAAATAACCACAGGCCTATCTAGTCTGCTCATTCTCCCCACATTACTCATTTCCAGCTTTATCACTACTGCGATTGTGGTGCTTGAATTCTAATACTGCAGGGGTGGCTAACTCTGCTCCTCAACGGCAGGTAAGGAAGGACTATATTGGTCATTTCAAATCACAGAGAGGGCCAAGGAGAGGGGGTTCCTCCTCACAGTTTGCTGAGTCAGGTGGGGGGTGTGGAAAAATAGAGATTGCCCTTCGGAGATGTCTGTTCAGAAGATGTGTGAGGGGAGGGAGGGTGTGGAGAACCAGATTCGACCCTTTCAGCTGGGGGGTGAGGGGGAGAAGAGGCAGGGGGCAGAGTTCCCAAGGGCATAGATGTGTGGCAGATAGAGTATCAGTCCCCACCTTCCCTAATATCTGCTTGCATGAGGATAGATGGTGGGATATGGTGTTTGGTGCATTCTCTCACTTATACCCTCTAAAACACTCTCTACTTTTCCCCTCTCGCATCCTTTTCCTCCACCCCTTCTCCCTCTTCCCACCATCTCTCACGCCTCTCTCTTACAACATGCCAGATTTGTGGTATGAGCATAACAACCCCTTCCGGAGACCCTAATCTATGGAGAAACACTTGGACTTGGTATATGGACTATAAGGATTTCTGTTCTCTGCACCTCCAAAGCCTGCATCCTTGGGGGATGTCCATGCACCCTTCCATTATCGTCTCACATGTCAATTTTCTATCTTGCCATCCCTCCTCCAGCTGTCCTTAAAACATTTCGAACAGTTTCGTCCTGGGGGAATTCTGCGCAACTGTGGAGCACAGAATTTGCACAGAATTGTCTCCCTCTGACAAATTCTGCGTAGAAAATGGCAGAAGAGACCCTGGCATGCCGTGGAGAATGCACCATTCGCGGAGATGAAGGCCCCAGCGTGCCCCAGAGCGCACGCCGTTCACAGCAAAGATGAATGCCCCCAGTGGGACACGGGACGCACTCCACTCGCAATAAAGATGAAGGCCCCAGTGAGAGTGAATGTGTGTAGAGAGGTATGTGTGTGAGAGAGGAGGGGGAGGTGCGTGTGTGAGAGAGAGAGAGGAGGGGGAGGTGCGTGTGTGTGTGAGAGAGAGAGAGAGAGGAGGGGGAGGTGTGTGTGAGAGAGAGGAGGGGGAGGTGCGTGTGTGTGTGAGAGAGAGAGAGAGGAGGGGGAGGTGCGTGTGTGTGTGTGAGAGAGAGAGAGAGGAGGGGGAGGTGTGTGTGAGAGAGAGAGAGCGAGGAGGGGAGGTGTGTGTGAGAGAGAGGAGGGGAGATGCGGTGTGAGAGAGGAGGGGGAGATGCGTGTGTGAGAGAGGAGGGGGAGGTGCGTGTGTGAGAGAGAGAGAGGAGGGGGAGGTGCGGGTGAGAGAGAGAGAGAGAGAGGAGGGGAGGTGTGTGTGAGAGATCGAGGAGGGGGAGGTGTGTGTGAGAGAGAGATCGAGGAGGGGGAGGTGTATGTGTGTGTGAGAGAGAGGAGGAGAGGGATGTGTGTGAGAGAGGGGAGGAGAGGGATGTATGTGAGAGGAGAGGAGGAGAGGGATGTATGTGAGAGGAGAGGAGGAGAGGGATGTATGTGAGAGGAGGAGGGGAGGGGTGTGAGAGACAGAGTGGGGGGGGGGTGAGAAGCAGGGAGGTGTAAGAGAGACCAGGGAGGGTAAGCAGGGGGTTGTGAGAGAGAGCACGGGGGTGATTGAGTGTGGGTACCAGAGAGAGGGCACATATATGAGGAGACTGTGAAGGAGTGTGTATGTGTGAGAGAGATTGGGAGCTGGTGTGTATGAAAAAGGGATTGTATGTATGTGAGGGTGCTAGTCTGTGTGAAGGGATTGTGTATGTATGAGACATAGGTAGCCTGTATGAGGCGTGTATGCATGAGAGAGAAAGGGAGCTCTTGTGTGTATGCAAGATAGAGGGACCCTGTACGAGGGGGGGGGGTGTGAGTGAGAGAGTGTGAGGGAGCCAGTATGAGGATGCATGTATGTGTACTAGAGTGAGGGAGCATGTGTGTGAGAGGGAGCCTGTGTAAGGGGCAGTACTGAGAATGGGGTCAAACTCTAAGCATGGAAGGGGCTGAGCCTAGAGGAGGAGGGGAGAGATACTGGCAGGTAAAGGAGTTGGAGCCTGAGAGGGCAAAGTGGCCAGGGGAATAGAGACAGCGAGTGCAAAGAACACTTACAGTGAATTTTTAGGGAAATTCAGCTCAAAATATTTAAAATTCTGCATCTTTAAGTAATAACTTTTTTTCTGTATTAATTTAAAATATAATTACTTAAAGACTGTCATATAAATTGAGTTGTTTTGACCAATATAAAGTTTGCAGAATTTTAAGTTTTTGTTCGCAGAATTTCCCCAGGAGTAAAAGCTGTCTGTCAACACTGCTTCCTTACATAATACAGATATTAGTATCAACTAAGAGATATTTTAGAAAAGCAGAATGCAGATTACCCCAATTCAACTGCAGATCATATTTTTGAAAATTTTCTCTGTTTCAGATCCAAAAGGAGAAGAGAAGTGGAAAAATAAGCAGGACAGTGTGTGACAATTTTACCCCAAAATTTTGGGTAGTAGCAAAGGTCATAATTTTGAAAAGGAGGAAACAACTTTGGTACAAAATTAAAATTGACAGTAGCTGGGAATAAATGTCTTCTGTCCAAGATAGTTTTCTTACATAATAGCAAATACATTTAGTCTAAGAAGTATCTTGTATTTTATTAAATCTAAAAGCTCAAATTGCTGGTTTTAACCTAAAGCCTATTAAAGTCAATCATAAGCTGGAATACTGAAAAGCAAATCTGTCCCCAAAATGACTTCACAATAATCTAATTGGTTATAATTCCTGTATATGCAAATAATTGAAAACAATTTCCTGCAGTTAGAGTCTGAGCTCTAGAATTGATTGCAGGAGTTGATTGCACAGATCAGCCCAGAAGTTGGCTTTGTATGTCAAAATAAGCGCTAGAGCAGTACTTTTATGATTTTTGTGAATATCCATTTTTAGTGGATTTATTATATCATACCATGGAAAAACTCAGTAGCAAAAAACAAAGTGCAATAAATTTTGAAATGACTGCAATAAAAAATTCAACATATCTTGAAGTTGCATAGTTGTCTAGCAGGTTTATTATTCTTATGTATATGAAATATTAAAGGCCTGGATTACAGAAAATGTGTACTCACCTTACAGAAACTGATACATTATGTTAAGTAATCTAGACCTACAATTAATCTTAATAAAAGATACTGGACATTAAAGAAATAGATTATAAATGTAATACACATTGTATCAAGTGCTTCCCAAGCGCAAACAGCACTAACATATAGCATTATAGACAGTTCAAGGAGAAAAGGATTTTAAAAGTATAAGTATTTTCTTCATAGTTCAGTGGTCAGTTGTGGGTGTCCTGCTCCCAATTACTTTCTGACCCTTGGAAGCCTATCAGTGCAAGATCACTGATGGGCCAAGCAGGGCTTCCAGAAAACGCATCACAAGCTAGCTTCTATATTAATAAGAAAATGGTAAAAGTTATCTTCCCCCGGGAAGGGTGCATAGAATTGATTTTATAGACTCTCCAGAAAGCATTTCAGCCATTTTTGAGCTGCCTATGCTGAAGTGATGGTTTAACGATTAAAGACATCAATGTGGCCAAGTTCTGAAAACAAGCACTGAACTGTGATGATCTGAATTAACTGGTACAAGCATTTTATTAATTGGAATTATTTTCTTATTCAAAATTATAAAGCAGAATGAAAGCATCTGTTTCTTAGAACAAATGACAAGGGAATTTTAAGGGAAACACAAATGCATGGACACTACCACTGTGCTTTCAGCAGTTTGCCTGAGATGTTTGCAGGCACAGATGATTTGCAGAAAACACACAGACATCCTGTATGTTCAGTGTCCAGTTTCTTCTGAGTAACTTTATTCCACACATGAATATCAAATAATTTGGGAAAAAGATTAAAAAGTATGTCTGTAAACGCCATAATTTTATGAACTCTTAACAGCATATAACAAGCTTGTTGTGCAACCATTTTCCAATAAAAAGCACATAAAGGTTAAAGAATCTGCTTTCTTAGGAATCCTATTTATAGACCGAAACAGCCTAACAGAAGTGACATGTGTATCTTAAAAAGCCAAATAAACTCTTTGTAAAGAATAGAAAAGGATAAAGGAAGTAAAGGATAAAAAAGTGCACTAACAGGGTAATTTTCAAAAGGATTTATGCACTTAAAATTGGGTTTATGTGCACAAGTGAGTTTCTGAAAATTGCTACATTATATGCTATTGAAATGTCAAAAGGTTTTTAAGTGCACTTTATGCACATAAAAGGGCTTTTGAACATTGCTGCGATATGCTACAGTTACATGTGTAAATCCTTTTCAAAATTATCCCCTAAGAATTTTAAAAGCTTTCTTCTTTTTTGGTCCCTACTGTAAATATTTTGAGAGACTTTACTACGAAATATGATACACAAAATGAAATGGCGCAGCAGTGCTGTCTAGTGATTGGTGCAGAGAACTCCCAAGTCAAGAGAATTTTTGAAATTTAGTTCAAACTCTGTCAATGAGAGTGGGCCTACCCAAGTCATCTTCAAGGTTATGAAACATCCCTCATTATCCCTGCTTGAAAATGGCCAGGCAGATTACCATCAAAATGTAATCTATCCAATTACGCCTTGCTGACTTCCAATGGAGAAGGGGGGGATAAATGAACCTGATGAGAGCATGTGAAAGGGAATACATAAGGAAGGGAGGTTTCATGTTTTTATTGCTCAATCCCATTTATTAGAACAACCTTTCTTGTCCTCTCTCTTCTGTTCCCCCCCCCCCCCCCCTCCTCAACAGAGAAGGGCGACCAAAACGATAAAGGGGATGGAACAATTCCCCTATGAGGAAAGGCTAAAGAGTTTAAGACACTTCAGCTTGGAGAAGAGATGGCTGAGGGGAGATATGATAGAGGTTTATAAAGTAATGAGTGGAATAGAACGAGTAAACGTTAATCAATTGCTTACTCTTTCAAAAAGTACAAAGACCAGGGGACACACACTTAAGTTATTAGGCAATATATTTAAAACTAATAAGAGAAACCTTTTTTTACTTAACACATAATTAAGCTCTGGAATGCATTGCCAGAGGATGTGGTGAAAGCTGCATTTAAAAACGGTTTCAATGAGTTCCTGAAGGAAAAGTCCTTACACCACTATTAAAGTGGAATTGCAGATATACTTGGGATAAGCAGCTTGGAATCTATCTACCCCCTTGGGATCCTGCCAGATACTTGTGACCTGAATTGTCCACTGTTGAAAACAGGATACTGGGCTTGACAGACCCTTGTTCTGACCCAGTATGGCCTTATGTTCTTATACAATGCTCCTCCAATTTTCCTCCTCCAGACATGACCAACACCTACCTTAGCCCAAGGAGTCAGCAGGTTTACAGTTATATTCTGCAATTTTTTTCCAGGGACTGTTGCTAATATATTTTGTGATAACTTGGAAGAGCTCACGGAAAATTTCAATAAACAAAAAGGAGACGATATGTGTTGGTTCAATTGAAAAAAACGGGAGCAGACAAAACTGCACAAATTGCGCTTAATGAGGACAAGATGGTGCCGGAACGGGTCCTGCTGATGGTATCTCGATTGGAGGAGCTGATGAAAGCCATTTTGGTGGCAGTGAATGATCAGCTGCAGAATTTACAATGAATATGCAGGAGATAAATTTGCACATACCAAGTCTTCATGGTTTGCAAGTTTCTCATGCATATTCATTGTGGACTTCCTGAAAACCTGACTGGCTGAGGGGTCCCCAAGACAGGTTTTAGAAGCCCTGCTCTAACTAGTCTTCATGAAAGGACCCCTCATGGTCTATTACTGAGAACCCAAAATTATATTGCTCCATCTTACCATGCAGGTTGTCCAGCGAGGACTGTAAATTCTGCAGCTGATCATTCATTGCCTCCAAAACAGCTTTCATCAGCTCTTTCAATAAAGACACCATCAGCAGCAGGACCTGTTTCCAGCACCATCTTTGTCCTCATTAAGCGCAGTTTGTGCAGTTTTGACCACTCCCATTCTTTTCTACTGAACTGACACTTATCGCCTCCTTTTTTTTAAATTAAATTTTCCATGAGCTTTTCAAAGGTATCACAAAATGTATTAGCAACAGGACAGGTTTTGGGAGCCCTGGGTTAGAGTCTTTGGACACCACTGTCTGAGAATTGTGCAATAGAAATAAGTCTTTGGAGAACAAACTTTACAAGCTTGAGAACTGCAGCTAGTATAAAATCTCTGAATTTTAGGAGTTACCAAATCAGTGCAAGGCGAGGCCTTCACAAAACTGTGCAAGACTCCTTAAGTGTGAGTGTACAGGATTGTACTATTTTGGTGGAGAGGGCGCATCAATTGAGAGCCAGAGGGCCAAACCTTGACAGACCAAGGCAGGTTATAGTGATGTTCTTGAACTTCACTGATAAGATGAAGCTTCTTAATGCCTATCGCAAAGCCGTGCAACTGAAGCATAAAAACAAGTTGCTTATTTTTCCTGATTGTTCTGCAATAGGTTTAGCGTCTCGCAAGGAGCTAACCCCATATTATTCTCAAATGGTCCAAAAGGGGCTAAAGGTCTCATTGCAATTTCCAGCATGTCTAAAAGTCTTCTACAAAGGTGAGAGTTTTTATGGATAAAAAGGAAGCTAAAGATTTTATGGAGCAATGTGTTTAAGACCTTCTGAATGTTTTGCAGTTTCTGGTTTGGCACTGGCATATCTGCAGCCATGATTTTTGCGTGACTCAGCATCGAGCATCTATGTGGAGATTGTTAGTTTTGGACCTCCTAATCGTCTCTTTTCTTTTTGGGGGGTTTTTTTTTTGTTTTGTTTTGTTTTTTTTAAGTTGCCCCGAACATTGCCTACATCATTCCTAACTCTTTGTCCAAAAGATATTGATTCTTATGTGAGCTCTTTAGACTTTTGGTTTCTTTATTGTGAACACTGATTCTGAGAGATCCTCAAGATCGAGCGGGGTAGAAGACAGCTTAAATAAAGAAAACACTTTGCAGAGCAGAGCTGTGATTTCCTTTCCTGTTTTACTTTCAGTAGGTTTTAGACTTTGTTGGGATTGTAGAGTTAATGAGGGTGGTGGGGTTTGAACATCTGGCTGTATGTATGGTTGTTAAAATGTGTGTTTTCCCCCCCCCCCCAAGAACCTGTATATTCTTGTTCTTCCTCCGAGTCAGGAAGCCTACTCTGTGGATGGGCTTAGTCTGGGAGACCTTTCCCTAGGAAACTAACTGGAACGATACATCTGTTCCATGTATGTTTTATCATTTGACTAATTTAACTATTTGCTATTTGAACAGTGATGGTTTGCATTTTCCTGATAAAAAAATGCTTACAGCATTGCACAGAAATCTTGCAATTTTTTTATTTTTTTTCATCTTGATGATTTTGAACATCAGAAGCTCCATAGAGAACGGATGAGGCAAAGCAGAGTTGCTGATCTGTAACAGGTGTTCTCCTAGGGCAGCAGGATGTGGGTCCTCACATGCAGGTGACATCATTAGATGGAGCCCCACACAAAAAACCCAGCATGCCATGTTCCACAAGGGGCCCCCTCTTCAGTCTCATAACATAGAATGCACAAGCGAAAAATAAAACAGAATGCCCAAGAACCCAACTCCGCAGGGTGGCGGGCGGTTTTCCTGAGGACTAACATCCTGCTGTCCTAGGAGAACATCTGTTACAGGTAAGCAAACCTGCTTTCTCCTAGGACAAGCAGATTGGTAGTCCTCACATGTGGGTGAATACCAAGCTACAGGCTGCTGCCGGATGCAATAAATGACCAACAGCCCCTAACTGGGTGCTAATGGGCACAATAAACTATGGTGTGGTTGGTAACAGAGGGAGGCAGCCTGAACCCTAATAATGGGCCCAAGAGGCAGGGAGAGTTGGGTTCAAGGCTGGAAGAGATTGTGAAGGAAAGATTTGCCAAAGCTGCTGTCGTGCCGACCATCCTTGTCCAAGCAGTAGTGGGCAGCAAACCTATTTAAGGAACTCCACATTGCAGCTCTGCGGATTTTGGTGATGGGAACCGCCCACAAGTGGGCTACCAATGCTGCCACAGCCCTCACAGAATGAGCCTTGACACGGCCTCCAAGCTAAAGGCCTGCTTGCACATAGCTGAAGGAAATAGAATCCGCCAGCCAATTGGACTGTGTTTGCTTGCCCACTGCAACTCCCAACCTATTCTTGTTGAAAGATATGAAAAGCTGTGTAGACTGCAATGCATTCTAGATAGAAAGCTAAGGCCTGTTTGCAATCCAAAGTGAGCAGAGCCCGTTTGCCCTGGTGTGAATGAGGCCTCAAAAAAAGGTGGGCAGAATGATTGACTGATTGAGGTGAAAATCAGTCACCACATTAGGTAGGAACTTGGGATGTGTACGCAGAACCACCCTATCATGAAAAAGTTGTGGGTAGGGCGGATACGTAACCAAAGCCTGAAGCTAACTAACTCTACGAGTCGAAGTGACTGGCACCAGGAGGAGGAACATCAGATTGCAGGAGCACATAGGTTTGAACTGATCTCAAAGCCATGCCAATACAACATTGAGGTCCCAGGACACAACAGGAGGCTGGAGGGAGGGGCTTTAGTTGAAGCAGACCCCGCATAAAGCGACCCACTATGCACAGCTATGTACTAGCAACACCCTGATGGTAAGCACTGATGGCAATCAGGTGTACCCTGACCAAGGTGGTTTTTAACACAGCCTATGAGAGATGCCACAGATAGTCCAGTAACTTTGGAATGGGACAGGCGAAGGGATCGAAGCCACGCCCCTTGCACCAGACAGAGAACCTCCTCCACTTTAGCTGGTAAGACTTCCTGGTTGAAGGCTTCCTCGAAGCTACCAATACCTGAGACACGTCGTCAGAGAGGTCCAGGGGCTGCAGGTCTAAGCACGTAACATCCAGGGTGTCAATGCTAATGCTCTGAGGTTTGGATGGCGCAGCCTGCCCTGATACGGCATGACCTGATCGGGCGAGGTCCCCAGATGGATGGGCTCCCTGACTGACAGGTCCAAAGAAGCGGGAACCACATCTGTCTGGGCCAGTACGGGGCCATGAGTATCAAGGTCCTCTGGTCCTGCTTGAGCTTCAAGAGAGTCTTCATGATCAGCGGCAGGGGAGGATATGCATACAGGAGACCTGTGCCCCAATGTCGGGCAAAGGCATCAGAGGCTGGAAGACAGTCTGACCTGAACAGGGAGCAGAATGTGCTCACCTTGCAGTTGTAGGGGAAGACAAAGAGATCCATGTCCGAAGTTCCCCACTGGCAGAAGATCCGGGTCACCACTGCTGGATTCAGCGACCACTCATGTAACAGGAACGCACAACTCAGACGGTCCACCACCACATTCTCTGCTCTGGCTAGGTACATCGCCCTCAGAAGCATGCTCTGTGACAGAGCCCAGGACCAAATCTGCACCACCTCTTGACAGAGGAGGAACGACCTAGAGCCTCTCTGCTTGTTGATGTACCACATTGCTACCTGATTGTCCATACCGATCAGGACTGCCTTGAGGGACAAGCAGTTTCAAAATACCCAACAGGCATAACGAATAACACGAAGCTCCAGGAAGTTGATCTGACAGATTCCTGAGCTGTCCACCAGCCCTGTGTGTGGAGGTTGTCCACATGCGCCCCCCCAATAGAGGGGGGATGCATCAGTGGTAAGCACCACCTGAGACAGGGCAGCCTGAAAAGGGAAACCCTGCTCCAGGTTGGATAGATTCTCTCACGAGGACAAGGAAACCTGTAGAGGCGGCGTGATGTAGACACGCACCTCGAGGTCCTGGGAAGTCTGCTGTCATTGTGACCGCAAGATCCATTGTGCCCTGCCAAAGGGGTGACATAGACAGACGCAGCCATGTGACCCAAAAGACGAAGTAGCAGACTAGGAGAAAGCTGTTGGCAGCTGCAGACCAAGCTCACCAGCGAGGATAGGGCAAGCGCCCCATCATGGGGCAGAAACGCTTTGGCCTGAACCGTGTCCAGACTGGCACCTATGAAGTTCAGGCAGGGAGAAAGGCAGAGGTGGGACATGGGGTAATTGATGACAAACCCCACCTCCAGCACCTGGATGGTCAAACATAAGGAGCGAAACATCCCCTGCTGAGAGGCGCTTTTGACCAGTCAGTCATCCAAGTAGGAGAAGACATGTACCCCCTGACACCAGAGGATGAACCCCCACCACTGCCAGGCACTTGGTGAAGACCAGATGGGCTGATGCAAGGCCGAATGGTAACACCCAGGAAGACTGCAATGTGGGCGTAGGCATCTTTCAGGTCGAGGAAGCAAAGCCAGCCTCCTCTTCTGAGGAGCAAGAGCAGGGTGCCCAAAGAGACCATCTTGAACTTCTCTCTTTGAGGGAATTTGTTCAAGGCTCTCAGATCGAGAATAGGGCATAGGCCCCCAGTTCTCTTTGGTATAGGAAATACAGAGAGTAGAACCCTCAGTCCAGCTGGTGGAGGGGAACGAGTTCTCCCGCTCCTGCCATTAGAAGGGTGGAGAGCTCTGTCAAAAGAATTTCCAGAGGAGTGGATGAAACCCATGATGGGCATGGGGGAAGTCCGCAGGAACGCCCCTGAAATTCAGCCGGTACCCTCGGCGAATAATTGTGAGGACCCACTGGTCCGTCGTAATGAGGGGCCAGCTGCAATCAAAATGACGCAGCCTGCCCCCAACCGGAGGGCAGGATGCCGAGGGTATGGCAAACTGACTCACGTGCCCTCATCCCCAGTCAAAACTTTGTGGCAAGGCCCTGCTGGGGGGCTGGCTGGGTCATGTATAATTGGTAGGAGGCGAAACAGGCGATGAGCATAGTGCGCCGATACCCCCTTCCTATCCAGGACATCTAGCGCCTTGTGATCCCATACCAGAGGGGCAGAGGCGTGAGTGCGGGAGCGCTTGGCTTTTTTTTTTTGAGAGCGGACTCCACTACCACGGACTGGTGTAAGAGGATGGTACCTCTCAAAACCCAATGCCTGTTGGACCAGGTAGATGGCATCCACCTTCCCATTAACAGGAGGAATGGACACAGGATGCTCCCAGATCCTAAGGAGGTGTTCCTTAAAGATATCAAGGACCAGGACAACCATCTCCTTTGGGACATCTACAAACTGGAGGACTTCCAGCATTTTATGCTGAGCGTCCTCTTCTGTGAGGAGCTGAAATGAGATGGCCTCAGCCATAGCCCAGACAAAGCCCGCTAAGGAAAGATCCTCCAGGGGAGATCTACGCTTCGCACCTGGTGGAGAATGCACCGAAAGGAGATCACCGGAGTCCTCAGAAGAGGACTCTGGAGGTATCATCTCCCCAGGGGTCACACAGGGCCTCTTCCTCGCGAATGGCCCCTGTCCAAACTCCTCAGTTTGGGACCAGGGGCTTCGATGGCCCCGAGGGTAGTACCAGCACTGACAGCACTGAGATCCCCAACAGCCCAGGAACAGGACTGGGAAACTCCGACTGCAGGACAAGCAGCCCCAAAGGTACCTATGGCTATAGCAAGTCTTCCTCCTCGGGAACCCAATAATGGGAATCACTCCAGAGGAGGGCATTAGTGGCTGCTGGGGATTCAATGGCCCTCCAGGCAGCTGCGACAAAAGGACACCTAGCAGGATGTCCAGTCGCTCTAACAAGGCCGTCTGAGGGACTGGGGGTGGCTCGATACCCCGGGCTAGGCTTGGAGCACTGCCATCTGAACCCTGCAGTACAAGTCCTCCTGAAAGTCCGGTGAAGTTAGGAAAACAGATGGAGGAGGAAGAGGCATCACCAGAGCCTCCTCGGAGCCCCAAGGAGGCTCAGTGCCCAGTACCAACATCAGTGGGGAACACCTAGGGCTCCCGGGTCTGATAGAGGATGACGCCTCTTCCCCACAAGGTCGCTTCGGGGGTGGCACAGTGGCTGCCAATGCTGTGCCAGTTCCAGAGCCGTGCATAGACAGCAACCAGTGGCAATGCTGGTGGGACTCTTCACGATGCTCGGCCCGGTCTTTCCCCTTCGCTGAGGAGGCTGAACAGCCCGATGTCTTGGAGTGCGACGACACCGGCAACGGCCTATCACTGGCTCCTCTCAAAAGAGACAGGCCCGCTGGGAGCGGGGAAAGGTACTGCTCCCCTTGGCCCCTAGGTGTCAACGCCTCCGAAGCCAGAGTAGATGCAGCAGACGTTTTGAGCCCAAAAAATCTCCATTTTATCCAGTCAGGCACAATGGCCTTTGTAGGAGTCATTTGATCGCACAGACGACATTCTAGGACGCTGCGCAATGCCCTCAAGCAGAGGATACAAACCTCATGTGGATCAGTAATCAACATGGTCTGTGAACACTGGGGACAGAGTCAAAAACCGGACGATGCTATGAAAAAAAAAACTGGTGAGCAGTCAATGGCCGGTGGCCACCGAAAAGCGACACACTGGGAATGGACTGTAACTAAGGAAAAAAGCAAAAACCTACCACACCACTGGACAGGGCACTGACGGGAGAAGAGGAACCAGACGCTCACAAGCGAAAACTGTGAAAAAGACATTTCAGAAACTCTAAAGAGCAGAGCTCCACCACTGCGAGGCAATTACTTCATGTAAAAAAAAAAAAAAAGTCTGAAAAGGGACCCTGCGTGGATGCACGGATAGTGGCATGCTAGGCATGCTCAGCGTGCCAGTCAAAGTTTCTAGAAACTTTGACAAAATTTTTCCGAGACAAACGCCATTACATGTCACAGACATGTGAGGACTACCATCCTGCTTGTCCTAGGAGAATGTTATTTTCTTCCTTCTCTATTAGATAGAAGTGTAGCCATTCTTGTAAATAAAAATACCCCATTTGAATTTGAACGTTTACATATGTTAATAGTCCTTATGTTGTTTTTGCCTCCCTATATGGAAAAAAATTTTGCTTGCTAATCTATATGGGTCAAATCAGTATTCCCATGTATTTTTCCTCATCTTTTGTCTAAACTAACTTTGTGGGAGAGTTATTTCTTTATATTGGGTGGTGACTTTAATGTAACTGATAATCCCTTGACTGTAATCTCTCTAAAACATCTAAAAAGAATCAGGTGGATATTGGAATAGAGTTTTTATATAAAGAACTTAAGCTGTTTGATTCTTGGTGGTTTAAGCACATAGAGGACAAAGAATACACTTATTTTTCTCTAGATCGTAAAGTATATTCTCATTCTCTGAGATTCTTGTTTTGACTTATTGGATCTTCCCTTCTCAAATTATAATGCAAGGTAAAGATACTTCACAATCTTGGCCGATGCCACCCATTTTTTTGAAGATAATTTTTTGCACGATTTTTAAGGGAGAATTCCCCTATTAAAGGTGGCCCTATTAAGTATTGGAAATCAGCTAAAGCTGTTTTGAGGGTATTTATCAGACATGCCTAAATAAGGACAGGAAACAAAACCTGATCAGATATTCTCTCAGTCGAAGAGTTTACATATGCAGACTATTTCTCCTGCTGTACAGCAGGAATTGGGTATGGGGAGGAAGGAACTGAATGGTTTGTTGGATATATAGGCACAGCGTAACCTACAATATTTCCAGTATAACCTTTATTAGTGGAAAAAGAAAGCAGAAAGGCTGATTGTGCATGGTGAAAAATACTTCCTCTAAACCTTTAATTACACAACTTAAATTTTAAGGAGTCAGTATGTGATACTACTCCAGCTAATTTGGCTAATCTATTCAGCATGTCTCTCTTCTATTTCTTCACAACATAGTTTTGTTTTTTCACAATTTGCTACTCCCACAAATATGTGAGGCCCACAAATTGGTGTTAGACATTATTCAAGAGGCTGATATACACCGGGTAATTTATGATTGGCCAAGGTGCTCAGCCCAGATGGTTTTATCGGCTTGTGTGTGATTCTTTGCTTACCCCTTTAAAAGATATGTTCCATGTGACTAAGGATGCTGGATGTTTTCAATCTAGCCATAATTTAGCTACCACTGTTTTAATTCCAAAGCCTGACAAAGATCCTAGTCTTCACACAATTATAGAGACCAATATCTTTATTAAATCAAGATGTTAAAATTTTGACAACTGTTATTGCTGCCTGGTTAAGTACTATTGTGTCCACCCTTGTCCACTCACTCATTCAAAAACTGGCAGCACGGACTGAGTGCACCAGTGCCCTAATGCTCCCTCCGTTGCTGACATCAAAAGAGGCCTGCTAATGTGCCTGACACCAGGCTCATGATAAAGTAGCATCGGTGGGCCGGATATAATAAGGACTGCAGAAAGTTTTGCGGGCCAAAAAGAAATAGTATCATCAGGCCGGTTCTGGCCCGCAGGCCTAAGTTTGTCCACCCCTGCCATAGACACTAATTGATCTCAGTTTTCATCTTCACTTCTTTGTGGCCAAAGATCATTTATTTATTTATTTAAAGGCTTCTATCCCACTCCATCACCAGTTTTAGATAGATAATGTATTAAACATTCATAAAATAACACTGAAATCATATAAAATAAACATTAAAATCACAAGACATTTAGAGCCACAAAGCAACGCTGTAATCTGAGCATTGTCAGGGTAACATGCCTGTCCAGAAAGTCATACTAGTCGATTTCAACAGCTGTGCTTATCCCATGCTTTCTTGAATTGTTAATGCTTTAGCCTCCAACACCTCAAATGAGAGGTAGTTCCATGTATCTACCATTGACTTTATATTTTACAAGAGAATTAGAGTCAGCATGTAAAGACTTGAATGCCACATCACCACATAAAAAGCTTGAAAACAAGTATAGTGAAACAGTCTCACAATAAACTGAAACAGCACAACAAGGCCTGTGTGTTCTGTTAAGTCAAGACTATTCAAATGTTTCCATTGTTAGGAATGACCCTTTAGGGCTATGGTTTCATCTTGAACAGAAGTCAAATCAAATTGCAAAATTAAAAAAACAAACAAAAAAAAAGCAAACATTTTTTAAAACCCTAGAGCAGAGCTTTCCAAACTGTGTGTCGGGACACGTTAGTGTGTCGCCTGCAGTGTGCAGGTGTGTCGCGCAAGCCCGGTCAACTCTGATGCAAGTTTGGGCTTTTCTTTTTCTAGAGATTCACTTTTTTTTTCAGTTTATGGGTTGCTTATTATTGGGTGATTTTTGCTGTCAATCGCGTTTTTTTGGGGGCCTTGGTGGGTGGAACGAGCCCAGCCATCCTTGCATTGGCTGCTGCTGCCGATGAGGCCTGGCCATGAGGAGTACTGACTGCAAGCAGCAGTGTCTGGTGATGATGGAAGGGAGTGAAGCACTTAACTGGCAACAATCAAAAAGACGAGGTACATGAGTGTGGGGGCCAGACATGTGCTGGGGGGAGAGAGATGAGTGAGTGGGGGGGCAAACGTGCTGGGAGGACAGACATGTGGTTGAGGGGGAGAGATATGAGTGTGTGGGGGCCAGACATGTGCTGGGGGGAGGAGAGAGATGAGTGTGTGGGGGACAGACAATTTGTTTTATTATTGTTTCTCATAAATTATAACAATAACATGAATCTTGGAATATATATTTTTAATATAAATTTAAGGTTTTCATGAGATAGGTTGTGTCGTGAAACATTTTATTTATGTATATATTTAAGGAAACATACATAAATTGTCGAAATATGTTTCGTTCGTTTAACCTTTAACCTCTGGTTTACTAGTAGACTGAATTACCGTGTCGTGAAATTATGTTTGTCTAAAAAGTGTGTCACCAACATGAAAAGTTTGGAAAGCTCTGCCCTAGAGATTTAAAATCTTCAAGCTACAGTATGCTTTAAAGCTGTTGATCTTTCTGCACCAAAGTTTCTGGATCAGAAAACAATGACCTATATATCTCTTGAAAACCTGTTGTGATACTTTAGCTGCTGCAAAACAAAGTAAATTATTGGAGCTGTATTTAACTTTATTGTATTTTATAATGTATTTTAGGAATCCAGTGCTATAAAACAGTATCTAAACCTTATCAGATGAAAACTGTTTCTTTTCACTCCTGCCCACGAACCCTTTTTCCACAAGACCTGGATTTCATGCTTTGGAAAACAAATGAGTTTCTGTTTCAATACACTATGTAACAGTGCCCCCTGGTGGAAAATTTGACTTGTAAGCTTTTTAGAGCTCTCTTCAAAATCAGCTTTGACATGATAGAAAAGTCAGTTTCTTATCTTTCCTTTGGTTCTGGCTTCAAGTTGCAAAACATTTTGCATAAAAGATCTCTTAAAAACTGACATTTAGGAACTTTATCCACTAAAGGTTTTCTCCCATTGTATCTTTAGAGGAAAACTGCCCTTGGCCACTTGAAAGAGAGGCAAGAATTATATAGAAAACAGCATTTGTAATCAAATCAGGAAAGCATAAACCATTAGTCATCTTGTTGAGAGAGAAAGGTTTGTTGTTCATGATTGGGAGTCAAAGCAAAGTACATCAGTTTTTTCATGAATATATTTCAAGCAGGTAAACAAAATGAAACTTGCCATGTATTCCCCCCCCCCCCCCTTTAAAACCATAGCTGTGTTTCCTTAACACAAGCCTTTCCCTCCCTCACAAATACTTTTTCTACGAGATCTATACAGCCACAAATTGACCCTACTCCAAAACAGTTAAATTGTGGATTCAAATAATAAAACTCCCTATATCAAAGTCATTCTTATAAACTGATTCATGGCATTAGTAAGCATCCATCTGAAATATTATGCCTAACTGATTTGTTTTGGATGCACAGCCTTTTAGTCTGTATGTTGCTTTCGTCTATGGCCAATCCTATCAGATGTTTTCTATCAATTTCACAGATCAAGGAAGGGAGAACACATTAACAAAATAATAATATAACATGCAGGATCCATTAGCTCTCTGCATTAATCGGAAACTTGTAGAGTATTAATCATTTTATAAGACTCACAAACTTAAGCAAATCCTTCTGTGCCTAATATACAGTAATCTGTTTTTAATTGATACTCATCTGTCATAATATAAATGATTCAAACATTGCTTATATTACCAGTGCTTTCAGATATAATCAGTGTACTGTTTCCTGTGGCAAATTTGCATATATATCTGCATATTAAATGTGTATTTCGTTTTCTGACATTTCTGTGTCCAATTAATTTAGTTCTTTTTATTAGAGGCAAAGAGGTCTTAGTGATTGGAGGTGAGGGGAAGGGATCTGGGAAAGGGGATGTCAGAAAAGGGAAAGAATTTCAGAGGAGGGAAACAAAGAAGAGATGTCAGGCAGGAGAGGATTGGGATTCAGGGAGTATAAAGAAAGATCAGGGATGGAGAGGTGAAATTTCTCTCAGGGGGCGGATGACAAAAGCTGCAACCTAAATGCAGTCTGCTACATTGCACACGCCATCTTTCGAATGGCAATGCAGTTCTCACACCCCTCATAACGCATAGATCTCTCATCTTCGAGACTGATACCCCTTCCTAAATCACACTCTCACCCTGACTGTCCTGGCATAAGAGCACTTCGGCGAGTGTGTCCACGCTGTTGTAGAAGGACCTGGGGGTTCCAGGGGGATTCAGGCTTTGCGGTGGCTGCCCAGGTAGCTCTGAAACAAAACAATTTCAGAAGCTTGCAACCATTATGAGCTGTGGGATTTTGTCCGTTTTCTTCCTCCCCATCTGCTACAGGAATGTTGTGAAGGTAGCAGATGAGATGCTGTAAGTTCCTATTGCGAAAAGTCCCTTGGCTGGATGGACCCCCACCTGTGGTTGGGGGAGCAATATCATGCTGGACTGGCACTAACTGTGCCACTTGCTCCCCCTTTTAAAAAAAAAAAAACCAAAAACAAAAAAAAAAAAAAACCTAATACACTACAAAAAAAAAAAAAGCAAATTATCAAATTATATATATATAATGTATTTTTTCCACAGGTGGCTGTATCTATTTTATTTATATATATATATATATATATATATATATATATATATATATATATATATATATATATATATATATATATATATATATATAATGGATACAGCCAACTGTGAAAAATTTCTTTTCATGTATTTTAACTATCATACACAAAGGTAGATATAGATAGATATGTATATTCTTGATACAAATTTCTTTTCATGTATTTTTTTCACATACATACACACACATTAGATTATACCCATGGAAATTCTCTGGAGGCCCCAATGAATTGCCCCTCCCCAAGCCCCAATACTCATCCCCATCATAGTCTGGCCTGCCCTCCCCCCTGCCCACTGCTATCCCCACAGCCCCAGGGAATAGTACAGCCTCTCTCCTCCATCTCCCCTAGCCCCAGAGGTTCTAACTTATTGCCCTCCAACCCCAGCACATGCTGTTCAGCCCCAGCAGCCTGTCCTCCCGCTCCAGCACAGCATGCCCCTGCAGACCCAGCCCCAAAACAGCCTGCTTGTCCCCTCAGCAGCTTGAGCCCCAGTTATTCCAGCCTCCAGAGATTGGCTGGGAGCTCTCTGCAAAGAGTGCACATATACAACCTCTCACCAACTGGTAGATTACACATACATGTGGCACTCAGTACAAACAAAATGGATAGCCACCCTCGCGCTGCTGGACTACTGTACTGTCTGCATCTTAATTTTGTTCAGTTTTTAGCAAAATAAATAACATTTCTAAGGAAGTAGGAATGCTCCAATTAATCTAAAGTACTTTTAATCTATTGGTTTATTTTACTATTCTCTGTCTGATCTTCTAACGACTACAATTTATCTACTTATAACTACCTAGTTATACACCTTGTTGACTCATGTTTTGAACTAATTCCCTTTTATAGTATCAAATCAATCAATCTGTTGAAAGTTTATAGGAAGTGGTGTTTTGCACATGCCTTCCGATCCTCTGCTGCTGGAAAGAAGGAGCCGGGTCTGTGATTGCAAAATCCTAGATGGGGGACTGTAGTGATTTAAATATTTAGTACAATAAATCAATTCAGCCAGCATTTTGAAGCATTCAATAATGTTCTTCTGACAATTCAAAGATTAAACAGAACTTCATTTTACTTCACACATCTTTACAATTGGAACATACATAAAAATAAAATTCAATTAAAACATAATTAAATATAATTAAAACAGACATAATATAATTAAAAAACAAACCTAACAGGCCATAAAAACAAAAATTAAAATTAATATAGTTCCTGAAGGTGATATTTAATCAGAGGTCATATCTTACTACAAATATAAATTCAGGGTCCCAAAATTACATTTTTAAAAGCCTGCCTAAATAGCCAAGTTTTTAGCTCTCTTAAATTATTTCATATCAAATAAAAGCCTTAATGTTTCAGGCATGGTGTTCCATAAGATAGGACCCTCTAGAGAACCTCTCCTACCCACCCACTTTCCTGCTCCATTCTCACACCACTCACAAACTACCACTCCTCTTTTAGGAACCTAAACAGAAAGTGGTCAATACAAAAAGAGATAAGCAGGGAACAAGAAAAAAAGCTTTTAATCATCTGATTCACTCCACACACAAAAGACAATGCCAAGTCCAGAGCTCCCTCTACCACAGCTCACTAACAAACCACTTCCTGCATGATGTGGGTTTTTATTTAAGACGTTTCTGTGCTGCCAACCTGGTTCTTTCAGGCTCCTCAAGGCAATGTACGGAGTAAATAAAATAAAATGACCACGCAATACAGAATACAATACAGTAAACATAGAAGATATGACTAAAACAAGTAAAAATAATATAAAATTAGACGATACAAAAACAGTCAACCTGGAATCTCATACCAACACAGAAATCCTACCCTACAACCACAGCTAATAACCACCTTAAAGGAATAACCATGTTTTCACCTTCTTGCAAAAGCTCAATTAAGCTCATACTGGATATCTAGGAGAAGTTTATTCCACATTAGTACCTTAGCTGCTATCCCTAAAGTTTTTAAGCACCTCTGAACAAATTGGAGCCTGTGCATCAGTCAGAGGAAAGTCAAAGCTGAAACTATTACAATATCCAGATGGGACCCTACCAAAGACTGAACTAATAAGATTTAGGATCAAGCAATGAGTATAAGTGATGCACCGGCGTAGATTTAAAAATGCTGTTCACACTACTCGAGCCACATGTTTTTCTAAGACCAGTATCAAATTCAGCATAGTTTCCAGAGACTTCACTACCTCTACCGACATAACCATAAGAGATCATTGCTAACAGATTGCTACTTCCAATAATAAGAACTTCAATTTTCTGACTATAAAGCAAAAGTCCATAATCCTGAATTAAAATGGATTAATGCTACAGTTTTTTTAAATTTGTTAATTGCCAGTTGTGCAAAACTCAAGGCGAGGTACAATAAAAACATACATAATTACAACCACAGAAAACAGCATAAATAAAAGCATACAATAAAACTGTTCATTCTACCATCTCTAAAACTTTCCTCAGGAGCACCCAGATCAGGCATAAGCCAAATTAAACAGGTAAGTTGAGTCCTGCTCTGAAGGTCTTAGTGTCTGCCTCAAGCCTAAGCTCCACAGGTAAGGAATTTCAGAACTGTGGAGCAGCAATGGAGAAGATTCTCTCCCTTGTCTCATGAAACAGTGCTTGTTTATGGGATGGGACTCTATTCTGAGATCTTAGATTACAAACTGGAATATAAACCTTCAACAAGGCATTAACCCATGGGAAGGAATTAATTTGTACAAGATGTACCAGATACATTATACTTTACTCTCCACTGAAAGGGAAGCCAATGTAGATCAAAAAGAACTGGTGAAATGTGCTCATACATGCGAGTACCAGAGATCAGTCTAGCAGCTAAAATGTTGTAAAAGTTGAAGAGGTTTCAAAGCAACAGCTGGAAGACCCAAGTAAACCGTAAACCACATTGCAATAATCAAGTGAAGATAGAATCAGAGCCTGAACCACTGAGCAAAAATCACTAGAATTGAGCAGAGGCTTTAAGCCACGAAGTAGATGGAGTTTGAAAAAGCCAGATCTAATGGCCGCCCTAATTTGATCTTGAAAACACCATTTGGAATCAATCCAGACACCCAAGCATTTTACCCTGTAAGATATCGGTATTGACACACAAAATAGTGAAGCATGAATGTTGTAAACTCAGCGGATCAGTTTTGGACAGGTTTAGAGACAGTTTATTATGACTCATCCATGATTTAACAGTGGACATATAGAGGGATAACAGCTTTGAGGCTCGCAAGAAGCTTAATAGGAGCTATGTAGATATTAAAATGTAATGCAGATAAGGCTGAACCTTGAGGAACCCTGGTGGGAATTATCGTACCAAGAGGAACAGCAAAAATTAATTCTAATTTGATGTGATCTCTCAGACAGGTAGCATCTAAACCAAGCCAAAATGAGTCCATCTAAACCAATCTCTTTCAGGTGAAATAAAAGGATCTCATGACTCAAGGTATCAAAGGCAGATGAAATATCCAACATACCAGTAGGTACTTCTTACCACTATCTAGTGCCCGACAAAGAATCCAATAAGGAGGTAATTAGAGTTTCCATGCTAAGTGCTTGACAGAAACCAAACTGAAAGTGATCAAGGAGACAATGATCATCTAAAGTCATTCAACTAGGGTAATTTCTTGAACTACTAGATATATCCATGCAGCCCCAGTGCTTGAATCAATGTCCAGTGGTTGCAGAAAAATATTAGACAAAACTGGAGATGGTGAGGAACCTGAGGGACCCCATATAATACATTCAATGGAGGGGACATAGTAACTTTAGCACTAACCAAACCCAAACAGTACGATAAAGTATAAGTCACTTCAGAACCTGTCCCTAATACCAAGCCTATAACATCTGTGGAGGAGGACTGTGTGGTCAATTCAGTCAAAGGCTGTGGACATATCTAGCAAAATAAGAAGAAATTCTTGATCTCCCTCATCTACCTATTGCAGGAGGTTCATCCCAAAGTGAAACTAAATCTCAGTACTATGGCCAGATCGAAAGCCTCCTTGACAGATCCAAACTGTTCCTTTCTTCTAAAACTTAAGTCAATTGCTAGGTCACAATCTGTTCAATAATCTTTACCATGAATGGAATATACCAGGTCTGAAATTAGAACATAAGGAAGCATCCAAATTCAATCATTTTAATATTGGAATTCTTACAAAAGGTTTCAAACCAGAGGGATCAGGGATGCAATAAACTCCACCTACCACAGAGCACTATTTACAGTTCTGCACAAAAGTTCCCTGGTCTCTTTCAGAATTTTTCTCAGGAGATGAGAGGGGGCGAGAGTCAGCAATGCAAAAAGCTGCCTTCACCTCAAAAAGAATATTCTCAACATCTTTATATGACAAGGAATCAAATTCTTCAAAAACAGAGAAAGCATTTTCAATTAGTGACTCTTCCTTCTCCTTCATACAGGATAAGATTCCCTGCTGTTCTAACTTCCTCCTCATAACAAACAAATTTATTACATTCCAAGATCAGGTGATCAATCCTCTCTCTCAATGCAAAGCATCTAATAAGTTATTAATAATCCCAAATTGTCTAGGCCCAAAACATACTGCCACAATTGTCAAAGCGAAATATTTTTTTGCGCCTTCAGTATAGAGGAACGATAACCATTAGCTATGATTCGCAACATGGCTAGGTTGTCCAACAATCTTTCAAGTTCATATACGTTTCTCCTATACTCGCAGAGCTTGTTTTAGCAGGAGGCATGATTTTAAGAGATGAACACAGACAATCTTCATTGGAACAATTTCATTTAAAATACGTTATATCCCCTGAATACCAGGAATCAACCAACCCCCCTCCCCCCACCACTAAAAAGTCTGTGCTCATACTTAAATGATTAACAACAAGTTTTCTAACACTCCTCATCAACTTTGCTTCCAATTCTCTTTCAACTCTCCACTGAGACATTGGACCCCACTCAACACTTTCAGGCCGATACAGTAAAAATCGCGTGAGAGCGGGCAAGTGCCCGCTCTCCCGGCGCGCGCACAGGAGAGTGGCCTGTGCACGCGATTCAGTAAATTAATTTATTTAAATTAGGGCCCGCTCTCTACACTGTATCAGCCCTGTGAGAGACAGAGACTGGTCAGGGAGGTGACAGGTGTGTGTGTGTGTGAGAGAGAGAGAGAGACAGAGACTGGTCAGGGAGGTGACTGGTGTGTGTGTGTGAGAGAGACAGAGACTGGTCAGGGAGGTGACTGGTGTGTGTGTGAGAGAGAGAGAGAGAGACTGGTCAGGGAGGTGACTGGTGTGTGTGTGTGAGAGAGAGAGACAGAGACTGGTCAGGGAGGTGACTGGTGTGTGTGTGTGTGTGTGAGAGAGAGAGAGACAGAGACTGGTCAGGGAGGTGACGTGTGTGTGTGTGTGTGTGTGAGAGAGAGACAGAGACTGGTCAGGGAGGTGACTGGTGTGTGTGTGCGAGAGAGAGAAAGAGACTGGTCAGGGAGGTAGGGAGGTGACTGGTGTGTACGTGTGCGAGAGAGAGAGAGTGACTGGTCAGGGAGGTGACTGGTGTGTGTGTGTGTGTGAGAGGAAGAGATACTAGTTAGGGAGATATTGGACTGTGTACGACAGACTGGTTGTGGGCCCTAAGGAAGAGGACTGTGAGGACAGAGCTTCAGCAGCCACTGCTGCTTCTGGTGAGTGCTATTGTCCTGCAAGGGAAAGGAGTAGGAGAGTTGCTGGAGACTAAGTAAAGGCGGCTTTTTAAGTTTATTTTTCTTGATTGACTGCCATTTTAATTATTGGACATTATATAATGTGTCTGCTATTTCTAAATATTTTATTGATATTTGGACAATTTTTAATAATTTTAATAAGTTTTTAATTGTTGGATGTTATTCTGTTAATAAGCTGTTTTGTAACAGCTAATAGTATAGATTTACAATTATTTCTAAGTGGGTATCTATCTTTAGCAGCTTGGCTTGCTCTGTTTTCCTAATAGGAGGTGTATTAGTGTTTAGGGCCTGGTTACATATTTGTAGTGGTAAATTATTGTATTTTCATAAGGAAGGCTATTGTGCTTGGTAGTAAAGGGAGTTTGTTTTGCTTTTACTGAGATGTCATCAGAACCAGAATATCTTTTTTTGTATGGTGCGTTGTACGGGTATTGCCCTTGTTCTGCTCTGCACCCATTTTTGGGGGTTGAGGGAGTTCCTCAGGATGCAGAATGTGTATTTACATTTTGCCCCGTGATGGTCACATGTTCAGTGTGTCACGCATGTGAGAACCATCTGTCAGGTGTGTCCCGGCCGAAAAAAGGCTGAGAACCACTGTGCTAGAGGGTGGGGACATCAACCAAATGACTCAATTCACAGTCCTTTAAGTAGATTCTAAGAAGGCATGACCAGGAAGCATGAGAGACGGGGATCATTTTTAATCCCAGTTCCTTTGGCTGGTCCTTGACTTTAAACAACCAATAAAGCCGACAATGGTTAACTTTTTTTTTTCTTAGCACTTTTACATTTGAAGTTAACTTGTCTATTTACAGCAGTAGTAAACTTTATTTCCATTTTAGCCCAGCAGTAAAGTTTTCTTAGGCTTTGTTGCAATTTTCAAAATTAACATAGGTTTTTTTTTCCCCCACACACTTTGGAGCACTTTACATAATAACTAATTAAATCGTAAGTAAAGTTAATTTTTTTTTTTTTTTTAAGAAGTAAAAGAAATCCACTCTACAAATTTCTCACTTTTTCAATGCACTATTATCTTAGCCTGAAAGCATGCTAAAACTAGTTTTACTTTCTGCTTAATGCATGTTTTTGTGCACTAAAATCTAAAAGTAAACTACATCAAGAAGTAAACTTCAGCGCACAAAAATGTGTGCTAAAACAGGAGTAGAAGTGCACAAAGCCTAGCCCACTTTATTACAACAGGCCCAATGAGAGAATGATCGCTACTTTGCATTACATACTTTTGAAATGTTGAATATTTTGTGTTTTGGCAAAAGGATAAGCATACATCTGTATGCTCTGGTGTGACTTAGAAAACAGGTATGTCTAGAAAATAGCTCCTGCATTACCTTCATCAAAGTCTGCGTCATCTTCTGTGTGCTGAGGAAATGGAAAGCAGTTGGTGATTTCAAGTCTGTCATCCACCACAAGACCCAGCAGCACGCCTTGGACCACTTCACTCCCCCGCCCTTCCTCCTGGTAATGTTTAATGATCTTCAGCACCACCTGCAACAAAGGAAAATTAGCAAGCTGAAGGAATTTTCTCTCTCTGGATCAGAGAAATTTCTAATTCAAATGCTCCATCCTAAATTATTATAACTAGCAAAACGCATTAGTACCTTGAGAACATATGCCAAAGATTGCAAGCCTGGCAAAACAAGGGTGGGGAAGAAAACTAAAAGATCAAATTATCTTTGAGACCCAAAGTACAGAGGCAGCTCTTCCTTAAAATAAAAAAAAAATAAAAAAATAAAAATTATAAACTGCAGTTACCATCCCAAACACTAGTCTAGGAAAAAATTATCCATAACACACACATTAAATGTGGAACTTTAAGGAAAATCTGAGAACTCATTCAGACTCAAAATTCAGTCCCTATCAGAAAAAATTGCCTTTATTTTTATTTTACAATCATCACTGGATTTTTCCCCCCTCCGTAGGTTTCCCTGGCAGTAAAAGTTCTCTGCTGTCCCTAAGCTAGAAGGGAAATCACTCTTGGCATTGCCCCTGAAGAAAATCTTTTCTTTCTTCCTAGAACTATCAACTCTGTGATAAGCCTGTGCTCCACCCACAACTAAACTATTTGCCAGAACATGCAGTCAATCTACAGCTCGCCAGGTAGTCACATCAAATATTAAGGCTTCCATGAAACCAAAGGCTATGTTCTTCTATGTCAAGGACAATAAACACTTGCCTGTAATCATCACAAATTATTCTGAACTTCGGGGCAATGAAAACATGTAAATTAACCTAAAACCACGATAAGCAAGTCTTTTGAATCTTCATTACGAGCCAAACTTGTCTGTAGAACTTGTGTCGAATCCACCATTTATGGATATTTACAGACTATGCTGTACCTTTATGTGGTTTTTGTTGTGTTTTGTTTTGTTTTGTTTTTTTGAAACACCAGATCTTTTGAAAGCATTTATCAGAGGCAAAACAGAGACCCAGGTTCAGGACTGGGTAAGTCCAAGCCAATAGTTAATTATACTTCAACAAGATATGCAACAGGGACCCACATGTGAACTTTGAAATAAATGGCCACAGACAAGGAACACAAAAGAGTCCTATTTCACCGAGGTCTGATACATCCACGCAGACTAAACTGGAAAATACACTCAATGGCCTTGTTGCTAACAAAGCACTATTTTACTGTCATGTCTATAGGTAAACTACCTACAATAATGGATTTCAGCACAAACAGATTTTGCATAAACATTGCACTTAAAAGATTCTGTGAACCATCCAAACTAATAAAACTGAAGCCTCCATTTCTATGGCAGAAGCATATTTCAGTCTACAACAAATTACACTGGGGAACACAATTTTCGTTGAGTTAGATCTGACACTTGGTTTTGACTACCTTTTGACATCTGAATTCAAAAATGACCCCAGTTTTTCTCTATCACGTCAACTTTTTAAGGTATAGGATACCCTCCCTTTGTCCCAAAAATCATACAAAATGTACATACAAAGGAAATAAAAGAAAAAATTATCTGAATATACTGTTTAGAGTTATTTTATTCATACAAAGGCTATATATTGTTACTGTAAGTCAAATTATGTACAAGTAGTAAAGTTCTGCTACCAAACATACATATTAAGATAAATATTTATGCTTATAGCTTTTCCGGCAGTGTTCAATCTGTGGACAATCTCGCCTGATATTCCAACAATAGTCAGCCAACATATGTACATCCCAACTACCCTGATACCGTGCCTCCATGACCTTCAAATCTTGGTGGAATGGTTCACCTTGCTCATCACTGACTGCACCAAGGTTTTTCAGGAAGTCAGCAAGATGGCTATGCAGAAAATGCACCTTGATGCTCATGTTGCAACGAAGCATTTTGAAGTTCTCCAAGAGTTTCTGGACAATTTCGGTGTAATTCTGTGCTCGTGTATTTCCAAGAAAGTCCTTGACAAGGTTTTTGAATGACAGCCAAGCATTCTTTTGGAGTTCCGACATTGTCCCAATGAAATGTTCATCTTTAATGAGATGCCGAATCTGTGGACCATCAAACCCACCGGCCTTTATCTTTTCAAACGACAGGCTAGGAAATGCCAAAATGAGATACTTGAAACAGTCTGCTTCAGCTGGAAAAGCTTTAACAAATTGCTTCGTGAGACCCAGTTTTATGTGCAGAGGTGGGAATATAATGTTCTTTCTGTCAACAAGTGGCTCATGTAGAATGTTTGGATCTCCAGGTTTGAGGTCAGATCTTGGAGGCCAATTCGACTGCACCCAATGCTTCTCACAAGCTCTGCTGTCCCACATACACAGAAAACAGGGATATTTGGTGTATCCGCGTTGCTGATAGGCTGTAGAGAAAAAACTTGACGTGATAGAAGAAAACTAACTGCAGTTTTGAAATCAGCATGCCTATTTAAGTGTAAAACAGCTGCAAAATCAAACTCAACAGGAATTATGTTAAAAATTGTTCCCCAGTGTTATCAAATAAAAGGTTAAATCTGTGGCATTTAAACAAAGATATCTGCCATTATGCGTCCTCTGCCAGATGCTCAGTGTCACAAAACAAGACTTTGTAGTGCAGGAAAACCAACAGCAAAGGCTACAAGAGCCAGGATTATCACTGGACTGTTGTGCAAGATTGCTGAGCATGGTATGCTTATAGTCGGTACTGTTCTAGTAATTAAAGCTGTATCTCATCACAAAACTGATGATAACCTAATAATTACTATAAGTCACTACTGTGCTGATAACTGAAAATTTCCAGCCTGAAAACATAGGAAGAGTTTATTACATTCATTGTCAAGTGTGGTTTTTGTTTGGTTTTGTTTTTTTTTTTTATTTCTGATACACAGAATGGAAAGCATTACTTCAGATGCATGTCAAAGACACAGCCAAGAGAGTGATGTACCTTCAGCTGTTTTTACATATTAAATCCCCCCTTTAAAAAAAAAAAAAAAAACAGTTGAAAACATGAAAGACATGCTATAAAAAATTTCAAGATTTAAATAAAAGCTGCTTTCCTGTTATGCGAATACAAAATGATAGCAGTTAATTCACCTAAAAGCCTAATGAATTAGGAAAAAATATTGACATAAAATGGATTATTCAATTTACTGACTAAGACAAAAGTACTGCACTGCAGAGAGAAAGGCTGCATCATGTATTGTAGGGATGTGCAATCATTCCATTCATTTTAATTTATGTATGCATAACTTTTCATTATTTATTTGTTTTACAGGCCTAGAACTTGTATATGCATAAAGTGCGACAAGGAATGTAAAACTGGAGTTATGCATGCAAAGTGACAAAGCAAATGGAAATGAAAATTAAATATAACAAATGAAATGGGCAGAATAAAATGTTGCCCATGCAAGCCCTTATAGGTACATTTTCAAAGGAGTTACACATGTAAATGTAACATACTATTCATAGCAATTTGCAAAAGCCGTTTACAGGCATTAAGTGCATTTAATGCAGGTAAAACCTATTGATAATTCAACTGCATACACTGTAGCAATCTTCAAAAGCCAACTTACATGAGTAAAGTGCATTTACATGTGTAAAATCCAGTTTTTAGCATGTAAATGCTTTTAAAAATCAGGCTATTAGTGTATTGTGTGGACTGGTCTCCTAAAATTCTGCTTTCGGGAACACAACCAAAGCAGTGAAGCCGTATTAGATGGCAATGTAAAGTCAAAGGTTGGGTTGCATAGATATGGAAACCGGAATCCTAATAGCCTCATACACTTAACATCTGGACACTACAATAGGAAAAGCATTTAATGTAAATAAACTGCCAAAAGGTCTAAGTGGGACAGCAGGAAAGGAGGAGAAACTTTCAACATCTCCTAGTTTACTGCTTTGTTTTGGAGGACTACACTGAATTTTTATCTGGCCCTGGTTTTAAGGTAGCCATTAAAAGGTGATAGATGCAGATGTGAGTGTCTTTTAAAAACTCATATTGCTTAAAGGAAGCCTTTGACCAATAAAATGAAGCTCTTGTATAATCAGATGTCACAGGCTTATTTCTTGAGGGTTAAAAACATAAGAACATGTCATACTGAATCAGACCAAGGGTCCATCAAGTCCAGCATTCTGTTTCCAACAGTGACCAATCCAGGCTATAAGTACCTGGCAAGTACCCAAAAACTAAGTCTATCCCATGCAACTGATACTAGTAATAGCAGTGGCTATTTTCTAAGTCAACTTGTTTAATAGCAGGTAATTGACTTCTCCTCCAAGAACATAAGAAATTGCCATGCTGGGTCAGACCAGACCTGTGGTACAGATGGACACAGGGAGCCTATGTGAGGGCAATACTGAAAAAGGGTCAAACTCTGGGAGTGGAGATAGAGTAGAAGGGCATGAGCCTAGCGGGGAAGGGGAGAGAGTGGAGGGTGGAGGAATTGGGGGGCTTGAGAAGGCAAGCCCAGCATCCTGTTTCCAACAGAGGCCAAACCAGGCCACAAGAACCTGGCAATTACCCAAACACTAAGAAGATCCCATGCTACTGATGCAATTAATAGCAGTGGCTATTCCCTAAGTAAACTTGATTAATAGCTGTTAATGGACTTCTCCTCCAAGAAATTGTCCAAACCTTTTTTGAACCCAGCTACACTAACTGCACTAACCACATCCTCTGGCAACAAATTCCAGAGCTTTATTGTGCATTGAGTGAAAAAGAATGTTCTCCGATTAGTCTTAAATGCTTTCCCATAATTTCAAGATTCTTCCATAGCTTCCACAGACTGTCCCTACCCAGGGCCTATGTTCATGTTTACTCAGCCATAGTAACTTCTCTCCCTCTCCCCCTCCATTAGTCAACTGCCCTCCCCAGTCGGCTTGATATCCCTCAAGTCCATTTCGTTTTAACTGTACACATTGTTTTTTCCTAGTTATGTTTTTTCCAAGTTGTTCTCATCCTTGTTCATTGTAAGACATATTACTGTCATTATTTATTACCTGTTGGAATGTAAACCGGAGTGATAAGTAACTCTGTTACCTGAACCTCGGTATAAAAAAGTTATAAATAAATAAATAAATGTGCTACTTGCTAACTTCATAGAATGCCCTCTAGTCCTATTATTCGAGAGTGTAAATAACCAATTCACATCTACTCATTCAAGATGAGCTTAAAGACCTCTATCATATCCCCCCTCAGCCATCTCTTCTCCAAGCTGAACAGCGCTAACCTCTTCAGCCTTTCCTCATTGGGGAGCTGTTCCATCCCCTTTATCATTTTGGTTGCCCTTCTCTGTACCTTCTCCATCGCAACTATATCTTTTTTGAGATACGGCGACCAGAATTGTACACAGTATTCAAGGTATGGTCTCACCATGGAGCGATAGAGGCATTATGATATTTTCCGTTTTATTCACTATTCCCTTCCTAATAATTCCTAACATTTTTTTTAACTGCTGCAGCACACTGAGCCTACGATTTCAATGTATTATTCATTATGACACCTAGATCTCTTTCCTGGGTGGTAGCTCCTAATATGGAAACATCGTATAACTATAGCATGGGTCATTTTTCCCTAAATGCATCACTTTGCACTTATTCACATTAAATTTCATCTGCCAGTTGGATGCCCAATTTTCCAGTCTCACAAGGTCCTCCTGCAATTTATCACAATCTGCTTGTGATTTAACTACTCTGAATAATTTTGTATCATGTGCAAATTTGATTACCTCACTCGTCGTATTCCTTTCAGATCATTTATAAATATATGGAAAAGCATGGGTCCCAGTACAGAACCTGAGGCACTCCACAGCCCACCCCCCTCCACTGAGAAAACTGTCCATTTAATCCTTCTCTGTTTCCTGTCTTTTAATCAGTTTGTAATTCTCGAAAGGACATCACCACCTATCGCATGACTTTTTACTTTTCCTAGAAGCCTCTCATGAGGAACTTTGTCAAATGCCTTCTGAAAATCCAAATACACTACCATCTACCGGTTCACCTTTATCTACATGTTTATTAACCCCTTCAAAAAAGTGAAGCAGATTAGTGAGGCAAGATGTGCCTTGGGAAAGCCATGTTGACTTTGTTCCATTAAACCATGCCTATTTATTCTGTGATTTTGATCTTTAGAACACTTTCCACTATTTTTCCTGGCACTGAAATCAGGCTAACTGGTCTGTAGTTTCCCGGATCACCCCGGAGCCCTTTTTAAATATTGGGCTTACATTAGCCACCTTCCAGTCTTCAGGTACAATGGATGATTTTAATGAAAGGTTACAAATTTTTACTAATAGATCTGAAATTTCATTTTTGAGTTCCTTCAGAACCCTGGGGTGTATACCATCCAGTCCAGGTGATTTGCTACTCTTTAGTTTGTCAATCAGGCCTACCGTGATTTGGTTCAGTCCATCTGAATCATTACCCATGAAAACCTTCTCCGGAACGGGTATCTCCCCAACATCCTCTTCAGTAAACGCTGAAGCAAAGGCTGCTTCAGAGGTTTTGCCTCTATGGCCAACTTCTTTTCAAATTTTGTCTTAGCCTGTCTT
Source organism: Rhinatrema bivittatum (assembly GCF_901001135.1). NCBI lineage: Eukaryota > Metazoa > Chordata > Amphibia > Gymnophiona > Rhinatrematidae > Rhinatrema > Rhinatrema bivittatum. Next base: position 750,674,889 of record NC_042616.1, read on the forward strand.
ATTAATGTCTTACATTTAACTTGCCAATGCTTATGCTTTACCCTATTTTCTTCTGTTGGATTGTCCTTCCAATTTTTGAATGAAGATCTTTTGGCTAAAATAGCCTCTTTCACCTCACCTTTTAACCATGCCGACAATCGTTTTGTCTTCCTTCCACCTTTCTTAATGTGTGGAATACATCTGGACTATGCTTCTAGGATGTTTTTTTATTTATTTTACATGTCCACACCTCTTCCACACTTTTTACCTTTGTAGCTGCTCCTTTCATTTTTTTCTAACTATTTTTCTCATTTTATCAAAGTTTCCCTATTGAAAGTTTAGCACTAGCGCCATGGATTTGCTTACTGTCCCTCTTCCAGTCATTAATTCAAATTTGATCATATTATGATTACTATTGCAAAGCAGCCCCATCACCGTTACCTCTCTCACCAAAACCTGTGCTTCACTGAGAATTAGATCTAAAATTGCTCCCTCTCTCGACTGTTCCTGAACCGATTGTTTAAAAAAAAACTGTCATTTATTCCATCCAGGAACTTTATCTCTCTAGCATGTCTCAATGTTACATTTACCCAGTCAATACTGGGGTAATTGAAATCTCCCATTATTACCGCACTACCAATTTGGTTAGCTTCCCTAATTTCTCTTAGCATTTCACTGTCCGTCTCACCATCTTGGCCAGGTGAATGGTAGTATAGCAAATGTTGCTTACCTGATGTAACAGGTGTTCTCACAGGACAGCAGGATGTTAGTCCTCACAAATGGGTGACATCGAGGATGGAGCCCATCACGGAAAACTTCTGTCAAAGTTTAAACAGAACTTTGACTGGCCCCTACTGGGCATGCCCAGCAAGGCACTGACCCTGCAGCCAGCAGGGGTCTCCCTTCAGTCTGATTTTCAAAGCTACAGGCAGTGCCTAAAAAGCAAAAACAAAACAAACCCAACACCGCGGGGTGGCGGGCGGGTTTCGTGAGGACTAACATCCTGCTGTCCTGTGAGAACACCTGTTACATCAGGTAAGCAACATTTGCTTTCTCACAGGACAAGCAGGATGGTTATCCTCACAAATGGGTGAGTACCTAGCTGAGGATGTCCCGACTTGCACCAAATGTACCCAACGGTGTGCAGCAGGCACAACAACTGAGGAAAAATTTGGGAAAGGGCATCCGCACCCTACCGGGAAGGTGGAAGGGGGTTGGTACATCACGTTGGAAAAAGGTTACGCAAGACAGATTGGCCGAAGATGGAGTCCTGTCTTCCAGCTTTGTCCAAACAATAGTGGGCTGCAAAGGTATGGAGAGAACTCCAGGTTGCAGCTTTGCAGATGTCAGGAAGCGGCACCGATCGAAGGTGTGCCACTGACGTCGCCATGGCCCTCACAGAGTGTGCTTTCACACGGTCTTGAAAAGGAATGCCAGCTTGCTGATAGCAAAAAGAAATGCAGTCCGCCAACCAGGAGGAAAGAGCCTGCTTACCCACAGGATGTCCTAACTTGTTAGGATGGAAAGAGACAAATAATTGAGTGCTCTTCCTGTGAGCAACTGTACGGTCTAGATAAAAAGCTAGAGCTCGTTTGTAGTCTAGGGTATGCAGAGTCTGTTCCCCGGAGTTGGAGTGGGGCCTGGGAAAAAAGATAGGTAGTATGATGGATTGATTGATATGAAACTCCGAAACTACCTTAGGTAAAAATTTAGGGTGAGTGCGGAGTACCGCCCGGTCCTGCAGGAGCTTAGTGTAAGGCGGATAGGTAACTAGGGCCTGCAATTCACTAACCCTGCGAGCTGAAGTGATAGCCAAAAGGAATAACACTTTCCATGTGAGATACTTTAATTCACAGGAGTGCAGAGGTTCGAAAGGAGGTTTCATTAGACGACCAAGAACCAGGTTAAGGTCCCAAGATGGGGCCGGAGGACGTAAGGGTGGCTTCAGATGGAGCAAGCCTTTAAGAAAACGTGTTACAAGGGGTTGTACTGAAATCGGGACACCCTGTACACCTTTATGGAAGGCGGCTACCGCACTGACATGCATCCTAATGGAAGAGGTCTTTAGACCGAATTCTGATAGGTGCCATAAATAGTCCAAGAACTTAGAGATTGGACAGGAAAGGGGATCAAGGGACTGAGAAGTGCACCATGATGTGTACCTTTTCCATTTATAGGAATAGGATCTTCTGGTAGAGGGCTTTCGTGAAGCTATCAGGACACGAGAAACCGAATCCGAAAGGTTAAAAGGCTGAAGGACTAACCTTTCAACATCCATGCCATCAGGGACAAGGCTTGGAGGTTGGGATGGAGGAGGCATCCGTCGTTTTGAGTGAGCAGATGCGGATCCGTTCCCAGAGGGATGTGCCTGCGGATGGAGAGATCCTGGAGTATGGGAAACCACACTTGGCGTGGCCAGTGGGGTGCTATCAGGATCATGGTTCCTCCGTCCTGGCGTAGCTTCACGAGAGTCCTTGACAGAAGAGGAAGTGGAGGGAATGCATAAAGCAGACCTGTCGTCCACTTGAGGGAGAAGGCATCTCTCGGCTGAAAGTGTTGGCTCCGAATGAGAGAGCAGTAATCGTCCACTTTGTGGTTCTGAGGGGACGCAAAGAGGTCTATGCGGGGAAAACCCCACTTGTGAAACAGAGAGGTCACTACCAGAGGATCGAGAGACCACTCGTGTGGCTTGAAGACACGGCTCAGCTGGTCTGCCAATACATTGTCTACTCCCGGCAGGTAAGTGGCCCTGAGGTACATAGAGTGGGAGAGGGCTTCCGCCCAAATCTGCGCAGCTTCCTGACACAGAAGGAAGGAGCCTGTGCCTCCCTGCTTGTTTATGTACCACATGGCCACTTGGTTGTCCGTCTGGATTAAGATTATCTGATGGAATAGATGATCTTTGAAAGTTCGGAGCGCATAGCGGATTGCGCGAAGTTCCAGGAAATTTATCTGGTGTTCGGCTTCCTCTTTGGACCATAACCCTTGGGTTTGTAATTCTTCCACATGGGCTCCCCAACCGATGTGAGAAGCGTCGGTGGTTAGGATTACCTGCGGATCCGGTGGAAGAAAAGGTAAGCCCTGAAGGAGGTTGACCTGAGTTGTCCACCAGGTTAAGGATAGGCGCAGGGCCTGTGTGACTGGGACTATGGAGGACAGAGGCTGAAAAGCTTGAATCCATTGGTGTCGTAGAGTCCATTGTGTTACTCTCATGGCTATTCGGGTCATGGGAGTGACTTGAACCGAGGATGCCATGTGTCCTAGGAGAATGAGGAACTGGCGAGCCGTGGCAGTGTTTTGAGACTGGAGCTGGCGAGCCAGGGATATTAGGGTGTGGACCCTCTGAAGAGGAAGGTAAGCCTTTGCCTGTAAGGTGTCCAAGTCTGCTCCAATGAAGGATAAGGTTTGAGACGGGACTAAGCAAGATTTCTCGTAATTGACAAGAAACCCTAAGGAAAGGAGTGTTTGAATTGTCAATTTTAGGGAGGATTGAGCTGTGTGTTGGGTGGAGGCCCTGATTAGCCAATCGTCCAGGTAGGGGTAGACGTGGACACCTTCCTTCCTTAGGAATGCTGCTACCACTACGAGACATTTGGTAAAGACTCGTGGGGCAGAAGCCAGACCGAAAGGTAGGACACGGTATTGATAATGGTCGTGGCCTACAAGAAACCGCAGATATTTGCGATGGGATTGTGTGATCGCAATGTGGGTATAAGCGTCCTTGAGGTCGAGAGAGCACAGCCAATCCCCCTTTTGCAACAGAGGGAGCAAGGCGCCCAGGGTTACCATCTTGAACTTTTCTTTTTGCAGATACTTGTTGAGGGCCCGAAGGTCCAGAATTGGACGTAGCCCCCCTGATTTCTTTGGTATTAGGAAGTATCTGGAATAGAATCCTTTCCCTTGTTGACAAGGAGGGACGGGTTCTATAGCATTTGATTGTAGAAGAAGGGATACTTCTTGATGTAATTGAGTGAAATGGCTGGTTAGACTCCATGCCTGAAGCGGCGGGGAGTCTGGCGGAAGTGTTATGAAGTTGAGGTGGTAACCCTGTGCGATAATTGCTAGCACCCACTGATCTGAGGTGATCTGTTTCCAACGGTGTAAGAAGTGGAACAGTCGACCCCCCACAGGGATGTGTGGAAGAGGGAGATGGCATGTGCTCAATACAGGGAAGTCAAAGGCCCGCCGTAGGCCCAGGAGGTGGGGCTACAGTAGGTCTTTGCTTTCTCGGCTGACGAGGCTGAGGCCTGTTAGAGGACTGTGCAGGACGAGCCCTAGTTGACGGAGGGTAGTAGCGACGTGGTCGAAAGAATGACTTCTTAGAGTTCTTCTTTTGCGGTTGCTTGGAGGTCACCTCAGGTGGGACAGATGAGAGTTGTTTTAACGTCTCATGGTGGTCTTTTAACTCCGCCACAATCTGTTGAATTTGTTCTCCAAACAAATTGTCGCCTAAGCAGGGCAAATCAGCAAGACGATCTTGGACTTCTGGGCGAAGGTTGGATGACTTTAACCAAGCCCAACGTCTGGCTGAGATGGCTGTGGCTGAAACCTTCGTGGAAGCATCGAATATGTCATAGGCAGTCCTAATCTCGTGCTTCCCTGCCTCAAATCCCTTGTGAAGAAGGGCTTGAAGCTGTGGTTGGTATTGGTCTGGTAACGTGTCAGCATAGTCTTGCATCTGCTTAAAGATGGCTCTGTTGTATTGAGTCATGTAAAGTTGATATGAAGCTATGCGTGAAATCAACGTAGCTCCATGATACACTTTCCGTCCTACACTATCCAGGAACTTGTTGTCCCTGGTAGGTGGGGTAGAAGAGTGCGGCTTAAGACGCTTGGCCTTCTTCTGCGCGGACTCAACCACAACAGAGCGATGATCCAGTTGAGGTTTTTGGAAACCTGGTGCTGACTGGACAAGGTATGTGGAGTCAGCTTTCTTGTTAACTGGTGACACGGATGAAGGAGATTCCCAGTTTTTCTTGAGCAGATCCAAAAACACCTGGTGTATAGGGATGGAAGCGATGATTTTTGGAGCATCCAGAAATTGAAGTAGTTCCATCATCTGGTGTCTGTCATCAGCTTCAGATTGTAGTTGAAAAGGTACAACTTCTGACATCTCTTTCACAAAGTTAATGAAAGATAGATCCTCAGGAGGAGATAGCAAATGTTGCTTACCTGATGTAACAGGTGTTCTCACAGGACAGCAGGATGTTAGTCCTCACAAATGGGTGACATCGAGGATGGAGCCCACCACGGAAAACTTCTGTCAAAGTTTAAACAGAACTTTGACTGCCCCTACTGGGCATGCCCAGCAAGGCACTGACCCTGCAGCCAGCAGGGGTCTCCCTTCAGTCTGATTTTCAAAGCTACAGGCAGTGCCTAGAAAGTAAAAATAAAACGAACCCAACACCGCGGGGAGGCGGGCGGGTTTCGTGAGGACTAACATCCTGCTGTCCTGTGAGAACACCTGTTACATCAGGTAAGCAACATTTGCTTTCTCACAGGACAAGCAGGATGGTTGTCCTCACAAATGGGTGAGTACCGAGCTGAGGATGTCCCGACTTGCACCAAATGTACCCAACGGTGTGCAGCAGGCACAACAACTGAGGAAAAATTTGGGAAAGGGCATCCGCACCCTACCGGGAAGGTGGAAGGGTGTTGGTACATCAAGTTGGAAAAAGGTTACGCAAGACAGATTGGCCGAAGATGGAGTCCTGTCTTCCAGCTTTGTCCAAACAATAGTGGGCTGCAAAGGTATGGAGAGAACTCCAGGTTGCAGCTTTGCAGATGTCAGGAAGCGGCACCGAACGAAGGTGTGCCACTGACGTCGCCATGGCCCTCACAGAGTGTGCTTTAACACGGTCTTGAAAAGGAATGCCAGCTTGCTCATAGCAAAAAGAAATGCAGTCCGCCAACCAGGAAGAAAGAGCCTGCTTACCCACAGGTTGTCCTAACTTATTAGGATGGAAAGAGATGAATAATTGAGTGCTCTTCCTGTGGGAAACTGTACGGTCTAGGTAAAAAGCTAGAGCCCGTTTACAGTCTAGGGTATGCAGGGTCTGCTCTCCAGAGTTGGAGTGGGGCCTGGGAAAAAAGATAGGTAGTACGATAGATTGATTGATATGAAACTCCGAAACTACCTTAGGTAAAAATTTAGGGTGAGTGCGGAGTACCGCCCGGTCCTGCAGGAGCTTAGTGTAAGGCGGATAGGTAACTAGGGCCTGTAATTCACTAACCCTGCGAGCTGAAGTAACAGCCAAAAGGAATAACACTTTCCAAGTGAGATATTTCAAGTCACAGGAGTGCAGAGGTTCGAAAGGAGGTTTCATTAGACGACCAAGAACCAGGTTAAGGTCCCAGGATGGGGCCGGAGGACGCAAGGGTGGCTTTAGATGGAGTAAGCCCTTAAGAAAGCGTGTTACTAGGGGTTGCACTGAAATAGGATTACCCCCAATACCCTTATGGAAGGCGGCTACGGCACTGACATGCATTCTGATAGAAGAGGTTTTAAGACCTGATTCAGAGAGATGCCATAAATAGTCCAAGAATTTGGAGATTGGACAGGAAAGGGGATCAAGGGACTGAGAAGTGCACCATGATGTGTACCTTTTCCATTTGTATGAGTAAGACTTTCTTGTGGAAGGCTTTCGTGAAGCTATCAGGACTCGAGAAACGGAATCTGAAAGGTTAAATGGTTGAAGGACTAACCTTTCAACATCCATGCCGTCAGGGACAAGGCTTGGAGGTTGGGATGGAGGAGGCATCCGTCGTTTTGAGTGAGCAGATGCGGGTCCTTTCCCAGAGGAATGTGCCTGCGGATGGAGAGATCCTGGAGTATTGGAAACCATACTTGGCGTGGCCAGTAAGGTGCTATCAGGATCATGGTTCCTCCGTCCTGGCGTAGCTTCATGAGAGTCTTTGACACAAGAGGGAGCGGAGGGAATGCATAGAGCAGACCGGTTGTCCACTTGAGGGAGAATGCATCCCTCGGCCGAGAGTGCTGGCTCCGAATGAGAGAGCAGTAATCGTCCACTTTGTGGTTCTGAGGGGACGCAAAGAGGTCTATGCGGGGGGAACCCCACTTGTGAAACAGAGAGGTCGCTACCAGAGGATCGAGTGACCACTCATGTGGGTGGAAGACACGGCTCAGCTGGTCTGCCAGTACATTGTCTACTCCCGGCAGGTAAGTGGCCCTGAGGTACATGGAGTGGGAGAAGGCTTCCGCCCAGATCTGCGCAGCTTCCTGACACAGAAGGAAGGAGCCTGTGCCTCCCTGCTTGTTTATGTACCACATGGCCACTTGGTTGTCCGTCTGGATTAAGATTATCTGATGAAAGAGATGATCTTTGAAAGTGCGGAGCGCATAGCGGATTGCTCGAAGTTCCAGGAAATTTATCTGGTGTTCGGCTTCCTCTTTGGACCATAACCCTTGGGTTTGAAAGTCGTCCACATGGGCTCCCCAACCGATGTGAGAAGCGTCGGTGGTTAGGATTACTTGCGGATCCGGTGGAAGAAAAGGTAAGCCCTGAAGGAGGTTGACCTGAGTCGTCCACCAGGTTAAGGATAGGCGCAGCGCTTGTGTGACTGTGACTATGGAGGACAGAGGCTGAAAAGCTTGAATCCATTGGTGTCGTAGAGTCCATTGTGTTACTCTCATGGCTAGTCGGGTCATGGGAGTGACTTGAACCGAGGATGCCATGTGTCCTAGGAGAATGAGGAACTGGCGAGCCGTGGCAGTGTTCTGAGACTGGAGCTGGCGAGCCAGGGACATTAGGGTGTGGACCCTCTGAAGAGGAAGGTAAGCCTTTGCCTGTAAGGTGTCCAAGTCTGCTCCAATGAAGAATAAGGTTTGAGACGGGACTAAGCAAGATTTCTCGTAATTGACAAGAAACCTTAAGGAAAGGAGTGTTTGAATTGTCAATTCTAGGGAGGATTGAGCTATCTGTTGGGTGGAGGCCCTGATTAGCCAATCGTCCAGGTAGGGGTAGACGTGGACACCTTCCTTCCTTAAGAATGCTGCTACCACTACGAGACATTTGGTAAAGACTCGTGGGGCAGAAGCCAGACCGAAAGGTAGGACACGGTATTGATAATGGTCGTGGCCTACGAGAAACCGCAGATATTTGCGATGGGATTGTGTGATCGCAATGTGGGTATAAGCGTCCTTGAGGTCGAGAGAGCACAGCCAATCCCCTCTTTGTAGCAGAGGGAGCAGCGCGCCTAGGGTTACCATTTTGAACTTCTCTTTTGAAGGTATTTGTTGAGGGGCTCGAAGGTCCAAAATGGGACGTAGTCCCCCTGATTTCTTTGGTATTAGGAAGTATCTGGAATAGAATCCCTTGCCTCGTTGAGAGGGAGGAACGGGTTCTATAGCATTTGATTGCAGAAGAAGAGACACTTCCTGTTGTAATTGAGCCAAATGGGTGGATAGACTCCACGCTTGAAGAGGCGGGGAGTCTGCCGGAAGAGTTATGAAGTTGAGGTGGTAACCCTGTGCGATAATTGTTAGTACCCACTGATCTGAGGTGATCTGCAACCAAGGTTGTAGAAAATGGTACAGTCGACCTCCTACAGGAATGTCTGGAAGAGGGGTTTGGCATGTGTTCTCTACAGGGGAGTCAAAGGCCAACCGCAGGCCCAGGAGGAGGGGCTACAGTAGGCCTTTGTTTCCTAGGCTGACGCGGCTGAGGCCTAGTAGAGGATCGAGCTGGACGAGGCCTGGCCGATGGAGGGTAGTAACGGCGTGGCCGAAAGAACGACTTCTTAGAGTCCTTCTTAAGTGGTTGTTTGGAGGAAACCTCAGACGGAACAGAAGAAAGTTGTTTCAACGTCTCGTGGTGATCTTTCAATTCAGCTACTATTTGCTGAATTTGTTCTCCAAACAAATTGTCCCCTAAGCAGGGTAAATCCGCTAAACGATCCTGGACCTCTGGGCGAAGGTTGGATGATTTTAACCAAGCCCAACGTCTGGCCGAGATGGCAGTAGCTGAAACCTTTGTGGAGGCATCGAAGATGTCATAAGCCGTTCTGATCTCGTGCTTCCCCGCTTCAAATCCTTTATTAAGAAGGGCCTGAAGCTGTGGCTGGTATTGGTCAGGTAATGTGTCAGCAAAATCTTGCATCTGTTTAAGAATGGCTCTGTTATATTGCGTCATGTAGAGTTGATATGAGGCTATGCGAGAAATCAGCATAGCTCCATGGTACACTTTCCGTCCCACACTGTCTAGGAATTTATTGTCCTTGACCGGCGGAGTGGAGGAGTGTGGCTTGAGACGCTTGGCTTTTCTTTGTGCGGACTCCACCACAACAGAGCGATGATCCAGTTGAGGCTTTTGAAAGCCTGGTGCTGACTGGACGAGGTATGTGGAGTCAGCCTTCTTGTTAACTGGTGATACAGATGAAGGAGATTCCCAGTTTTTCTTTAAGAGATCGAGAAACACCTGGTGAATGGGGATGGAAGCGATGATTTCTGGAGCGTCCAAAAATTGAAGCAGTTCCATCATCTGGTGTCTGTCATCTGTCTCAGATTGCAGCTGAAAAGGTACAATTTCGGACATCTCCTTTACAAAATTAATAAAGGAGAGATCCTCTGGAGGAGATCTTTTTCTACTCTCTGTAGGAGAAGGCGGTGATGGTAAATCTGTGTCAGAAGATGTATCATCACCCCAGGTATCATAGGGATCACTTGGGGGTTGAAGCCCCGATGGACCTGGTTGAGGATCCGAAGGCATCGAAGGAAACCTTGGAGGAACCGGTGGTACAATCGGTACTGGGAACGGCATCGAGGGTTTCAGTGCTGCCGATGGAGTCGGTGCCGGTCTTGGAACCGATGGAGCCAAAGGATAAATCGGTGGAGATATTCGAGAAGGCACCGATGGGACCACCCCGGAAGGGGGAATCAGGAACGGTGTTTCTCCCGCCGATGAAAATCCAGTTGGAGACGATGGCGCTGTCGGTGCTACTGGAATTATCGATGGGAGGGCATGTACAAGTGCCTCCATACGTTGTAGTAGCGGTGCCAGCGCTTCCACCAAAGGTTCGGTGGTCGGTTCCTTCCTCGGTGGCGGAGTCGGTGCCGGGGTCGATGCCGGTGGCGGTGCCGGAATCGGTGCCGGAGACGGTGCCAATGGAGGTTGGAATCTTTGCATCGCTTTCTCGATGGCCTCCTGGACCAGCCGGTCCAGTTCTGCCCGGAGACCAGGGGTAACAATACCCGGCTCGACGGGAGAGGGAGGCTGAGGCAGAGCCGGAGGGACCACCGTAACCGGTGGGATCACGGCTCCCACACCCCGAGAGGGTGAGGGTTTCCTCGATGCCTGCGAACGAGACGTGGACGGTGCCAAGTCTGAACGAGGCCTCTTAGTCAGTGGCTCGGCTTGTTCAGAGGTCGATGACTGTGGATCCTCGACAGGCCGAGACTTGTGCCGTCGATGGCAATGCTTGTCCTTCCGGTCTCCTCGCTCATCCGGGGAGGGGACAGGAGTCGACGGCCGAGAAGTCATCGATGGTGGACGGTCACCGGAGGGTTGACGATGGTGGTGCAACTTCGACGGTGCCGGTTCCGATGACGTCGATGCTATCGATGGCGTTGGGGTGGGTGCATGGAAGAGGAGCCCCATCTTCTCCATCCTGGCTTTGCGACCCTTAGGTGTCATTAGGGCACATTTGGTGCAAGTCAGGACATCATGCTCACTACCCAAACACAAAACACAAACCCTATGGGGGTCTGTGATTGACATAGTCCGGGTACAATCCGGGCAACGACGGAACCCCGTCGCCATGGCTTAAGGCCAAATTTAGTCGCGGGCTCGGTAATTGCCAACAGGCCTCAAGGGCCAAATTCGACGGTAGTCGAAGAAAAAAGGCAAAAAAACTTACCGGTTTCCGCGGAGGTGACAAAAATTTGTCGAAGGAAGACCCCTGAGGGGCAAATTTTCTTCGGAAAGAAAAATACCGAATTCCTGTCAGGAACGTGGTAAGAGAGCTCCTTTCACCGCGTGGCAACTGCTGCGCGGAAAAAAGAAGACTGAAGGGAGACCCCTGCTGGCTGCAGGGTCAGTGCCTTGCTGGGCATGCCCAGTAGGGGCCAGTCAAAGTTCTGTTTAAACTTTGACAGAAGTTTTCCGTGGTGGGCTCCATCCTCGATGTCACCCATTTGTGAGGACAACCATCCTGCTTGTCCTGTGAGAACTTTTTCTACTCTCTGTAGGAGATGGTGGCGAAGGCAAATCTGTGTCAGAAGAGGTATCATCATCATTACCCCAGGTATCGTAGGGATCATGTGGGGCTTGTAGCCCTGATGGACCTGGCTGAGGCTCTGAAGGCATCGATGGAAACCGAGGTGGAATCGGTGCGGTAGGTGGAACCAGAAATGGCATCGATGGCTTCGGTGCTGCCGATGGAATCTGTGCCTGGCGCGGAATCGATGGAGCCGAAGGATAAATCGGTGGAGATATACCAGAAGGTACCGATGGAACTACCCCGGAAGGGGGAATTCAAAACGGTGTTTCTCCTGCCAATGAGAAACCAGTCGGAGACGGTGGTGTTGTCGATGGCACTGGAATCACCGATGGAAGGGCCGTCATGAGTGCCTCCATGCGGCTCAGTAGCGGTGCTAGCGCTTGGATCAACGGCTCGGTGGTCGGTTCCCTCCTCGGTGGCGAAGCCGGTGCCGGCGTCGGTGCCGGGGGCGGCACTGGAACCGGTGCCGGAGACGGTGCCGATGGAGGTTGTAATTTCTTCATCGCTTTCTCGATGGCCTCCTGGACCAGCCGGTCCAGTTCTGCCCGGAGACCAGGGGTAACTATACCCGGCTCGACGGGAGAGGGAGGCTGAGGCAGGGCCGGAGGGACCACCGTAACCGGTGGGATCACGGCCCCCACACCCCGAGAGGGTGAGGGTTTCCTCGATGCCGGCGAACGAGACGTGGAGGGTATCCGGTCTGTTCGTGGCTTCTTTGTCGGTGGCTCGGCTTGAGCAGAGGTCGATGGCTGTGGATCCTCGACAGGCCGAGACTTGTGCCGTCGATGGCGGTGCTTTTCCTTCCGATCCCCTCGCCCATCCGGGGAAGGGACGGGAGTCGACGGCCGAGAAGCGATCGATGGCGGACGGTCACCGGAGGGTTGACGATGATGGTACAACTTCGACGGTGCCGGTTCCGATGACGTCGATGCTATCGATGGCGTTGGGGTGGGTGCATGGAAGAGGAGCCCCATCTTCTCCATCCTGGCTTTGCGACCCTTGGGTGTCATTAAGGCACATTTGGTGCAAGTCAGGACATCATGCTCACTACCCAAACACATGACACAAACCCTGTGGGGGTCTGTGATGGACATAGTCCGGGTACAATCCGGACAACGACGGAACCCCGTTGCCATGGCTGGAAGCCAAAATTTAGGCTGGGGATCGGTAAGTGCCAACAGGCCTCGAGGGCCAAAATCGACAGAAGTCGATGGAAAAAGGCAAAAACTTACCGGGTTCCGTAAGATGACTAAAAAAATTTGTCGAAGGGAGACCCCTGAGGGGCAAATTTTCTTAGGAAATTAATTTCCAAATTCCTGTCAGGAACGTGGTTAGAGAGCTCCTTTCACCGCGTGGCAACTGCTGCGCGGAAAAAAGAAGACTGAAGGGAGACCCCTGCTGGCTGCAGGGTCAGTGCCTTGCTGGGCATGCCCAGTAGGGGCCAGTCAAAGTTCTGTTTAAACTTTGACAGAAGTTTTCCGTGGTGGGCTCCATCCTCGATGTCACCCATTTGTGAGGACAACCATCCTGCTTGTCCTGTGAGAAACTCCTATCACTATACTCTTCCCCAACACATAAGGGATTTCTACCCTTAAAGATTTGACTGTGTATTTAGACTCATGCAGGATCTTTATCCTGTTGGACTCTATGCCATCCCGGACATAAAGCGCCACCCCACCTCCCAGGTGCTCCTCTCTGTCATTGCAATATAATTTGTACCCCTGTATAGCACTGTCCCACTGGTTATTCTCCTTCCACCATGTCTCTAAGATGTCAATTAAGTCTATGTCATTATTCACTGCTATACACTAAACTCTCCATCTTACTACTTAGACTTCTGGCATTAGCATACAAACATTTCAAAGTTTGTTTTTGTTTGTATTTTTATTTTTAATTGATAGGGATAAATTGGAATTTCTTAGCTCAGGTGAGTTTTTAATTACAGGCACTTGGACTACTTTTCTTATTAGTGGAACCTCACTGTTGGGATGCCCTAATTCTAATGCGTCATTAGTATTATTTGAAGATACCTCCCTTCGAACCATTCGCTGCTGAGCAACTGTTGGCTTTCCCCTTTGTTCTAGTTTAGAAGCTGCTCTATCATTTTTTACTTCTTTATGCAATACAGATGATTCAATATCTTGTGCTATTGCATTATTGTAAGTTATTTGGTATAAAAGTATTGGTTGATTTGAAAATGTTGCTGTGTTTTGTGTATGTTATATTTCGTTTGGGGTCTTGTTGCCTTGGATTGGTTATCTACCTTGGATTTTAGTTTGTGTTGAATGTCTCAAATCTGTTTTTATTAATGAGATGTAATAAAGTGTAGGGTCATGCATAGGAAAAATGTTCATTTGATTTGTAGCTTTGCTACAAGAATTTCGGTATATAAAAATGCTAAATAAAATAAAATAAATAAATAAATAAATTTGATTTGTTTTTGGTTCATACAAAGTTTTCCAAATATTTTCATACTTGTTCTACAGGGTGGCCCATGGAAAAGTAGCCTGCCTCCAATACCAGTGCATTGGAGGCAGGCTACTTTTCCATGGGCCTCCCTGTATTTTCATGTTTATGTGCATGAAATTGAATTTTATGCACACAACCTGTACTTGAAATCAGATGTTTTCCTATAAAACCAAATTTTATAGGCGTAAAAACTTTATATGCACAAACAGCCAAACACAAATAGAATGAAAATACACCACTAATAAGCTGTAAATGTAATGTGGCTGGAGCACAGGCAAGAGAAATTTATACAAATAAAATAAATAGAGAATGCAATTTTCAATTTTCTTTACATATGGTTTACCATGGACCCACTGTACAACCTTCTGTTACTAATATTAACATCAGCACATAAACCAAACCAAGTTCCTTACCCACAGTCGACATCAAAATTAAAAAATAAAATTAATATGCTATCCTACATACCGGATATTTGCTTTACAATCAAATACAAGAGATGGACACATTAAAATTCCAGCTCATGTTCTAGATGTAGTGGTCTCAACCCAAAAACATCCTCTCCCACTTTAAACTATCACAGGTTAAAGTAAAGAATACAGAGGAGGATATAGGCATTAATTGTTTATGTATGTCATAATTAATATCAAGTTTATTTCATTTTATGGCTTTTTTTTTTTTTAATATAAGCTTACTCCTTTCCATTTTGTTTGCTTAAGAATTATGGCAACTGTATCGGTCCTGGAAAATCTGGATTTTTCACAAGTCATATTGTTTATTGGATCAATTTAAGAATTATTCAGAAGTGTTATATGCAAGTTTGAAGCCTCACAGGTTCCCAATGTGGTCTTAAACCCTTGTATATAGCAACGAGTTTGGAACATGATGTGTTGGACCAATAAAACGTATTAATCTGCAAAGAATCCAGAGATCTTGGAAAGGAATTTTTTGGATATACATTTACTACAAGATATATTTACAATGTTTAAACATTTCAAGCATTTTGGCACAGCAGGCACTCTCTATTCAGAGGAGCCCTACGCTGGAATGGTAAAGGAAGCTCGGACCAGAATATGAGATGCATTGACAGGTGCGTGGAGGAATAAACATTAAATTGTTCAACAGTTCAAATAATTCATTAGAATTTAAATTTACAGTCATCCACCTAAAGAGAACCGCACAGTCAAACGCTGCCAGTGGTACTCCACCTTTGTAAACTGACACTAAGTCTTGCAAAGCTACAGTCACAATTGCTATATGATTCTAGGCTTAAACATTCAGCTGCTCTGAGGACGTGAACAGCTGCAGACTGAGTATCACCACTGTATGCACATGCTACTCCCCTGGAGGAATTCTGCACTACTGCAGAATTCAGAATTTGCACAGAATCCCCCCTCCCCCCCTTGCACAGAATTTCCATTTTGCCATGCCATGTGCGGAACACATCCTGCTCCTGATGGAGGTGCAAGTCCCAGCATGTCACGAGCTCAGCAGGCCCCAGTGAGAGTGAGTCTGTGAACAGATGTTTGTGTGAGAGACTGCAAAGCTGTGTGTAGAGGTTTGTGATTAAGACTGTGTGTTTGTTTGTGTGAGAGCATGAGTGAGGGTGTGTGTGTGTGTGTGCCAGAGAGAGGGAGTCTTTGTGAGGAGATTGTGAAGGAATGTGTGTGAGAGAGATTGGGAGCTAGTGTGCATGAAAAAGAGAGAGTGTGTGTATGTGAGGGAGTGGAGGTGCTGGTTTGTAATAGAAGGAGCCTGTGCAAAAGGGTGGGTGGGTATGTGAGCGAGCCAATGTGCAGGGAAAGAGATAGGTAGCCTGCGTGAGGGTGTGGGCATAAGAGAGAAAAGGAGCCTGTGCGACAGAGTGGGAGAATGTATGAGGGGGTACGTATGTGCACAAGAGAGAGGGAGCCTGTGTGTGGTACAAATTGACAAAGGGAGCCTATGTGAGGGCAATACTGAAAAAGGGTCAAACTCTAGGAGTGGATAGAGTAGAAGGGCATGAGCAGGCAAAGTGAAAGGTGACTGGCCAGGAGAGCAGGGACAGAAGGTGGAAGGACCATTCTTACAAATGTACTACTAGGGAAATTCTGCTCTAAATATTTAAAACTCTGCATCTTTCTTTAAATACTGTTTTCAGTTTTACATTTTGGTTTCTTAAAGATTGTCATGTATATTATGTTATTTTGACCAATATAAAGTTTGCAGAGTTTTAAAATTGTGTGTGCAGAATTTTCAATTTTTTTGCACAGAATTCCCACACAAGTAACATGCATATAATAACCACTTAAGAGGGCAGAGGACAGTAACGGATGTCAGCGCTTACATAATGCAGATGGGTCCACCAAACCCAAGAAATCAATATCATTCCCTCCAATGACAGGTAGATGTCGAGGGCACATGAAGGTAAAGTAGGGAGTAGCTGGCTTGTTACGGCGGTTACTACCCCAAACCAAATGTGCCTGATACTTCACTTTCGATGCACATCCAGCATGGCTCTCTGCTTCAACAGCATGGGAGAAGACTGATACTTCACGCTTCAACAGCATGGGAGAAGACTGATACTTCACGCATATCCAGCATAGCTCCCTGCTTCAACGGCAGGGGAGAAGAAAAACAACCAATAAGGGCTGTATAACATAGTCTGGGTAAAACAAATAAGCATGGGTGTAGCTTGCTTATTGCGGCAGCTACTATCCCTAACTAATCAAGCTAGATATTTCACTTGGATGCAGCTCCATCAGTGCTCTCTACATTAAAGGTGGGGGTGGAAGGGAAATAGAACCAAGAGCTAAGAGAAACAGATAAGTATGAGAGAAAAAATGTGTGAAGCTTGCTGGGCAGACTGGATGGGCCATTTGGTCTTCTTCTGCCGTCATTTCTATGTTTCTATGTTTCTAAGTAACATGCAGGTCACAGAGAGCGCAAAGACTACAACCCACAAGGTATTACCTCAGTTTTAATGTTAATGTTAAGTTGAAAATCTGATGGGAAAGGGAAAGGTCACAATCAGCAGCCAGTCTGGGAAGAGTATTTACAGTAAAGAAAATCTGACTGCTGGACAACCAGTCAGTGACCACATGGAACAAACGGATTCTCCTTCCTACAGGTAATTTATTGCCACTGCCTCATTTTCTAGCTGCACAGCAACAGTGCTGTGCACATCACTTTGTACAGTTAATAGCTTGCTTATCTGTGCTACCCCAGTTCTGTCCCAGCAGCAAAAGTAATGGCAATTCTTATATTTATGGCTTAAGTCAAAACTTGGGCTTAAAAGCACGACAAATAAAAACTGCTTATCTGTCAAAATTATGAAGCATTAAGGGTGTGCATGCAAACACTTGACTTTGCAGGTCAGACACATGCACTGTGTACAGGGCCAGCACTGAAGCATCCATAAAGTATGGACGGATTGTGCATTTTGAAAAAAAAAGTTACACTACTACTTTGTAGCACTGCTTTTAGCAACCGTTATACATTCATTCATATTAGTCCAAAAATAAATGAGATTCAAATAAATTCTTCTTCTTTCACAACGACAATAAAAGGCTAAAGGAAGCAATGTGTTTCAACCTGCTCAGGAGAAGCATCAATGTGAGCACACCAGCATCAAAGGAAAGAGCAGCACTGCAAGGTAGCAGAGCGCGTACAGGGAGTACTTTCCTTTGCCATAAAACATACTGGGGTACAAAATCATATTCAGTGTCAAAAAAAATTAAAGTGCAGAGTGAAATAAGATTTCAAATGTACAGGAAAGGAAATGGCCATTAAAACAAAATGTGTCGGCTCAGCTAAGCACCCATTATCAGGTTTGTCTGTAACCTCAGCAGCAAAAGAAACAGAGATTAAACTATAGCTCAGAATACATGGGTGGAGGGGGGATGCTTGAGAGAATATAATGAAAGGTAAAAGAAACCATATCTTGTAATCACATCAGCTCTTCCAGTAACTGCAATTCTGCAGTATTGGAGGCAGTATGATCTAGTGGCAAGAGCACTGCTACTAACCTCTTACACTGAGCCACTTCAATAGGCCAAGTCTTAACGTCACATTTACGAGAGTCTCCTTTTAACCCCACATTTTAAGTATCAGCTCAATCTAGTTCTCCAATAACCGCACAGGTTTTAAACTTTTTATAATTTTTAACCATTTTTTTGTGTGGGTTATCATGTATCCCAAAGGGACTGAATACACTTTTCTGAGTGAAGCTGTACATCTGTAAAGCAGCCAACTATGAGCCCTAAGAAGAGCACTAAGAAAAACTGAGAATTGCCGAGTTGGCACAGTAACACCATTGCGACGAGTGCTCTTGTGAACCCAAGATTCAAGAAACCTATTGGCAAGACAAATTTGTACATGTTGCCAAGGTAACAGATAAACTGGTAAAAATAACAACATAGTACAGAAAGAACAAGGACAATTACAGGGCTTTGATTGTGTTCATATTGTGTTTGCTCACATTAGGCCGGATTTTTAAAAGCCTATGTGCGTAAAACCCGGTGTTTACGAGCGTGGCCGGCAAATTTTCAAAGAGGCCCGGTCACAGGGCGTAAACCCCGGTACGCGCCCAAGTGCCGGGCCTCTTCAAAGGGGCAGGTAGCAGGCCGGGATAGCACCATTGTAGACTGTCCCGCACAACTTATTTCAGCTCCGGCAATGAAGTAAGTTGTATAACAAAAAAAACGATAGGGTTTAGGGGGGTGGGGAGGAGAGGGGAAGAGGAAGAGGGAGGGAGTTTAGGTAGGGGGTAGGAAAGTTTTAGCAATTCAAGAATGGATTGGAAGGGAACTGGGAAAGGCCCGCTTGGGTCGTCGTGCAGAAATTGCAAAAGTTGATAACCCCCCCCCCCAATGCGCGCGTGAATTGTAAAAGCTGGCGTGCATGTGTGTACGGCCCCCTGATTTTATAACATGCGCATGTTATAAAATCAGCGCGTCCATGTGCAATCACCGGGAACCATATGCACATGGACGCGTGCACCTATGCTTGAAAGTCTACCCTATTATGTTTCTGGCCTGCTGGAGGTAAGCAGTCTGCATGTTTGTATGCTGATGGCTGTAAATACAGTTGAAATCTTTAAGAAGGCTGGAATCAGTTACTCTGCCCTGTCCATACAAATTATATGGGGGGGGGGGGGGGGCGGAGGGGATATATTCCTTTACATACCTTCCTCCTCTGCTCAAATCCATTGGGACGAGTGCTCTTACTCAACCTGCATCCCATCCTGGAAAGTTAGCTATTTCTCCTGTACCTCCTTCTGGCCTTCTGCCAGCTAAACTCTGGGTAGATTTTATAGGGTTATACTCTCGCCCTCTCATTATGGTTTCCCTTAACCACCCTCCAATTATGACAACCACCTTGGTACCCTTATCCCAGAGTTCACTCATATTCTTTGATTTGAGTCCATCCGGAGCTTTGAGTTCCAATCCTTCCCTGGCGCAGACTCTCTGGCCTCCACTTGGATATTCCTGTGGTGGATTTTCTTCCACTTGCTGTAAAAATTGCATTCCTTCAGACTTCAATTCTCTCTCATCTTTTCTCTGGCATCTTTCTGACTCCTCTGCACTGTGTCCAACTGCAGTGCCTCCATCTGATTCCTCTTATGCTGCTTCCATCAGGCCACTCTGTACTGTCTCCTTCAGGTCAATCTATAAAGCTTCACCATAAGTTCTTCTGCATTCAAATCACAGTCACTATAGGTTCCTTCACCTGACTTCCTTTCTTTTCTCTGGTACTTAGCTGTGCCTCCTCTTGCCCCTCTGGCTTTCCTTTCACCACCTTTCCAGCAGAATGTTCACTGGTTCCATGCCAAGGTTTTCCATTACACTGTCCTTAGGGCTCTCCCTGAATTCAGCACATTTGCTATTATCTCTCTCTTGTCACGCTGAGCTTTTGTCCCTCTGGAGGATAAAAATCCCAGTCAAGAGATTCTTGAGGCTACCATGCTTTCTCTGCTTCCAGCTGCAGCAAGCCTTTCCCTGACCGTACGTCTGACAGGCTGGCAATCAGGAGCTCCCAGCTTCCTTCCTGTTCTTTCTAGGTACACACTCCGGCAGACTGGTACTTTTATGGCAGATTCTTGCAGCTGTCTGTCCTTCCAGAAGGCTTTGAATAACAACTTGTATTTCTTGTTCAGTCATGCATTCAAGAGACAAGGCTGACTGAGCTCTAAAGCAGAGTAAGCTGGCTTGCTTCTAGAGCATTGGTCCCCAACCCTGTCCTGGGGGTCCACCAGCCAGTCGGGTTTTCAGGATATCCACAATGAATATGCATGAGAGAAAATTTGCACGCACTGCCTCCATAACACGCATATTTTCTCTCATGCATATTCATTGTGGATATCCTGAAAACCCGACTGGCTGATGGGGCTCCCAGGACAGGGTTGGGGACCACTGTTCGAGGACCACGCCCTGTCCAAACACACACCAACTCCGGCAGCTTTATTTTTCTTCAGGGCCACTCCCTGTTCAAATGCACTCTGCAGCAAACTAATCCCTTTTCTTTCCTCGAGGAAAAGGTAAAAAAAAAAACAAAAAAAAAACCCTGCTTGTCAATTAAATAACTCACTTTATATTCCCCGTCTAGACAAGCAAAGCTTTTCTCTTTACTTGCATTAATACTCTGTATTAAAGAAAAAAATCTTTAAGCTGCTCTGTTTCTGTGATCCTCCCTGAGCCATAGTCTTTTAAACTCAGTGTTCTGTAAATAGCCAGCAGCACTGCTTCTGCCTGCCTTTTTTTTTTTTTGCAGAAATCACACTTTTCTTTTTCTTCTCCATTCTCTCTCCTCCCATGGAGACCTGGTTTTCTGCCTGTGCAGAGCATAGTGCAGAAATCCCACTTCTAAAACTATATATGGGATAGCCAAGTAACTTTCTTAGGTTGGAGACATATAGCACATTGACTATAGCCTTCTTCTTAAAAATTTCAACTTTATTTATAAACATGTAGTCTGCTTACCTCCAGCACTATACTTTCAGCTTCACCTTATGATAGAGGCATTTCAGGAACTGCCTTCTCCTGTAGACACGGGGCTTCCGAGCTGGGCTCAGTCTCTTACCCGGCTTAGCAGGGTCACAGAGCTCTCTATGGGTTTTAAGGTGGACCAGGCTAAAAAATGGGGGTATAGGACCACTCCTCTACATGAGTGTTGACATCGTTGTATCACTTCCAAGCATGGCGTGTCTTCTAAGCCCCAAAAATTGGCAACCTCAGTTAAGAACTTCATCTATTCCTGACTCCTCATTGGGCTTTGATTTACCCTTACACTCTGATGCTGTTGAGCAGGGTGGGGATTCTATTTTAATAATATCTAAGCGTTCTATTCCCTCTACTAATTTACTATTATGGGCAACTCTAAATTAGTGGAAAAAGGAATAGAGATTTCTTTTTATTCCTCCCTACTCCAGTTCATTTTCCAGATTTTAAGGGAGCCAGTAAGATTCCTTTTAAGAAGAATATGTACCTATAGGATTTGGCCTTCATTATGTAGAGTGGAGGGCATGTTGGAGAGTTGTATGGCACAATTATGCTTGTGCTCTCGCTTGGGTTCCCTTTCCACTCAAGTTTCAGTACTATCAATAGATCATTGGTTAAAGATAACATCTCTTAGAAGTGAAATGCTTGAAAATGATGCTAGGCATTTTCCTAGTGTTAACTTGATTTCTTCCTATGAGTTGGTTAAAAGGTATTTTGTTGAAAGTCTAAAACGTTTGCCATAAAATGTACCACCACTTGTAAAGTTTATTATATTTCTTCTCAGAAATTTCATTCTGAGGGTACTCAGGATGGAAATAAAGTATTAGTTTCGTCTGATAATTTGAATGTATCTGAGCTGTTGGAATCTTCCCCAGAAACTGTGCTATCTAGAGAAACTGTGAATTTCTCTAGAGTTATTTTAACTTTGAGTTATTTTAAAAAACAGACTTCTCCCCTTTTTAGGTTAGATTAGTGTGTTTTCAGACCTCTAAGTCAAAACAGCTTCAAAGGAAATCTTTTCTTCGACTGAAGCTTCTAGTCCTTGGCTTGGGTGCATCCTTTCTTCATTAATTTTTCTGTAAATATGTGGTGATTAAGTTCTGCAGCCAAAGCCTCAGTACTAAACACAGAGCACTGTATTACAAGTAATGTACTGATTTACTTGAATACTTATTTGTCTACTACTCCCAGTTATAACTTTGTGAAACTTTCTTCCAAAAAT
The DNA here is from genome assembly GCF_901001135.1 of Rhinatrema bivittatum. Taxonomy (NCBI): domain Eukaryota; kingdom Metazoa; phylum Chordata; class Amphibia; order Gymnophiona; family Rhinatrematidae; genus Rhinatrema; species Rhinatrema bivittatum. Next base: position 750,696,771 of record NC_042616.1, read on the forward strand.
CTATAATTACAAAGATCAGTCAATTTCCACTTTTTCTTTGATTCATTTTAAGTTCCCAGATTTCTTTGCTAATTATTATAGCACAGCTGACTTCAAATCTCATGTTTCAGTATTTGTGTTCCATCGATTGGCCTTTTTGCCAAGTCCAACTTTCAGTGGGTGATGGAGTTTTGGAACCTTTTATACTATAGTTTAAGCTGTCTCTATACCCTAAAGGTGAACAAAGCGGAAAAGATATACAATGAATGTAACAAGGTAGGCCACAATGAACACACAATGGCCTGGCAGAAGTAAAATGTGCCATCATGCAGGAAAATCTACATTTGATTCTGGATTTCTCTGCACAATTGGTGAAGGGGAGCACAACGCTCCTAGTTCCAAAAAGGGAAGCAAACTAAAGCTTCTGCTCTTCACTGTAAGCTAAAGTTGAAAACTAAGGAAACCCAGCAGTTCACTGGCAATGATGTTTATGGCCAGGTAGGATATCTGGATTAAATTCTGCTCCTTATGTTAGCCAAACTGGGGATGCTGCAGACACATTAGTCACAGACCATGTGAAGAAGGAAATCTTAGCTACCATGCAAGAGGTTCCAGAAGGAGTTGTGGTCATGTGATAAGGGAAATTACAAAGCCATGGGATAGAAGGCAATGCTCTTTTATGGACTGGTAACAGCTTAAAAGGCAGGAAACAGAGGGCAGGTTTTCTAAAAGGGGAAACTCGTTAGTGGAGTACCACAGGGATCGGTACTGGGAGCTATACTGTTTAACATATTCATAAATGATCTAGAAAAGGTGAACAACGAATGAGGTGATCAAATTCCCAGCGACACAAAATTATTAACAGTTGTTAAAACAGCAATGGATTAGGAGGAACTGAAGAAGGACCTTGTGAGACTGAGCAACTGAATGGCAAATTAAATTTAAACCAGAAAAGTGCAACGCGACGTACATAAAAAAAAAATAAAATTGCAATTACAGCTACACGATTTTGAGTCCTGTATTGGGAGTCACTAAGGGGAAAGAGACCTTGGAGCCCTTTGGACAACACATTGAAATCCTCTGCTTAGTGCACGGCAGCAGACAAAAGAGCAATAGAATGTTAGAATGATCTGAAAAGGAATGGAGAAAAAAAAAAACAAACAGAAAATATCATATTGTCTCTGTATTGAGCGAGAGTGACTATTGTGTGTAGTTCTGGTCACCCCATCTCAAGAAAGGCAAAGCGAAATTAGAAAAAGTGCAGAAGAGGGCAACAAAAATTATAAAGGGGATGGAACGTCTCTCCTATGATGTAAGGCTACACAGGTGAGGAGTCTTCAGCTTGGAAAAGATGGCCAAAGGAACATGGCTGCCGTTTATATAATCATGAGTAGGGTGGAACAGGAAAGTAAAGAGCGGTTATTTACCCTTTCAAATAATAATATAACAAGGGAACACTTCATAAAACTAACAAGCAGCAGATTTAAAACAATCATGGAAAGCACCTTTTTCGCACAGCACACTAATCAGGCTATGGCATCTACTGCCACATGATGTGACTAAGACAACTAGCATAGCAGAGTTTACGAGAGGACATTATTAGGCAGGTAGACTAAAGAAAGTTATTGTCGTCCCTGGGCGTCAGTAAGAAGAAACAGGTCTGCTTTATGGGATCTGACGAGTACTTGCAACCTGAACTGGCCACTGTCAGAATTCTGCACTCTGACCCAGCACTCTGACCCAGCATTGCAATTCTAATGCTCTTATGCAGTCTGGGACACTTCGCTGAGGGCAAGCTGGGGGAAGCAGCTTATAAAATGGGAAATATTCTGGCCAGTTGCAAATAAAGCCTCATAGTTCCTTACAGACTGTTGCACACTGGAAACTAAAATACTGTGGAAGTCTTCTAGGAAAGAAACAGCTATTCTGGCAGTTGTGGCTACTGACTGATGGTCTCCCACAGGCAAGAAGCTCAGATGAATCTTTACTCTGAATTTACTGTAGAACAAGAGATACTGCAATGTTATGAAAATAGAACAAATCAAAGTAAAAATTGCTTTCAGCTCATATTAGAGAGCACACAAGAAGCTAAGTTGGACTTCACTGTAGTCAGGATTTGGGTCAGCAGTAAAAGAGGCTGTTTTTGATAGAGCTGGAAATCCAAAGGAACTGGAGAAAGCTGTTGGGTCAAAAAAAAAGTTGTATTGGGTGGGATGGGGTCTGTTCATATGGCAATTAAACTAAAGTTCTTACCTGAAATCTCAATGCATTCCTCTATAGTCAGCACAGGTTAGCAAGTCTATGGCACCTTTGGTTTAGGCTTCTCTCACAAAGCCTCAATTCAGGTGTGGGAGCTAGTTAGGCTGGTGAAAGAGGTAGCAAGCCTAAGCTGAATGAAAAGATGAATTACAGATTTTGCTGGTGTTTAGTTCTATTCATTGAACAATGAGGAAGGACTTCTCATAGCCACATTCAATGCAAAGCATGGTCCTATTTGTGCTCTAGTTAACGCATATGTTCCAGGAGAACTGAACTCTACCTCAGTGCCACCAGCTTTCCCCATTACAACTGTCAATCCAGCAGACCTTGCTTTACAGTTGTAATCCCTGAAAAACCTCTGCTATTAGTCCATCAAACACACTCAAGGACAGCAGCAAACAGTTTTTACATTTTCGAAGCTACAATGCCATCAATCACTTTTACACTGCCTTTATAAGTGTCCAAGTTTATAGGGAATAAAGTCTTTCACAGAGCTTTGTCCATTTACAGCCTGTGCTATTAATCTCAAGTAAAAGGCACTGAATCTGCTTGTTCTCCTGAGACAATCCATAGATAAATGCCTGCATTTAAAAATGAAAACAGTTTCTACACCTTTAAACGCCACACTGGCGACATGCAGTCATGACAGCAATGAGCAGACGTGTGCAATAACCACAAGTCATTACAAGTCACATCCTATGTCTCAATAAAGAATCTGAATGTTACAATAGGATTAATTCCAAAAGTCAAAATGAAATCAAGCTGAGCTACAAATAACCAATAGCTTGCACAGCAGCTTGTTTTAGAACAAACCTAGCAAATTAGCAAATCAAGACTATTAGCCATGACACTTGGGTTTTAAGGGTCAAGTCCCAAGGCGGCTGAAGACCAAGAAATATGGCACTTCAATACTGTCTTGGGAGAGCAAACCATAAAATAAGTTCAGAGTTTTAAAACCATGAATCTTGGCCAACTAGTAAACTCCCTTAAATAAACTATGCTAGCAATTCTATTTGAATCCAAAACCAGCTACAGCTAGGTTTGTCCTTACATGAGTTTGAGCAGATGGAGATTCAGTGCTACAGCAACCACGAAAGGGTATGAAAGCAACCAATAAAACCGACATTTCTCAAAAAAAAAAAAAAAAGAGCTGACCTTACGATACATTCTTCTTTCATGCCAGGTGTTATCTGAAGACTGACGGGTAACTACATAACATGCCTCACAGGAAACTATTTATGTGCCTTTCCCAGAGCTTGGCAAATGGAAATGACTATTTCAAACCTTTTATTAAAATTTTGAAAATAGCTCTCACAACTTCTAATAAGTTAGATTCAACATCTGCTTTCGAAACCACTAATTGCAATATAGTCCTATAAATATTTCTGCTTTTATGTAATGGGGTTTGCAGGACATTGAATTCACTGTCGAAATGTTAACCACACTATCAAGCGCACAGTTCAGAAAGTAAAAGAATTCAAGGAAAGAAATTCAGTCAGCATTCTGTATATTATTCTCTCAACTCCCACAGATTTGCTAGTTCTCCTCTTCCTCCAGCTTTTCTTCCCCACAATGATGTAGGGGCCAACTCTTTCTTCTGGAGCCTACTCCTTCCTTCAAACTCTCTCTCTTTACTCTACCTCTCTTCTCTCCCCTTCATCGCCAGTGAGAGCTAGCAACTGGGAATTCTGTGCCTTGATAAGGGCTGATGGTCCTTCATATTGGGAAGAACGCATCATCTGAATATTGGTCATGCATACATGCAATACTGGTCAGGTAAAAATCACACTCCAATAACCCCCTCCCCACACACACAACTATAGAAACACCCCTGCAGTTAAGGCATGAAATACAGATTCTACCTCAGCACTCAATATATGTGATGCAAGCACTAGTATTTTCAATCAGTTTGACAGCATAAGTCTCCAGGTCATTAAAAAGCTGACAGGACATTTAAGAAATGAAGAAAGTACTGCAGACGCCTGCTCATCTCCTCAAGGATCTGCCAGGCATAATTCCTTCCCACCTCACCAAAACTGTAAATACCTCACACTTCAGCAAGGAATAAGCAGGTCTATCTGGCTACTAATGGTTTATGGATGTTTCCTCCATCAAAAAGATGGTGAAGTGTTAAAACTGGTTTTTAAAGCAACCATCAAGTGGAGTACCATATAATCAGCTCGATCCAGTAAGTGCTCCGTCGGAGCGCACTGTCACCCTGCTCTGGACGCGTGTTTTCCCTTACCCCTTATTCAGTAAGGGGAGGAAAACACGCGGCCCACCCGCGGCACCTAATAGCGCCCTCAACATGCAAATGCATGTTGATGGCCCTATTAGGTATTCCTGAGCGATCCAGTAAGTAAAATGTGCAGCCAAGCCGCACATTTTACTCTAAGAAATTAGCGCCGCCCAAAGGTCGGCGCTAATTTCTTCCGGCGCCAGGGAAGTGCACAGAAAAGCAGTAAAAACTGCTTTTCTGTGCACCCTCCGACTTAATATCATAGCGATATTAAGTTGGAGGTCCCCAAAAGTAAAAAAAAAGTAAAAAAAAAAAAATAAAAAAATTTTGAATTCGGCCCGCGGCTGTCGGGCCGAAAACCGGACGCTCAATTTTGCCGGCGTCCGGTTTCCGAGCCCGTGGCTGTCAGCGGGCTCGAGAACCGACGCCGGCAAAATTGAGCGTCGGCTGTCAAACCCGCTGACAGCCGCCGCTCCAGGCCAAAAGGAGGCGCTAGGGACGCGCTAGTGTCCCTAGCGCCTCTTTTTCCTCGTTTGCACCGCGTCGCCTAATTTAAATACTGGATCGCGCGCACCGGCGAGGGGCCGGTGCGCGCGCCGGGAGAGCGGGCGTTAGTCCGCTCTCCCACGGACTTTACTGGATCGAGCTGAATATAAGAAACCTTCACATAACTGAGCTATGATGCCACCAAAGCACTCTGACAAAACCATAACTACAGCAAGGTACTTTCAGAGCAGTTACATAGACTTGGATTTTTGGCAATAAGATTAACTCTGTGAGATACCCTTTTCTGAACAAATTGATGTAAAGTGACACCATGTTATTTCAGGCTGTTCCTGAAACTATACTGAAGCAATATTGCCACAGATGTTTAATGAAATAAGTATATTTGTCCTGGTCCCTCCAGATGCATCCTCCTCAGTGAAACGACCAGGTTGGGGGACTGAACTTGAAGTACACCTTTGCTTTTTGGAAGCCTTATGAATAAAACAGAGTTGAATTAATTGGACTTTCTGCTTTCCTGATTTGCACTTTGCTAATATTATCTGGTAAGCCAACTGCCCACAAGCATTACCATGGAGGGGACCTGCAAACATCATTGCACAGCATGAACTCTGCCCAAGGCAAAGACTGCACCATTATAAAGCCCTTTTCTCCTCCCCAAAAAGTCTGGCTCCTGCCCAGTACACATGGAATTTAAGAATATGACCTATCCAGATGATACTTAAAGGACTCCTGTCAGACTACCCCTTAACCAAGCCATGGTACCTATCCCTCTGGCAAAGGGATAGGTACCATTGGTTAAGAATTCATCCAAACCCTTAACCAAGTCATCACCAAACAGGAGTTTCTTCTTAAAGGGAAGTTTACCTATGCATGTGTTAGAAGCATTGTCAAAGACACTGCAACCTCCTAGACAAAACCACTGAAGTTGCATTCCTGGAAGAAGTCCAAATAAGGACATACTGAGAATCTGCTAGGAACTCTGTGCCTGATTCCACATGCACAACCTCTCATAATGCATGCTACATATCTCTATCCACAAATTACTCTGGAAGCTGCTGGATCCAGTGCCAAAAAGGCTCGTGCCAAAAAGCTTCCGTACAGTGAAGCCTACAACGAAAAGGACAAAACAAAAGACTGCTTTAAGATATCATCAGTCTTTCAGCTGTAGGAGTCCTGGAAAGCCATACTGCCTTCCATTATAATTATGGTATTGCACACCACCACTAGTATTCATGGAATCCAAAAGAACATCTCCATGTCTTCCCCTAGAAGCGGGGACAGCTTCATTACCTTCTGGATGCTCCTATTCTATCATTTTCTTGATGACGCTATGAAAGAGGAAGGATCTAGTGGGCTTATAATTCACCTTCAAGATTGGATCCCCTTCTGGCTGGTGCTCCAAAATCTTCAAGACCTTTATCACCTAGGAAATTAAGGAGGTCAATTCCTTCTTCCTGAAGACCTTGAGGGCTGACAGGTTTTCTCACTCTGTAGAAATCAACTCCCTTCTTCTTTCTCGTACAGATCCTCTAGAGTTCCTGCTTCTCCAAGAAGCCAGAGAACCTTCTGAGCTCTCCAAACCCCTTCATGCCCCGGAGACAACCCCAGCTAACTTCTGCTTTTTTGAAGGACGACTGGGGTCCTGGAAATAAAGAGGTGGTGGTCATCCCTCCCACACAAAGCATATTTGGAACTGCCTAAAAATGGCCGCTGCATCAGGAGAGCCCCATGCATTAGTAAAACTCATTCAGAAGAAATTGGAATTGAAGGGGGCCCCCTACAGTCCTTGCAACTCCCCTATCACAGAACAGAACTGGGGGAGGGTCCCTATTTAAAGGAGACCCAAATGGATTCCAGGGATCTCAACAGAATCTCCAATCTGATTCTCAAAAATGGCTGCAGGCCCAGAACCTGATTAAACCAAAATGACAGCCAGTATGTGATCAACCTACCCAGACCCTCTTGCTGGATCCAAAGAGACATGTCTGCTCAGGGAACCTTTGGAATTCATCCTAGGATGACTGAAGCTCCCCCATTATACAACAAGCAGAAGGAGGTGGGAATGCTGTCTCTCACCAACTCTTTCAAGCAGCACAATGTATATGATACTCCACCATGTGGAGGCAGAACCCACTTTCACTCCACCCACCCATCGTTTCAGGTTCAACCTTGCAAATTTCATAGCCTGCGTATTGATCAGTGAGCTCCTTTAAAAAAAAAAAAAAAAAAAGTGGCGAATACATAGAAACATAGAAATGACAGCAGAAAAAGACCAAATGGCCCTTCCAGTCTGCCCAGCAAGCTCCCACACTTATTTTCCCATACTTATCTGTTTCAGCAACCTCCAAGTTCAGGGCCCTTGTTGGTAACTGATTCGAGTTTCCTGTCACCCCCTGCTGTTGAAGCAGAGAGTAATGTTGGTGTTGCATCCAAGATGAAGCATAAGGCTTAATGGTTAAGGGTAGTAACCGTATCTTTGAATTATGTTATTAACCCCATATATCTTAATCCAAGTTATTTCGACCTGTTCATTGTAAGACATTTACTTGTCACTGTTATTGTTCAGAATGTAAACCGAATTGATCAGTAATTCTGTTATTGGAAAGTCGGTATATAAAAATGCTAAATAAATAAATAAATAAAAATAGTAACTGCCGCATCAAACAAAATACTCCGATGCTTGTTTACCCAGACTGCACAGGTCAATGCCTTGTTGGATGTTGTCTGAATGTAAATCCTCTTTTCCACATTTCCCCCTACCGTAGAAGCAGAGTGCAATGCTGTTTATACATTCAACGTGAAGTATCAGGCTTAATTGGTTTAGGGTAGTAACCACCGCAATAAGCAAGCTACCCCCATGCTTATTTACCCAGACTGTGCAGTTCAGTCCTTGTTGATTGTTGTCTGAATGCAAATCCTCTTTTCCACATTTCCCCTTGCCGCTGAAGCAGAGAGCAATGTTGGAGCTGCATTAACCATGTGAAGGCTTATTGAGTAAGGGTAGTAATCACCATGTAGTAGCCACCATTCCGGGCAAGCCACATGGCTCTTCCTTTCTTTCCCATCCTCTAGCCTTTATGGATCCACAGTGTTCATCCCATGCCCCTTTGAAATCCTTCACAGTATTAATCGTCACCACTTCCTCCAGAAGGGAATTCTAGGTATCCACCACCCTTCTCCGTGAAGAAATACTTCCTGACATTGGTTCTGAGTCTTCCTCCCTGGAGTTTCAAATCTTGACCTCTAGTTCTACTGATTTTTTTTCCAATGGAAAAGGTTTGTTGTGGACCATGGATCATTAAAATCTTTCAAGTATCTGAAAGTCTGTATCATATCGCCCCTGCTCCTCCTCTCCTCCAGAGTATACATATTTAGGTTCTTCAATCTCTCCTGTTTTTGATAGTTTTAGATTGCGTAAAAGTTTTTAACCTATCCAAATTAATAAAAAATGGGTCCCACCCTGAAGAATTAAGCGCCAAAAATTGCTGTCATCTCAGGAGTCATCATCTAAACTATAATGGGATGTAAACATGTAGAATGACCTTCAAGTTGCAGCTTGGCAAATTTTGTCAATAGATTTTCTCAAATGAGCAACAGACAATTATAGTCTCAACATTATGGGCCTTGACATCCCTTCCAAATTCAAACTTGCTTCAGCATAAATGAATTAGGGAATCGAATTAGGCAAGGTTTTCTTTAAACGTGGCACTCCCAAACTTGTTGGGGCATAAAAACAAAAAACGATGGACTTTTCTAGGGCTGTTAGTCCACTCCAGCTATAAGGCAATAGCTTGCCTGTAATTTAAAGAGAAAAGAGTCTGTTTACCTTTATTGGCATATGGAAAAATAATATGAAGTATTGACTGACAAAAAGTGGCAATCCATCATGACCTTAGGTGGGAGAAGCGAGCAGCACCACTCTATTATGATGAAAGATAGTACAAATTGGATAAACTACTAGAGCCTAGAGCTCCCTTCCCCAACCCTGCAGACCAAAGTGAATGCCACCAGCAAAGCAACCATCCAGGTCAAATACTTCAACTCACAGGAAGTCAGATGTTTTTATCAGCTGTAATAAACCAAATTAAAGTCCCAATACAACAGAAGGCTCGACAGGAAGTTTCAAATAAAGAAAGCTCCTAATAAAGCTTACAACTAAAGGTAATACCGAAACCATTCTTCCTTCTCTATAATAGTGGAATGTGTCATCTGTACTAATATATAATCTAACAATTAATTTAGAGTCCAGATTCAGATATGAAGAAGATATACAAGTAGTTTTTTTGAGTGGGTCCAAAGAAACAAACCGGAAACCGATCCAATATTGCAAGTAGCGACCAAACGAAGAAGATCGGTGAAACACTAAGGAGTTTATTATAATAAAACTCCTTGATGTTTCGCCGATCTTCTTGTTCTTTTGTGTGGAACAGGAAAGACTATCTAGATGTTTGCTAACATTTACCATCAAACAAGATCTTCTAATAATTCCTTACATAATATAAAAAAAACCAAATAATAATTAACTACAACCCCCCCACCCTCCTGCCCCCCACCCCCCAAGCCTTGCCAAAAGTCCCTGGTGGTCCAGCGGGGGTCCTGGGAGCAATCTCTTGCTCCTTGGGCCGTCCATTGCTCCTAACATGTGACAGGGGCCGACCAATGGCACCGGTAGCCCCTGTCACATAGTAAGGGCAAAGGGCCACTGGCGCCATTTTGATTACTGGCAGATGACGGCCCAAGAGTAGGAGATCGCTCCCAGGACCCCCATTGGACCACCAGGGACTTTTGGCAAGTCTTGGGGGGGGGGGGGGGTGGATCAGGAGAGTGGGGGGTTTGTAGTTAATTAAATTTGAAGGGTTGGGGGTGGGGTTTTGTTGTTTTGTTTTTTTTTCCACGAAAGAGAATAATAAAAGTTTTCTGATCCAGGGAGTGGACCCAAATGGCCCCCCCAGACCCGAAAACGAAATGGGGGACAAAAAAAAAAACCACACTGTATGCACACCCCTAATTTGCTCCATAAGACGCACAGACGCCCGGGAACAGAGCCAGTTTAGCACACCTTTTTTTTTTTTTTTTTTTTAATTTTCCCCTCTAAATCCTAGGTGTGTCTTATGGTCAGGTGCATCTTATGGAGCGAAAAATACGGTATATACGCGCATTAAAGCCAGCAAAATGCTATGGAAGATATTTGAAGTAGGTTTTCTCGAATAACCTCAAAATAAGGAGCTTACTTAGGCACAGTGGGCGCGTTTTAAATCACGTGTACGCATGATTTATAATTCAAGCTTATCTCTGCTCACACACCTTATGTACTTGTATGGGCGCACATGCACTCATTTTAAAATTAATTTGTAAGGTTGCAAATAGCTTTTTCAGCCAAAGAAATATATTTAGAAAAAAATCTTATGTGCCAGGCAACTTTTTTATATTTTCTCTCTTTTTTTTTCACTGTTTTGCTTTTTTTATTTTGTATGGCTTCTGTCTTACTTTACATTTTTTTTACTTTATTTATTAAAATCGTTAATAACCCACCTACCCACCCAAAGTGATATCAATAAAAAGCAAGTTTGCTTACCGTAAACTGTGTTTTCCATAGATAGCAGAGAATTAGGCATGTTGAGAGCTCAGAAGTCCAGGATGGGACCGAAGACCTCCTGAATTTTTGGGGATGAGGAAGCACTGGGAATAGAACATTTCTCCCTTTGTGAGAAAGGAACTGGGCGGATTGCCTTTTGTTGAAAGAGCAGTGCTACTTCCTTCATTAGTGAGGAAATTTGTACCTGTGGCGCTCTAGGCCGAATGGGATGGGGAAGTGTTGGAAAAGAGTTGAATCATAGCTTGTAACCCTGCAAAATTATATTCGGCACCAATTGGTCCATGGTAATTTTGGACCACTGCAGATGAAAAAGGGATAGTCTCGTCCCCTACATGTTCTGTTGTTGTGTTGGCCATAGTAACGCCTAGATGTTGAAGGTGTGTCAGAGGGTGACGTTAATGACTGAACCGCAATGTTTTGCTCCTATTTGGGAAACAGTTTCTCTGAGTTTTTCCCAAAAAAGATTGTCTGGTCTACATGGCAAATTCGCCAACCTATCATGGACATCTTCCCTTATGCTACTTGCACACAGCCATGCTAGATGTCTAGCTGATATTGAAGTGGCTGAAGATCTGTATACAGACATTCGTTAAGAAAACTTCACATCGGTTTCCATAGAACAATAAGTAGCCAACAGGGCTTTACAATGAACCTGGTAAGTGGCGTAGACCTTCTTGCAAGTCCTGAAAAGGTTGAGAAAGGGGGGGCATCACCGTGCGATGTGGCAAGGAAAGGTTGAAGTTGTTGAGTACAGTTGAACAAGTACTGGATGATACAGAACTGGAGCTGATGCATACGGGATCCAGGCATTGAGTTTTGGTAAATTTTCCTAGCAAAGTCATCCAGAATATTTTGTCTTTGTCCGGTGGCATATTGGAATATAACGCGTCTTTTTAGCTCTTCTCATTGCTGATTCCACCTCTACTGAATTGTGAGGAATCTGGACATTAGAATAATAGGATTTCTGCATCCTATACTTCAGGTCTAGTTTCCTAGAAGTAGGAGAAACAAGATGCGGAGTATCCCAAGTCTTGTCCATAAAGGTTTCCAAAACTTGGTGAGAAGGAAGAGCAGTTGGCTCAGCTGGAACTTCCAATATTTGAAGGATTCCCATTACCTCAGATTTGGGATCTGGTAGTTTTTGGGTTTCTATATTAAGAGCTAATCCCAGTTTTTCAAGGAATTTAGTGAACATGAGATCTTCTGGTGGTGAAGGAGGCTGGGGGAGGTTCTTGTGGCGGGTCCGACGGAATTCCCATAGAACTGCCTGGAGATGACAATGGGGAGAGTTCTGGGGACAAAACATGAGTGGAAGATGGAGAAAAATTTGAATCCCATGGGGATGTTACTCCTTGTGATGAAAAAGGAGAAACATGCGGTGAAGTAGCTTTATGTGGGTTGGAAAGTAGTGGAGTGGGATTTAATGGCAATCCTTGGAAAAAATTCTGAAAAAAAGTAGAGATTCGAGACATTGTTTTCTGGGCCGATGGACGCTGAGGTGGAGTAGGTCCCGTGGTAGCTGTGTGTTACCGCTTGATGGGAGTCTTGGGAAGGAGAGAATGTGGAGATCTTGATCTCTTCTGAGAGTGGTGAGGAAAGGGTTCGATCTCTGGTGACGAGTCACCATTACCCACTGGTTTGCCTATGATTATATCCGAGAAAACTGAAGAGGAGCAGTGGTGGCTCCCCTGTGGGGATGTGAGATGCTGAGCAATGGATCTTGAGGAAGAGGGTGCTCCAGTTGGTGGCACTATATGTCTTTGAAGAAGACTTACATGGTGTATCGTCCGGTTTTCTTTTTGAAATTTGCTTCTCTGGATGATGTTGAGAAGATTTTTTGCTTTTGTGTGTCAGGTACGTCGTTTGGTCCTTGGGTGCGTTGGAGTGTGTCATAGGAATTGACACTTTTAAAGGTACCAACGCATGCATCGTACAAGGCAAGATAGAAAGGAGTGACGCAGGATCTGATGACGTATGCTTGGCGCGGCGCTCGACGCACGAGGTGTGGACGACAATGCAGTCTTAGGTGCACGGCTTTCTGAAGCTGAATGCATGCGTTGTGAAGCTTCGGACCGGGGTTTCTTCTTACCCGGAGAGGACTTGGTCGATAGTTTGTCAGCAGGAGAGGGGGCATACGATGACGAATGCCTTAGCCTCTCCATTGGTCACCGACATAATTTTACCACAGGAGCAATATTTGAATCCTGGGCTCTTCGGCATGTGGATTTTTTTTTTTTTTTTTTTCCTGTTTTCGTTGTGGTTTTCTGAGGAGTTGGAGAGAGTGTAATAATCCATCCATGAAGTACCGTGGAAAAGTAAAACTGAAGAGATGGCTTGAGGAACGCGGGAATGCCGGTGCATACGCACTTCAAAGCTCTTCGAGCTAAGAGAGTAAGCTCCACCTCGTGACATCACGGATGACATCACCCACGCTGCATGGCTAAATGCTCTGCTTATTGACGGAAAAAAGAATAAAACCCAATACAAATAAAACTAATGCCATATTCTATGAGTCTACAGTAACTAACTTCTGCCTGCTAAAACTTATTCAGCAATACCTCAGCATCTATCCATATGTTTTTAACTGCTTCCTAAGAGGTAAAGTTTCCAAAATAATATGGGTAGGTAAACGATTCCAGAGGCCCCATTCATAGCAAACATCCAGCTACACCATTGCACTTTTTAAAGACTACATTTTGCTTTGTGTTTTATTTTTTGCTTTCTGAAAATTTTAGGCACCTAACATTTTTCCAGCCCTGTCAGCAAAACAGATAAAAGGAAAAAGATTAATTCTATTATTTTTGAGGGCACCTAAGTTGACTAACGCTCAGTTTAAAAGTACATACTTTTACTGACATTATCATATTGACAATCAGAAGCAGGTACATATTCAGAAGATTGTTCTACATGCTGTATTTAACCCACTCAAGTACCTCACTGTTGAGATATGTTCTAACATGGTACATAATGGCAGAGAAACTTAACAGAAGAGGACTTTTTCTTACCTATTTCTCTGCTGCACTTGCAAGTCTAAACCAACCCAACTTGGCATAAATGAAATTGAGAAAGGGGCTATAGACTTAGTATGAATGATTTTATGTTCAAATTCTAATTTTAAGGTATTTTCCTCTCAATATCTTTGCATGCACCATTGTAGAAAAAGCATTTGGATTAAGGAACTCTTCCTAAGACTGACAATGGTCTATATAGCCAGCAGTGGCACTGTATTCCAAATGATAAAGTAGCTGAGGATGTGGTTACAGCAGTTTTTATTTTTATTTATTTTTATATTCCGCTTTTTGCACTTTTTTTCAGCGCTTCAAAGCAGATTACAGTCAGGCAATGGAGGGTAAAGTGACTTGCCAAAGGTCACAAGGAGCGACAGCAGGTCTTGAACCCTGGTCTCCTGGTTCGTAGCCCACTGCTCTAACCACTAGGCTACTCCTCCACTGCGTTTAAAATAGGTTTGAATACGTTCTCAGAGGAAAAATCCATAAACCATTAATAAGCAATAGTAGCTTGAGATCTATTTAATGTTTGGGTACTCGGCAGATACTTGTGACTTAGATCGGCCACTACTGGAAACAGGATGCTGGGCTTGATGGACCCTTGGTTTGACCCAGTATAGCATATCTTATGTTATGGAAAGCTATTAAACAATGTAGCAGCAAATAAAAAATACCTTTTACTAGTACTTATAAAATATAGGACAGTTTCTATTAAACATTTCTAATGCATCTATCATTTGAATTCAAAACAGATTTATGGTTTTGTAACTATGATATGAATTAAATTAAGTTTGCAAGGCTGCATAAGTTTCACAACTGGAAGACTTTCATTCACTAAAAAGTTTGTCTGCTACTGGAATATAGCAGATGGAAATGAATACAAGGAAAAAAAAACACTATCAGGAAATTCACTAACAAAATCCCACTGTAGTTGAGGCAAATGTATAATTCAGAATTATATGAAGGATGTGTGCATAAGAGAAAATGTCTTATGGCAGGACAAAGACACAAAAGCATATAAATATGCAGCACCTTTGCAAACATTGTCCAAATCATTGGTGCAGTCCTTCACTTTATTTTACATGCCTCATCCCAGCTATTCTAAACCCTGCAAAAGCCTTGACTATCGAAAGCATCAGCATATAAATTCACAGTATAGATGTTCATTTCCATCAAGGACACAGACTGCCTTTAATTCTGAAGTATTTCTATGATACTACTCCAGGATTTTAATTGAGCAGCAGGGTTTTAGATGTCATTACCCTACTGTCAGGAAGTGATGATGGAACTGTAATAAGATTAAGGTTCCACAATTCATCTAGTTAAAACTAAAGCAGAACACCACAACTGAGTGTAAAATTCCCACTTACTTCCAGAATCATATTACTAGTATTGAATAAATTATTTAAAAACACATTACCAGTATTTCCATACTCATTTTTCCATTTGTGAAATGCTGACCTTTCTGTACATTAACTACCAGTAGCTAATAAGTATGCTCTGTGTGTAGAAAGAAAGGCATTTTAAGAGGAATACGATTAGCCAAGGATTCAATTTAAAGATATTTTATTTAAAAGGAAAAATCTTATGCTCTCTGGTCAAATGCATGGTGAAATATTTCACTGTTTTCTATGAATTACTACTAATTAAGGTAGTAAATACAAGAATGTGTATGCATTGCTTTACAAGTATGAAAACTTTTACCCACTGGGGGTTTTGTTTTTTGTTTGTTTTTCTTAATTAGTATCTCAATGTTATGTTCTTATTGTATATTTTTTGTACACCACATTGAGCTTTTGTGCTATATGCAGTTTATAAATCTAATGAATAAAATAAAATAGTTACTGTTATAATTCTGCCTAGCTTGGAGGTCTTTCTAGCACAGCACCACTTTGATATACTATATCAAGCATACAATCAAAATATTTAACAGGTATAAAAGCTAACAAAGCAAAAAACCCAGTAGCAATACCAAGCACTTTCCAGCCCGGGAGCAAGTTCTGTGCAACTTGCACATGAAAGGTCCCTGGTTCAATTCCTGGACTGAGTCTTCTGCACTCCAGGTCGGCCTGGGTTAGAGATATAGAGGAGGAAATCGTAGTCATTTATAAGGATGACATCTGGTGACCTGATTTACAGCCCATGAAAGAGGGTTCCGGAAGGAGCCCTGAAAATGGCTCCTGGCCTCATGAGTGTTGCTCCAAAGACCAGACTAGGAATTGTGACAAGGTCTATTAAAACAGGGGGATAAATCCCCAGGAAATTGCAAATGACGACTCATGGCACCAGAATCCCCATGACTGAACTGGAAAAGAAAGGGGAAGGAAGAATTACCAGGCATAATGTGAAATTTGGTTTTACCTGATAATAATCTTTCCTTGAGTTCTGCTAGATCATTCAGCACTAGTAGGATTTCCTGTTCCACAGCTGCTGGAGTCAGAAGACACCTTTTTCCCTAAGACCTCATCTATGAATATAAGGGATGTGTATTTCAGTAGTCTTCTGTCAGAGCAGTAAGAAACCACAATACAATAAAAAAATAAAAAAAAATAAATTTTGGAACACACAATAAAAAGGAAGTCCTCCCTATTTTCTTTCCACTGAGCACTTACCTGCTCAATTGTAAACCCCCCCCTCCCCCCTATTATTATTATTTTAAAGATGCCAGGAGTACTGGAAACACTAAAATCTTCCTACAGGAATAGAAGAGAAAATGAAAAGGGGGAGAAAAGTAAAATATCACCTATTTTGGCAAAATTGTAGCTTGCTGCCCACTCTCTTCCCAAGTGGGTCCTGGACTGGTTTAGCAGGACTCAATGAAAGGAAGAAGTTATCAGGTAAAAATCAAATTTTACATTCCTTTTCTTCCTGCTAGACCAGTCCACACTAGTGGGTGATATCTAGCTGCTTCTAGGTTAGGCTGGAAAAGTCAAGGCTGCCTTACGAACTCCTATGCCAAAAGCAGTGTGTGTCTTAGCTTTCATGTCCAACCTGTAAAACCTGGTAAAAGAATGTAAGGACGACCAAGTGGCTGCCTTACAGATTTTATCTGGGGGCAAAGAGGATGCCTGTGCTCCAGTGGAATGTGTGTGGAGCATTTTGGGTGCTTGAGAGCCACTGAGTAGGTAAGCTGATGAAATTGCTTTCTTAATCCATCCATCTTCTGAAACAGGTTAGTGGCCTATGGGTATTTTAAGAGTATGTGCTGCATATCTCAAAGGCAAATCCTATTGTTTTTGGGATCCTCGCTGCCTCTAAAGGCCAGGAGAGAGATGAACTGATTGAAGTGGAAAGGAGACAGTAAAAAGGATGGTGCTGGTCGCAGGGTTAACAATGTTTGAAGAAAAGACCAGATACAGGTCTCTATACAATAGGGCCTGTAGTTCCTATATGCACCTAGCAGAACAAACAGCCACAAAAAAAAACAAAAAACAAAAAAAACATTTTCAGAGGTCTTTCAAAGATGCATACGCTACAGGTTCAAAGGGTGGGCTTCCTAAACTATTAAGTACTAAATTAAGATCCTGCTGTGGGACTAGCAGACTGAATGGGGGATGAATGCATGATACCCTTCTTAAGTAACATACTATATCAGGTGTGCACACATTTACATACCCCTTGATCATACTCCCAATAGCAGGATACAGCTGCCCCTTATACTTAAAATAAATAAATAAAAATAAAACTGAAAAATTGAAGGCCAGGCCCCTATCTAGACCCTTCTGAAGAAAGCTCAAAATAGCTGTGACATCTGCTTTCCAGGGCGAAGTCTTACACTCTCGGCAGAATTCCTCAAATAGGCACCAAATCTGAACAAGTTCACACCTTTAACACAGTCATCACTACCAGGGAGTAGCCTTTCCTGCATAGATGCACCCTTTTAAAGGCCATGCAATAAGTGAGAATCATTGGTACGGGTCCCTGTCGGAGGAACCCACGCGCCTTGGGAAGGGCTGGGGATGGGAGAGGTGGGGGCAGCCGGAGAACAGCCTTATTAGGTCTGTATGCCATAGTCATCTCTGCCAGTATCTATTGCAGGGTAATCCTCCAGCAATCTTCTAGACAAAGTTAGAAACATACAGGTCTATCCTGTAAAGTGCGGCCGCGTTTACCCTGCTCCTAAGCCGCGTTTTACTCACTTTCCGGCCGCGTTATCCCTTCCTGCGATCCCGAATCTACTATAACCTACTCCTACCGCGTCCTAAAATCCCCGGCCAACCCCTTCCGCACGCGGCATGGATATTGCATGCAAACGAGCGAATTAGCTATTCCCTAGCATCCCGTAACCCTCGCCCTGACTATCGCTATCTTTCCCTGCCGTTTTGTCGCACGTTTAACCTGCAAACTTACCGCCTACCCTGACCCTGCGGTAGAGGCAGGGGTAAGGGTAGGTGGCAAGCTTTCCCCCAGCCCCCGCTCACCTGCCCCGGCCGCGATCGTGGGTGCCGGTCTCCGTGGCAGCCCCAGTCCTCTCCCCTCCTCCCGAAGCAAAAAAAAAAAAAATAGCGAAAAAAACGTTGCAGCCCCCCTCCGATGTCCGGAGGGGGCTGCAAAAAGTAAGTTGCTTCGCCGCTGTCAGTTCTTCCCTCCTCCCGGAGCTGCTTTTTCAGCCTTGCTCCGGGAGGAGGGGAGAATAGACACTGACAGCGGCGAAGCGAAAAAAAACCAAAAGCAATTTTGGTTTTTTTTCAAAATTTTGGTTTTTTTTCCAAAAGCGACAACTTACTTTTTTTTTTGCAGCCATCAGCAGGAACACATGGCGATCGTGGTTCCCGTAGCTCCTCCCGACGAAGATGGCCGCCTGCACGGGGGAAAGCGTGCAATTGGCCGCTGAAGACGTGACGTTACGACGTTTGGCGTCACGGGATGTGACGCCACGTCTTGAGCGGCCAATTGCACGCTTTCACCCGTACAGGTGGCCATCCTCGTCGGGAGGAGCTACGGGAGCCACGATCGCCATGTGTTCCTGCTGATGGCTGCAAAAAAAAGTAAGTTGTGCAGGCGTCCAAAAGCGACGCCTGCACAACTGCGTTAGTGCCTGCGGGTGTCGCAGGCACTAACGCAGCTCTTCCTACCGCTCGGTACAGGATAGACCCGCTAGAAATGTGTCGGCAAAGACCACATGACCCATCTAGACTGCCTAACCGATTTATGTAGCCTTACAATCCCCATCACTCTCTCAGAGATCCCCTGTTATCAGGTAAAAATCAAATTTTACATTCTACATTCTCAGAGATCCCCTGTATTTATCCTATGCTTTCTTGAATTCAGATACCTTGGGTTTTGGTTTTTTTTTAATCTCTACCATCTCTAAATACTGTCAATCTATTGTTGTAATGTAAACCGAAGTGATTAGTAACTTTGTTACCAGAACTTCGGTATATAAAACTGTTAAATAAATAAAATAAATCTCTACTAGGAGGTCTTTTCATGCATACACTACTCTCTCTGTAAATAAATATTTCCTAAGATTATTCCTCTGTGTACTCTCTTCCATCCTCATCCCATGACCCCTCATTCTACAGCCTCTTTTCCATTGAAAGAAGCTCGCCTCCTGTGCATGGAAACCTTTGAGATAGGGGAGATCTGATAGTTAAGTGTCTATCTTGCCTTTCCTTTAATGTAAGTTCAAAAGAAAAAAAAACAACCGTGGGGCCTTGCAAGAAAAAAACACAGCTCCAGAAACTCACTGTAGTAGCCGTGAGAGAAAGAGAGAAAAGAACTGTGACTTGCAGGCTCTGTGGAAAAAAAATGAGATTGGGAGGCCCTGCCTGTGAGCAGGAAGGCAGCTAGGGCTGCATGTGCCTAGCAGGGCATGCTCAAAGCTTCTAGATGCTTTGAAATCAAAGTTCTATGCCAGACTCCATAAGATGTCATCACCCTAAATGTGAAGAGTACCATTCTACTTGTCTTTAGAGGATGAAAATTACAGTGGTTAAAACTACTCGTGCACATTAAAATTATGAAAAACATATTAAAAGAAAATAAAGATCAGAGAAAAAAAAAAAAGGTCTCATCGTCCAGGGTTCTTGCTGTGGCCAACCCTTCCCAATTTGATTGCAGCAGTGCAACTCCAAGCCAGTTGTGTCACCAATCACTTCCAATGTTAATGCTTGCCTTCTAGGAAGCAGGTCACTTTCAGTCTCTGTGCCATGATGGGATTTCCTAACTTCCAAAAGATATTACTAAAAGAGAATGTGTTGATGTAACTATCCCTTCTCTTAGCAGATACAAACTTTCATTGATGAAGGTCATCAGCAAAAAGTGAATACCATAATACTGCTTATTTGTTTAACAGGCAGATTTTGGAAGGTTGAACTTGATCAACTTAATTTTAAACTTTGAATTTAATAAACTAAGTCAGGCAGAAAAATAATCAAAACACAATCAATCTGAGAATTCTTCTTTCATGAATGGCCCTGGAAAACAACACACAACCAAAACTGAACTACACAACTAGTTCTCAAAAGAAACTAGTATCCCAGTAGTTTCCAAATTGTAGGTCCCAAAAGATTTTCAGATGATTCCATAAATGAAATCTTACTGAAACCAGACATCCCCAGGTAAATGTAATACAAAAATGAAGGTGATCATAAAGAATAGGAAAAGAACAAAGGCCCCCATACAATAAGGTTCTTTGGCTGTGTGCACATTTTTGTGCAAACAACTTTACTCCCAATTTAACAAAGTTTAACACACAAAAATATGTGCTATACAACATGAGCAAAATTATGTGCACAAGCTAGCATGCCTCCATGCAAATCCTATGTTAATCAATGTATTAGCTATTATATCCTGAAGAAAAGAGTTGGTAGGCTTAAATCTTTTTTTTTTTAATGCTGAAAATTTAACTCCTGATCAGAGGTAAAGTTTCTGGGGTTCGTGTTAGTCTATAGGGTTGTGCCTGGAGCTCATGGTATGGGCAGGGATTCTATACTCAAGATTTATGAGTTTAAGACATGTTTTATATGCACAACTTTTAGGAGTGGAACTTTTAAAGCTCCTAAATCATGTTTTGTGCATAATACGTTTTTGCTGCATAAATCAAGATTTGTGTTCCTAAAAATGGGCTTTGAGAGGGTTCTCTGAAGACAGACTAGTTGGTGGCCGTGAAGAAACAAAGATAACAACAACAAAAGCCAAGGCTGCTGAAATGCTAAAAGTCTGCCAGTGATCACGATTAATGTTTTATTTCTGCCTTCTGGGCTCTACTTAAGAGAAATCATATGATTTACAAGAATCCAATCTTATTAGCATACATGAAATAAAATAATAATGCCAACCAGCTGGAAAATGTTATTGTGCAAACAAACTAACCCACTGATGTGTAAGTTTAGGTGTGGTAACTCTTGAACTGAGGGTTTGCTCTACATTGTTTAATAAGCTGCTCCTTATAAGATCTTATAATAAAAACTAAAGATTTATTTTTCTTTTACTGGCTATTGGTATTCAGCATTTACTAGCAACCCCTACATCCCTAAATTATGTTTTATAAGTATAAACCATGGTTTTTGTATATTAAACATGATTAATGCATGCTATTCATTTTTTGTACTATTTTAGGTTTATAATTTTCTTTTTAATTCCAATGTATTTGCATACTATTAGCTTACAACATCATGAGGTGTTTTATTTTTTTTAGCAGCAGGTACTTTAAGAAAATGTCACTACAGCACAATCATATATTGCAATGTTCATACCAGAACATTATTTTCTTGTACAGCCAACATCTGTGTTAATTATAATTCTAAGTCTCTTAGTGCAATCTAACAAAAAAAAAACCCTGTCTTTCTCCTCTTTTTCTTTTGTATCCTCTTTTCAGATAACAAAAACACCCTAATCAGTGCCACTCACGTGATAAAGATGATTTTATTGTAGAACAGCAACAGCTTAATTTAAACTATTTAAATTAAACACAAGGCAATCATCATGCTGTGTTTTCAAACCATGCAACTTCATAGAATATCCAATGCTCCAGCAATTTTCATATTTAGTTCTGGTCTGAGAATTACAATATGACTGCTGCTTATTAATGCTTTCTCACTCAGTGCTTTTCCTATTCTTGGTGATCACCTTTTTTTGCATTTCAGTAAAATGCATGCCAACAAGACAGCATTTGTAAAGAACTTTAAGCATATAGCTTAATATTAGAATTAAAGGGAGACAGTGGTACATTTTTCATTGTTAAGAATGTCATTGTAAATAATTCTGGTAATTGTTTAGCATATGAGCCTGTGATTTCAATAAAATTACAATAATGAGAGCTCAAGACTTATGCTATCACTGTCACAAGGCAACTCCACTACAGAACTGCATTAACGCCACGCCTGCAGTAACATTAAAAATCAATCCCATATCTATAGTGCTATGTTTAAAAATCATTTTTTACATTTTTTAATGATTGTTTCAAAATTCATGGCCTCATAGTGATTAGAGTTGTTCACCTGTAATGGGTGTTGACTTTCTAGGTCAAGATACTCCGTGCCAGCATCTCCATCTGTTTGAGGTAACAAGTGCGAGCTTCAAGGATCCTCCTATCTAACTCCCTCTCAAAGACAGTTGAAGCTAAAACTGGAGGAGCTTCAATAGGAGAGAACAGGTCCTTCTAAGTAATGGGAAGGTGGAAAGGAGCACCAATAGCAGTGGACTGACATGGTTGGAGGAGCTTAGTTTAGGAGGTAAGCTCACCTCCTGACAAAGCCATTGGGAAGGGTAGATAGCTAAAGCTATGAGCTCCCTTGTCTCAGAACTCTTACACCAGAGAATGCTTCTGAGACTTCGATGCCATGACTGATGCTCAGTGCCAACTCTTCCTGGATCAGAGCTCAACTCCAAGAAATCCATCTTGGATACCAAGCAATTAGAACAGGAAAACTCCCTGTTATAGGCCTGTGCTTCAATTTTGGCACAAAGTACAAGAGAGGTTCCCTCAACCTTAAAAGCATCCCTAGTGGTCAGTGAAGCTCCTGAAGCTACCAATGCCTTCTGTGCCAGTGGAGTTGCACTGGGCTTTGACATGCCAGAGAAGATATTCATTATTCTCAGGTTTCACAGCATGTTGGCCCTGGGTGACATCTTTGAGCAGATGATGAAACAAAAGGACAACAGCCTCTATACTTTAGACCAGGGGTCAGGAACCTTTTTGGCTGAGAGAGCCATAAACGCCACATATTTTAAAATGTAATTCCATGAGAGCCATACAATATGTTTAAAACTAAATACAAGTAAATGTGTGCATTTTATGTAAGATCACACTTTTAAAGTACAATAAGTCTCTGAAAGTATTATACCAGGCCTTAAGACACCAATACATCTCCTATTAGGAAAACGGACCAAGTCAGGCTGCTAAAGAGTCCTACACAGAAACTACACGCCAGCAGAAAACCTCACCTGAATCACGTGCTGATCCTCACCTAACATAGAATAATAAAGAGACCAAAACGCATAACTAGAAACATGCAGAAAAAACTGAATTGGAAACTGCAACAAGCCAGAGTCTCTGTATGCAGTGTAACAAAGGAAAAAAGAAACATCACCCATCCTTATAAAACAAATCAAGAAATAAAATCATCAGCAGTAAAACTGTACTAACAAAAAGAACATATTTCGAAACAGCTGATGAGTGGAATATCCAATAATTAAAAACTCATAAAAAATTTCCAGATACCAACAAAATATTTCAAAATAGCAGACACAAAGACCCAGTAATGAAAAATAATAAGGATACAAAAAAATTTTTTGCTCTGCATACCTGGGAACGTTTGATATCCAGGTGTCCTGAGATTGTTCTGAATTAGCAGGAGGAGGGGTGGTTTGCTTGGAACTTTCTCCTCTCAGTCACATACCAGCGCTCTCTCTCACACTGGCTCTCAATGACACACCTATACACACATGCGCTCAGTCACTCACATATACACATGCTTTTTCTCTCTCACTTACATAGGCTCTTAATTACACATTTACACACATGATGTCTTATCTTTTCACGCTTACACACACACACAGGCTTTCAATCACAAATACATGCTGTCTTTCTCTCACACACAGACTCATTCACATGCTTACAAACATGCTCTCTCTCTCTCATTTACACACAGGCTCTCAATCACATGCTTACAAACATGTCCTATCTTTCTCTCATTTACACACAGGCTCTCAATCACATACTCACATGCTCCCTCACCTAAACCAGCTCTCAATCACACACAGACACACATGCTCTCTCTTACTTAAACACACAGGCTCTTAATCATACATACACATGATTTTTCTCACACACAAAGGATCTCAATCATACACACATACTCTTTCACACAAACAGGTTTTCAATCACAAACTTACACATACAGGTTCCCAATCGTAAACTTACATTCATGCTCTCTCTCTCTCACAGGCAGGCTCTCAATCACAGACATACTCTCTTTCACATATACAGGCTCTCAATCATTCACATACATGCAATCTCTCACTCACACACACAGGATCTCAAACACACATGCTTGCTCGCTCATTCACTCTCTCTCTCCCCCACCCCCACCCCGGGAACTCGCGGCAGCAGCAGCCTCCTCCCAACACTAACCTCCTTCATTTTCAGCCCTCGCGGAGGACGAGTCCCATCGGCCGCAGTTGAAGCTCTTCTTTATTTTCCTCCGAGCCGCGCGGCACAGTCTTCTTTTCGTTGGACCGACGCTGACCACACTAGCGTGGTCTCTTCTTCCCGCGCACGCACCCGATGCTCACCACTTCCTCTTCCGGGCCGCAGGGGGAAGCGGGGGGCGGGAAGAAGAGAGCATGCCGGTGCCGCCGACTCCAGCTATTCTGCCGCTTCCTCTTCCGGGCCGCGGGGGGGGGGGGGGGGGCGGGAAGAAGAGAGCGTGCCGGTGCCGCCGACTCCAGCTATTCTGCCGCATTCCGCCCGGGCTGACAGCATTTTAAACCCGGGCGGAGGAGGACCAGGGAGCAGCTGGGTCAGCGGGGGACTGAAAAGTGTGGCGACACACTGATTTGGATATGTCTGCGAGCCAGATGCAGCCATCAAAAGAGCCATATCTGGCTCGCGAGCCATGGGTTCCCGACCCCTGCTTTAGACAGTGCATGCATAATATTGTGATGGTCCGGAACAAATATAGTGAAATCATAGCAAGAGCAACGTTTGAAAACACTGAATGACTTTTCAGCCACTGTGAGGAAATATGACAAAATTAAAAGACATTTTAGATGTTTGTCAAGGCCACAGCAACAGGCCACACTGACAAAGGAAAAGTTAAGGCCAAGCAACCACATGAGAAAGCAATGTAAAACTTAAAGCGCTGCAAAACCAGTATCTAAAGATAATTATCATCAGGATCGAAGAGAAGGTAGACAATTGAGATAACTCAATCATGACAAACATTTTTCTTTCGGCAGAACAATGCTTTCATTGTAGCAGCAGACAAAATAGGACTCCACATACATCCAAAAAAGCTTTTAAGGTTTTACAGAATTCTGTGGGAAGCCATTCTGTGCCAGCATCATCAGATGAAATCACCCACATGTACTGATTATCCTACGGTGCTTGTCCTTGCAGAACAGTGTTCATGTACAGTATTTTAAAATTTGTAGCAATCCTTCAATGCTGTGAAAACTTCCACACTTTGATTTGGATAAGTCCTTATTTTTGGTAGGTTCCATGATTGTTTTATAGTTCAAGTGGGCTCTGAATGGAAACCTCTGGGAACCAAATGATCAACAGATCATTATGTTATTTGGTTTAAGCTATTTTTTTTTAAGATTAAATGTGTGTGTTTTACTTAGCTTTGTTTAGTTAGCAGAATGTGATTGTGCTTGCATTCCAGAGCTGTTTTTATCCTTTTAGAGCAATGTAGTTTGAAGAGATGGGCTGGAAAATAAAGAATATTGTGACGAAACTGAAATCCAGAACCTTCAGGATTGTATCTTCAGAAATGCTCCCTGTTCTCCTTTCTGGACACCAGAAGCAGGCTGAACTCCAGTCTCTCCATGTATTGATGAGACAATGGTGCAGTGATGAGAGTTTTAGATTTGTTAGGAATTGGGGAAAATTCAGAGGGGATGGGATGTGCTACACACCTTAAACCAAAGTGGAAACTGGCTGCTACTTCTAACATTTAGAAATCAGATAAAACAGCTTTTAAACTGCATCATGTGGAAAGCCAATAATCACTCAGAAGCACTTGGTTCAGAGGAAGGTACCCTCATACACTAACAGGGAAGTTGAGGTAAAGGATAAAGTAGTTTGGATGGATTTAAGTAGAGACCACATAGATATGAATGACTCCAAACTGCCCAAGCCATCTAATTAGCAGATTGTGAATAAAATAAAAATACAAACATACTTTAAAATGTTTATATATAAATACTAGAAATCTGAATAAGATTGCCATTAAATGAAGATCTAGACATAATAGTGATCTCTGAGAGCTAGAGTAAGGAGGATAACCAATGAGAAACTAATACCAGGGTACAAATAACATGACAGGGCAGATCAAATTGGTGAGGGTGTGGCACTGTGTGTTAAGGATGGCATAGCGTCAGTCAGAATAAAAGGTCTTCAGTGCACTTTGTAATCCTTATTGATAAAAATTTCCAAGGGTGACAGGGAAGAGTAGAGTAGTAGGGGTATACCACTGTCTGTCTGGCCTGGATGTGGAAATAGACTGTAAAATGTTATCAGATATTAAACAGGCTAATAAAATTGGCAATACGATAATAATAGGAGATTTCATTTACCCCAATATTGATAGAGTAAATGTCATATCAGGACATGCAAGGGTTGTAAAGTCCTTAGATGTTATAAATGACAGTTTCATGCATTAATGCAGAAGCTGGTTGGGGGAGGAGGGGCAGTGTAACTATTTTAGAGCATGCTCTCAGAGGAACCCAGGATCATGTATAAGGGATAAAGGAGGTAGATTGGCTTGGTAATAGTGATCCTAAGAAGATTACATTTTATATAATCACTGAAGGGCAGATAAGAAAAACTATTGCAGTAGCATTTAATTATAAAAAGGGAGACTGCAATACAATGAAGAAATTAATTACAAAAAAAAGAAAGGAACAGCTGCAAAGGTTAAAAGTTTGCATGAAGTAAAATGTATTTCATCCGTTAAAAAAAGGTTGAATGAAGATAAAACTGCCAGTATGGTTTAATGGCGAGGTGAAAGAGGCAATTAAGCCAAGCGGGCATCTTTCAAAAAAATGAAAAGCAGACCTACATGAGGCAAATACGAAACAACATAAGCCCTGCAAGGTAGATGTAAAAGAGTAATAAAGCAGCTCAAGAGAAAATTTGAAAAGAAGCATGCCACAAAGGTAAAAACTAACAAACTTTCAGGTACATTTGAAGCAAAAAGCCTGTAAGGGATCAAGCCTCTCTAGGATCAGAAGACCCAAAGCACAGCCTGCAGAGCTCATTTGGTTGGCCTGCCAGGTTTTTCCTTCACCCGGTCAGGAAGGGCTTTTTATTATTTTATTTTATTTTTTAACCAGCCGCTGGCAGGGAAA
This sequence comes from Rhinatrema bivittatum, assembly GCF_901001135.1. NCBI lineage: Eukaryota > Metazoa > Chordata > Amphibia > Gymnophiona > Rhinatrematidae > Rhinatrema > Rhinatrema bivittatum. Next base: position 750,723,880 of record NC_042616.1, read on the forward strand.
AGATGCTCTGGGACCTGTGCCAATGAAAGATTTTTTTTTTTATTTCTTTTATTATAATTATTTATTTATACTTCACCTTTCATGACACAAAAGATTACAATCAGGTACTGTAGGTACAGGAGAGGAGCACTGGGCCCCATGCAAGAGGAAAAAGACACCACTAGCAGGGAAGGTCAGTTCCTGCCAGCAGGGGAAGTCAGCCAGGACCCTCAGGGCTGAACAAGGCCACGGGCTGGGTGAAGGGAGGGAACGGAATGTGGGAAAGGAAAGGACTGAATGGAGCTAAGAAAAGGGACAGAATGAGAGGAGAAGGATGGGAGGAAAGTGAGGGGAGCATGATGAGAGGAGAGTGGGGAGAATGAGGGAAGAAAAGAGGGAAGAAAGGAGTGAATGGGAGTTAGAAAGGGAAGGGAAAGAAGAGGAGTCCAAAAGGGAAGGGAAGGGACTAGGGTGAGGAGAGACTGAAAGGAAAGGAGTGAATGAATGAATGAATGAATGAATGAATGAATGAAGGTGGGAAGGGCTGTCCCATACACACCCCTCAGGTGGGAAGCAGATACAGTGGAAGGAGAAGCCCTAGAACAGGGTTCTCAAGGTTTATTCCAACTTCCGGAAAATCGAGAATTATTATTGGCGCGTTATCTGCCACACCCCATGAGTTCTGTTTTCTTCCTTTCCCAGTATTTCAAATCATCCAAAGGGCCAGGTATGCCCCCTCCCACCTCTGCTCAGCAAACAATATGTAACCTGCCCCATCCCCCATCCCTCCCCTTGCCCTCTAGTTAATTTGAAAGTATCTTATGTGACCCTTTCCTTAAAAGGTTTGGGGACTGCCTGCTCTAGATTATCAGGGGGTGGTCAGGAAGAAAGCATGTTTGATGTGATGACTCTGAGCAACTAGAGCAAAAGAAACTGAAAGATGAAATAAATCAAAATGACAAATTAAAGAGTAACAAATCATAAGAACATAAGCAATTGCCATACTAGGTCAGACCAAGGGTCCATCAAGCCCAGCATCCTGTTTCCAACAGTGGCCAATCCAGGCTACAAGAACCTGGCAAGTACCCAGACACTAAGACCACCACATGCTACTGATGCCACTAATAGCAGTGGCTATTTCCAAAGTCAACTTGATTAATAACAGTTAATGGACTTCTCCAAGAACTTCTCCAACCCTTTTTTTAAACCCAGCTACCTAACTGCACTAACCACATCCTGTGGCAACAAATTCCAGAGCTTAATTGTGCATTGAGTGAAAAAGAATTTTCTCTGATTAGTTTTAAATGTGCTACTTGCTAGCTTCATGGATTGCCCCCTAGTCCTTCTATTATCCGAAACAGTAAATAACCAATTCACATTTATCCATGCTAGACCTCTCATGATTTTTAAGACCTCTATCATATCCCCCCTCACTCGTCTCTTCTCCAAGCTGAACAGCCCTAACCTCTTTAGCCTTTCCTCTTAGAGGAGCTGTTCCATCCCTTTTATCATTTTGGTCACCCTTCTCTGTACCTTATCCACTGCAACTATCTTTTTCAAGATGCGGCAACCAGAATTGTACACACCACTCAAGGTGTGGTCTCACCATGGAGTGATATAGAGGCATTAAGAGATTTTTCCGTTTAATTCACCATTCCCTTCCTAATAATTCCTAACGTTCTGTTTGCTTGACTGCCGCAGCACACTGAGCAGACTATTTTAATGTATTATCCACTATGATGCCTTTTCTGCGTGGTAGCTCCTAACATGGAACCTAACATCATGTAGACATCAGAGACATGTAGACATGTAGACATGTAGACATCAGAGACATACAATTTCTTCTCCATCCCTCGCCAGGGAAGAAAAAAAGGAGGAGGAATCCTCCTAGCTACAAAAAAAGACCTCAGATTCACGCAGCATTCCACCAATACAAACTCCAAAATCGAAATTGGCTTCTTCTCCTCAAACAAACTCCAAATTCTACTTGTCTACGCCCCTCCAGGTGTCCTTGAAACAGACCCCTCACCTCTGGTTGAACTAACCACCTCCTTCATTAATCTGGACGCCCCAGCTATAATCTTAGGAGACTTCAACCTCCATGTCGACAACTCTATACTATCACCCAACTGCGAAGCCTTACTCACAGCATTCTCCGCTTTAGGTTTCTCTCAAATAGTCAACAAACCCACACACAATGCTGGCCACACGCTTGACCTTATCTTCATAAACACAGCAATTAAACCGATCCAGCACCCCATCTGCACGAAGGTCCCTTGGTCAGATCATTCCCTTATAACAGCGTCATTCTCAATAAAAGATACCAGTCCATCTCCCATTCCCTCCCCTTGCTTCTCTTACAGGAAAACATGCTCCATGGAAGATCTCAGCAATCACATATCATCACATCTCACCCAAGTAGATCTCACCAATCCGAATTCAGCTCTACGATCGTGGAACAACATCACGGAATCCATTGCCAACAGATTATGCCCGCTAACAACAAAAAAACCTCACCCCAATTCATCCAAAAGGCAACCGTGGTTTACACCAGAGCTAAAAAAGCTTAAACGAATGCTAAGACAAAAAGAAGCTAAATGGCGCAAAAACCCATGCACCATCACCCTATCTACCTATAAATCTACTCTTCACCAATATAAATCCAATACTTTAAAATCCAAGAGGAACTACTACGCATCCAAGATCCACCACCTAGTCTTCGATGCTAAAGCCCTCTTTAACTACGTCTCTAACCTCACACAAACAAGCCCTCCAGAAATCGCTCTCAACCAAGCTAAATCCAAAGCGGAAGAACTAGCAATATTTTTCAACAATAAAATCAGCAAACTTCTAACGCAGCTTCCCCCTAACACCGTCTCTACATCAACCTCACCTCAGACCGCCGTCAACAATACCCGCTTAGCTGAACTGGAACTCACCTCCTCCATCGAGATCCAAGATACTCTACGGAAAATGAAACCATCCTCTCACCCATCAGATCACATCCCTTCGAAACTGCTCCTATCAATTCCAGACTCTATCTCAAAATCCCTGTCAGACATAATAAATTGCTCAATAACTCAAGGATCTTACCCAGATGACCTCAAATTGGCCTCACTCAAACCTCTACTCAAGAAACCAAACCTAGATCCTAATGACCCAAACAACTACCGACCGATCGCCAACCTCCCCTTCATAGCCAAGATCATGGAGAAATTGGTGAACACCCGACTCTCAAACTACATAGAAGAAAACAACCTCCTATTCCCATCACAATACGGATTCCGCAAAACACTTAGCACGGAGTCCCTCCTCATCTCCTTAACAGATTACCTCATCCTGGGCCTTGATAAAGGACAAGCCTTCCTACTGATCCTACTGGACCTTTCGTCAGCCTTTGACACCGTTAACCATTCCCTGCTCATCAACCAGCTAGCCTCCTTGGGTATCACAGGCACAGCACTCTCCTGGTTCATATCATTTCTCAGCAACAGAAGATACAAGGTCAAATTACAGAACAAAGAATCCTCACAACACACTTCATCAGTAGGAGTCCCACAGGGCTCTTCCCTGTCTCCTACTCTATTCAATATTTACCTCATACCATTATGCCAACTTCTTACCGACCTCAACCTCAAACATTTCCTGTACGCTGATGATATCCAGGTCCTGATCCCCATTAAGGATTCCCTTGCAAAAACGCTGACTTTCTGGAACACATGCCTTCAAAAAATTCAACTCCTCCTCACCAGCCTAAACCTGGTACTAAATTCCGGCAAAACTGAACTCCTGCTCATCACCTCTGAGAACAGCACCTTTTCACCAACACAAGACACACCAACAATCACACAAGTGAGAGACCTAGGAGTCCTAATTGACAATCGCCTGAATTTCAAAGCCACCATTAACAAAACAACCAAAGACTGTTTCTACCAACTACAGGTGCTGAAAAGAATTAGACCTCTTTTCCATGCCCAAGATTTCAGAACCATCCTGCAAGCAATCATTTTTTCAAAATTAGACTATTGTAACACCATCCTACTTGGTCTTCCCGCTTCTTATACTAAACCGCTTCAGATGGTACAAAATACAGCTGCACGAATACTGACAAACTCCAGGAGAAGGGATCACATAACCCCCATCCTAAAGAGCCTCCATTGGTTACCTATACACTTTAGAATTATTTACAAGGCTATCCTTACCACATACAAAAATATCCACCTACTGGCTCCCATCGACATACAGATCCCTCTCCAACTACATAATTCAACAAGACCAACAAGAGATGCATACAAAGGATCGCTACAGGTACCACCGTCCAAATCTACCAGACACATCACACTAAGAGATCGGGCATTCTCTACAGCCATTCCACCGTTATGGAACTCTATCCCTTCAAACCTCAGACTTGAAACATGCATCTCAACCTTCAAAAAAAGACTAAAGACATGGATATTCACACAAGCATTCCCGGACTCAAACTGATCTACCTTCCACGCCAATCCTTACCTTCACATACACCATGACAAACCTTCTTGTTTGAATTTTATATTATTTTACACTATCGTTACATGTTTGAATTAATAACCTGTCCTTTCTCTTCTCTCTCTGCCAAGTTCTAATCTCCCTGTTATTTGTAACTGCCTTTTTCCGCACCATTGTTTTAGTTTTGTTTACGATGCACACTTGTTTTAATGTGAACCAGCATGATGGGACTGCGTTCTCGAATGCCGGTATATAAAAACCCTAAATAAATAAAATAAATAAAAATGTAACTACAGCATGGGTTATTTTTCCCTATATGCATCGCCTTGCATTTGTCCACATTAAACTACATCTGCTATATGGATGCCCAATCTTCCAGTCTCGCAAGGTCCTCCTGCAATTTATCACAATCCGCTTATGATTTAACTACTCTGAATAATTTTGTATCATCTGCAAATTTGATTACCTCTCCTTTCTCGATCATTTATAAATATGTTGCAAAGCACTAGTCCACGTACAGATCCCTGAGGCACTCACTAGGACCAGATGGTATTCACCCCAGGGCTGCATAAGAAATCAAACATGAAACTGCTAATCTGTTACTGTAAACTATCATTTAAATCAGTCAGTATCTGAAGACTAAAAGTGGCCAATGTAACATCAATTTTTTAAAAAGGGCTCTGTGGGAAATCCAGGAATCACAGATCAGTGAACCTAACATTGGTTCAGGCAAAAAGCAAATGTTGCTTACCTGTAACAGGTGTTCTCACAGGACAGCAGGATGGTTAGTCCTCACATATAGGTGACATCACAGGATGGAGCCCAATCACAGAACACTTTTGTCAAAGTTTCCAGAACTTTGACTGGCCCTTACTGGGCATCCCAGCATGGCACTAACCCTGCAGCCAGCAGGAGTCCCCCTTCAGTCTTGTTTAAAAGCTACAGGCAGTGCCGAAAAATAAAATAAGAAAACGTTACGAACCCAACACCGCGGGGCAGGTTTCGTGAGGACTAACATCCTGCTGCCCTGTGAGAACACCTGTCACAGGTAAGCAACATTTGCTTTCTCACAGGACAGGCAGGATGGTAGTCCTCACATATGGGTGAGTACCGAGCTGAGGATGTCCGAGAAATGCACCAAATGTACCCAGGTGTGCAAGGCACTAGGACTGGGATAAAAATTTGGCAGAGGGCATCCTGAACCCTAATGGGCAGGCGGAAGGGTGTTGGTACGTCACTTTGTAAATAGGTTACGAAGGACAGACTGGCCGAAGATGGAATCTTGTCTTCTGGCCTTGTCCAAGCAATAGTGGGCTGCAAAGGTGTGGAGACAACTCCAGGTGGCAGCCCTGCAAATGTCAGGAAGCGGCACCGATCGTAGGTGTGCTACTGAAGTCGCCACGGCCCTCACAGAGTGTGCTTTAGCACGGTCTTGAAATGGAATGCATGCTTGCTGAAAGCAAAAGGATATGCAGTTCGCCAACCAGGAGGAGAGAGTCTGCTTACCCACAGGCTGCCCTAACTTGTTAGGATGGAAAGACCAAACAGTTGAGTGCTTTCCTTGTGGGCAGCTGTACAGTCTAGGTAGAATGCTAGAGCCCGCTTACAGTCAGGGTATGCAGAGCCTGTTCTCCTGGATTGGAATGCGGCCTGGGAAAAAAGATAGGTAGTATTGATTGATTGATATGAAAGTCCGATACTAACTTAGGCAAAAATTTAGGGTGAGTGCGGAGTACTGCCCGGTCCTGCAGAAGTTTAGTGTAAGGCGGATAGGTAACTAGAGCATGTAATTCACTAACTCTGCGAGCCAAAGTGATTGCCAGAAGGAAAATCACTTTCCATGTGAGATAGCGAAGATCACAGGATTGAAGAGGCTCGAATGGTGATTTCATGAGCCGACCCAAAACCAGATTGAGGTCCCAAGAAGGGGCCTGAGGATGCAGTGGAGGCTTGAGGTGAAGCAAGCCCTTCAGAAAACGTGTTACAAGGGGTTGTATTGATATGGGTACATCCCCGCCACCTTTATGGAAGGCGGCTACCGCACTGACATGCATTCTGATGGAAGAAGTTTTTAGACCTGACTCTGACAAGAGCCAGAGATAGTCCAAAAACATTGTGATTGGACAGGTAAAGGGGTCAAGGGACTGAGAAGAGCACCATGATGTAAACATGTTCCATTTGTAAGAGTAAGATTTTCTCGTGGAAGGCTTCCGTGAAGCAATCAGGACACGGGAAACTGGTTCAGGAAGGTTAAGTGGCTGAAGGATTAACCTTTCAACATCCATGCCGTCAGGGACAAGGCTTGAAGATTGGGGTGGCGGAGGCACCCGTCGTTTTGAGTGATCAGAAGCGGGTCCTTTCCTAAGGGAATGTGCCTGCGAATGGAGAGATCCTGAAGTATTGGAAACCTCACTTGGTGTGGCCAGTGATGTGCTATCAGGATCATGGTTCCTTGTCCTGACGTAACTTCATGAGAGTCTTCGAGAGAAGAGGAAGTGGAGGGAATGCATAAAGTAGACCAGTTGCCCACGAGAGGGAGAATGCGTCTCTGGGCTGAGAGTGTTTGCTGCGAATGAGAGAGCAGAAGTTCTCTACTTTGTGGTTTTGAGGAGACGCAAACAGATCTATCTGAGGATATCCCCATTGTTGGAAGGTGGAGTTCGCTACTGACGGTTTGAGAGACCACTCATGCGGTTGAAAGATGCGACTCAGCTTGTCTGCCAACAGATTTGTCCACTCCCGGCAAGTAGGTGGCCCTGAGGTACATCGAATGGGAGAGAGCTTCCGCCCCTTTCTGTGCAGCTTCCTGAGACAGAAGGAAGGAGCCCGTGGCTCCCTGTTTGTTGATATACCACATGGCCACCTGGTTGTCCATCTGGATCAGGATAACTTGATTTGAGAGGTGATCCTGAAATGCCCTGAGAGCATATCTGATTGCTTGAAGCTCCAGGAAACTTATTTGGTGTTTGGCTTCCTCTGGAGACCAAGATCCTTGTGTCTGCACATTGGCCACATGGGCTCCCCAGCCGAGGTTGGAAGCATCGGTGGTGAGAGTTAATTGAGGGTCTGGAGCCTGAAAGGGCAAGACTTGGAAGAGATTGATCTGATTTTTCCACCAAGCAAGAGACTGACGGAGTGAGTCAGTTACGTGGTCAATGGGGCTGAATGCTTTGAGTCCATTGAGACCTTAAAGTCCACTGTATGACTCTCATGGCCAAACGGGCCATTGGTGCGACCTGAACTGAGGACGCCATGTGTCCCAGGAGGATGAGAAAGTGGCGTGCAGTCACGGAGTGCTGAGACTGCAGCTGGTGTGCAAGAGGCACGAGAGTGAGAGCTTGCTGTCAAGGCAGAAAAGCCTTTGCCTGCAAGGTGTCCAAGTCTGCCCCAATGAACGACAAGGTTTGAGATGGGACTAAGTAGGATTTGTCATAGTTGACGAGAAATCCTAATGAAATTAGAGGGTGTAAGGTTATATTGAGGGACGACAGAGCAGCTTGCTGAGTAGGAGCCCTGATTAACCAATCATCAAGATAGGGGTAGACGTGAACACCTTGAGTCCTGAGGAAGGCTGCAACTACTACGAGGCATTTTGTGAAGACTCGTGGCACAGACGCTAGGCCGAATGGAAGCACTCTGTACTGATAGTGCTTGGGGCCTACTAGAAACCTCAGGTATTTGCGATGAGATGGAGTTATCGCAATATGAGTATGTGTGTCCTGGAGGTCCAGAAAGCAGATCCAGTCTCCTCTTTGTAGAAGAGGAAAAAGCGAGCCTAAGGTTACCATCTTTAATTTCTCTTGCTGGAGGTACTTGTTGAGGGCCCTTAGGTCCAGAATAGGACGAACGCCTCCCGATTCTTTGGAGATTAAAAAGTACCAGGAATAGAATCCTAGGCCGTGCTAAGAGTAGGGTACGGGTTTATTGCTTTGGACTGGAGAAGGAGGGAGACCTCCTGGATCCAGAAGGCTGGAGTGATCGGAAGTTCTCCACGTCGGTAGAGGTGGGAAGACCGGTGGCATGGAGAGAAAGTTCAGATGGTAACCCTGAGCAATTATCACCAGTATCCATTGGTCTAAGATGATTGAGTGCCATATGTTTTTGAAATGGTACAGTCGACCTCCCACTGGTATGTGAGGCAATGGAAGCTGGCTGCTGCTCTCTAGGTAGAAGTCAAAAACCTGAAGCAGGACCTGGTTGAGGAGCTGCTTGCGGTTTTTGTTTCCGTGTCTGACGAGACTGGGCTTTTTGAAAAGGTCTCGTGGAACGGGATCTAGTTGGTGGCGGGTAGGACTTCTTCAGGGGGAAGAATGACTTCTTAAGAGTCCTTTCGGAAGGGCTGTTTTGAAGAGTAGTCAGAAGGCATCAAAGAGAGCTGTCTTAGGGTCTCATGATGGTCCTTAAGTTCCGCCACCGTCCATTGAATCTGTTCGCCAAACAGATTATCTCCTACACAGGGTAGGTTGAATAACCTGTCTTGAACCTCAGAGCGAAGGTCAGAAGACTTGAGCCAGGCCCATCTCCTTGCCGAAATAGCAGCTGCAAATACCCTAGTAGCAGTGTCAAAGATATCGTAAGATGACCTGATCTCATGCTTGCCTGCCTCAAAACCCTTGTTTACTAGGGTTTGGAGCGGATCTTGAAATTGCTGAGGCAGGGAGTCTGTGAAATCTTGTATCTGTTTAAAAATGACCCTATTATATTGGGTCATATAGAGCTAATAAGCGGCAATTCAGGAGATGAGCATTGATCCTTGGAAGACACGGTGACCAATGGCATCTAGAAACTTCTGGTCCTTGCCAGGGGGAAAAGAAGTGTGAGGCTTTGATCTCTTTGCTCTTTTCTGTGCAGATTCTACCACTACAGATTGGTGATCCAATTGAGTTTTCTGAAAACCCAGAGCTAACTGCACCAAATAGATAGTGTCAGCTTTTCTGTGGACTGGAGCAATGGAGCCAGGATGTTCCCAGTTCTTCTTGAGGAGATCCAGAAGAACCTGGTGGATAGGGATGGAGGTTATTTCCTTGGGAGCATCCAGGAATTGTAGCAACTCCATCATCTGATGTCTATCATCCTGTTCAGTCTGTAATTGGAAGGGAACCAATTCAGACATTTCCTTCACAAAATTTATAAAGGAAAGGTCCTCGGGAGGAGTACGCTTTCTTCTTTCAGTGGGTGAAGGTGGTGAAGGCAAATCATCAGTGTCTGGGGAGGAATCATCAGTCTAGGTATCATAGGGATCAGCTCCTGCCCCTCTAGGAACTAGAAAAGGACGGGGTGGTGGGATACCAGAGGGTCCTGGCCTAGGCTTCGAAGGAATCGAAGGAATAATTGAAGGTACTATTGAAGGCATTGAAGGCACCTGCACAGGCATAGAGGCATCGATGGAATGCTCAGTGGCACCGATGGGTGTTTCCTGCACAGACGGTTGGACCGGTGGCGATGGACGTATCTGTATCGATGGCTGAGGTAGAGCTCCCGATGGAGGGGTGCGGAACGGTGTTTCTCCTCCCGATGGAGTAAGTGGGGAGGCCACCGGAGCCATCAGTGACCCGGGGTCCATCGGTGGAAAAGCGGCAATGAGCGCTTCCATCCTGGAGAGCAGCGGTGCCAACGCTGCCGGAATTGGGTCGGTGGTCGGTTCCAAACTGGTGTCTGTGCCAGAGGAACCTGGAGTCATTGCATCGCCTTGTCGATGGCCTCCTGAACCATCCGGTCCAGTTCTTCTCGGAGTCCTGGAGCAAGCAGCCCCGGCTCCGGAACAGAAGAAGGAGGCAGAGGCATAGCTGGAGGGACCACAGTTAAAGGCGGAGTCACGGCTCCCGATACCCTGTCGGGTGAGGGTTGACTCTGTGACCCGGTCGCCGAAAAAGTCAGTGCCTTTTCTGGACGGAGTTTCTTTGACGGCGGCTCGGACGATGGCGAGGTCGATGATTTTGCTCCCTCGATGGTCCGAGACTTTCGATGGCAATGGCTATTTTTGTCTCTGTGATCCCCTTGGTCCTGAGTAGAGGGTGTCAAAGGCCGAGATGTCGTCGATGCCGGATAGTCACCGGCCGGTGGGCGATGCTGGCGCGAAGTTGACAGAGCCAGTTCTGACGTTGATGCAATGGACGGAGTCGGGGTTTGAGCACGGAAGGCCTCGTGACCTTTTGGTTTCATTAGGGCACATTTGGTGCAGGTCAAGACATCGTGCTCTCGGCCAAGACACATTACACAGACTTTATGGAGGTCTGCGATGGACATGGTGCGATTACAGTCCAGGCACCGACGGAACCCCGACGCCTTGGAAAAAATTGAACAGTGGTACGGTCGACGGCCAGTAGGCCGCGAAGGCCAAACTCGACGGTAATCAACGGAGAACGGGTAAAAACTTACCAGAGTACCGCAGCTTGAAAAAGTTGAATTTGCCTGTGGGGCAAATTAACATTTAGTAATTCCGTGAGGAAAATTCCTGTCAGGAATCTCTGCAAAGCTCCTTAACCGCGAGGCTACTGCTGCGCGGAAAAAAGAAGACTGAAGGGGGACCCCTGCTGGCTGCAGGGTTAGTGCCATGCTGGGCATGCCCAGTAGGGGCCAGTCAAAGTTCTGGAAACTTTGACAAAAGTGTTCCGTGATTGGGCTCCATCCTGTGATGTCACCCATATGTGAGGACTACCATCCTGCTTGTCCTGTGAGAAAAGGTAGTAACTATTCTTAAAAGCATAATTATTAATCACATAGACCAGCATGTCTCAACCCAGTCCTCAGGTCACACCTAGCCAGTAAGGTTGTCAGGATATCCACAATGAATATGCATGAGATAAATTTGCATACAGTAGAAGCAATGCATGCAAATCTGTCTCATACATGTTCATTATCGATAATCTGAAAACCTAACTGGTTAGGTGTGCCCCAAGGACTGAGCTGAGAAGCACTGACAGAAAGTTTAATGGGGAAAAGCCAAACAAGGTTTCAGCAAAGGGAAGTTTTGCTCTACCAATCAGAATTTTTTGGAAATTGGAAAATAATCATATGAAAGCATATTTGAATTTTTCAAAAGGCATCTGACAAAGCTCCTCATGAAAGACTCTTCAGGAATTTAAAGTGTCAAGGGATAATAAACAGTATCCTATTGTGAATTGGTAACTGATTAAAAGGCAAGAAACAGTAGGACTAAATAGTTTTCCAAATGGAGAAAAGTCAATAGTGGAGTTCCCCAATTTTCTGTACGGGAACCAGAGCTGTTTACCATTCATAAATGATGTGGAAAAGGATGATCAAACATGCAGATAATACCAAATTATTCAAAGTTGTTAATACAGCAACAGATTTTGAGGAATTGCAGAATGATCTTGTGAGACTAGGAGACTGGGCATCTAAATGGCAGATTAAATTTAATATGGAAAAGTGTAAAGTACATAGGGAAGAATAATCCCAACTACAGGTACACAATGCTGGGTTCCAAATTCAAAATCACCAGCTAGGAAAAGTACCTTGGAATTCTAGTGGACAATACTTTGAAATCCTCAGCTTGGTGGGAATTATTGGGAGAGATATGGAGAATAAAACTGAAAATATCACAGTGCCTCTATCGATCCATGGTGGAACTACACATTGAATACAGTGTACTGCTCTCATCACCCCACCTCAGAAAGCAGAACTAGAAAGTATAGACAAGAGCAACAAAAATTATACAGGGGATGCAACCCTCATTAAAAAAAAAAAGCCTAAACAAGTTAGGGCTCTTCAGCATCGAAAAGGCAACAGAGCAGGGACATGATAAAGATATATAAAATCATGAATGGGAGGAAATAGGTAAATAGGGGATGGTCATTTACCTTTTCAAATAGTAAAGCAAGAGGACACTCCATGAAACTAACAGCAGATTTAAAACAAATTGCAAGAAGTTTTTTTTTCACACAATGCACAATTGAGCTATGGAATTTGTTGCCAGAAGACAGACAAGGAGACTAGGATAACAGGGTTTAAAAGAGGTTTGGAGGTGTCACGTGATGTGGCGAGTTGGGGGTGGACATTTCCGTCTAGGCTACAAGTGCCACGCTCTCCATATCTATTTTAATCTGCAGTTTTTCCTCAGACTAAGAAGTGGCAAACTTTGGATCTGATAGAATATATATATGTTCATCATCCATTATATGCAGAAATTTCCACAGACGATGGCCACTAAGGGCGGAAGAAAGGATAACGACAAACCCCGCGGACCAGAGGCATAAATGATGGTAGTGAACGAGCAACCTGGAGAGAAGTTACAAACTGATTCAATTGCGACTGAAATTAAAGCTGCAATTAAAGCTTTGGATGAGAAGCTATCGGGTATTTCATCCCAAATCGCAGCGGTACAAACCGCGCGTCAAGAGCTTGGTCCATGCCTAGAACACACAGAAGCCCGCATCTCTGTTGGAAGATGATTCTCTCGCAGCTATGGAGCAGGCCGACAAGCTGGACGACCTAGAAAACATCGAGGAGGTCTAATTTATGGTTTTTTGGAATTCAAGAATCGGTAGAGGATAAACGCCTCGGAGAAGTTTTCAGAGACTTTGCTATCAGATGCCCTGGAGTTGCTGGACAAGAAAGCTCATTTGCAAATCGAACGGGCCCATCATCTTGGGGCCTGAAAAAAATTGGATTCACGTCAGAGCATCGTAATTGCTAAACTTTTAAACTTTGCCCATAAGCAAGTTGTTATCCAAGCTTACCACAAACATCTTGACCTCTCTTACAATTCACAGCGAGTGTGCATCTTCCAGCATTATTCAGCCCAGGTATCAGCTCTGCGATTTGTTCCATGCTCTTTCAGAAACAAAATTTTTACTGCAATTTACAGCTAAACTGAAGATCTGGCATGGTGGTCATCTAAAGCTGTTTGAATTGGCAGCGGAAGCTCAAAAATTTCTGAATTTGTTTCTGAAATATGGCCAGAAAATGGTTCTGAGATATGGCCAGATTTCTTATTTTTTGAAAATGTGTGGATGCAAATTTCCTGACTATGAGCCCTCTGTCTCAGGAGATTTATTTCTTCCTACTTTCGGCAGGATTCTATGAGACTACAGGATACTTTTGGCTGAGAGGGGTTTTTTTTTTTCTGACTCTCCACAAGTTGCTTTGAATCCGCGAATTTGACTGTGAATTACCTCTTTGTCCCAAAGGGCAGGCTGATTGTATCTACCTCGAACTTTAGGAAGTGTGTCACTTCTCATGATGGCATTCTACCAGAAACGCAGCACCTATGCATTCTTCTGTGTTAGTGTTTTTTGTTTTTCCTTTTGCGTTTTCCTTCTTTCAACTAGTGGATTCAGGCCACTATTTTCTCGCTACTGGCCTTCTCTTTGCATAACTTGTTTGTATTTTTTTTATAGGTTCTGCATAATACCGGGCAGGGGTGATCAGATCGTTCCATGTACTAGTATGCACATGGTTTTGAGCATTATTGGAATGTTCTTTCCTATCCTTTAATCCCACCATTAAAGGCACAAAAATAATCTCCTTTTAAGGCAGCAGGGCCTGGTACCTGGCCACAAATACTGTGACCCTTATCCCTTTTATTGAGAGGGAGAGGAATGATTTTGGGTATGGAGGGGGAGTGGTTTCATGATACCTTGAGCTTTTCTAGTTCAGAGTTAGGGGTGGGTATAGAAGGGGTGGGAGATGTAGCAAGGATGGGCCTGGAAATGCTTTTAGGTGGAGAAGAGGAAAGAAATTTGGCAAAGCGCTCTTTCGCAATGAGGTTTCCTAATTTTTCTACCAATGGGATCATATTGTGAAAGTTCTATTTGTTCTCAATGTTTTCCTAGCATCTCAATTTCTGGGCCAGCGATGTGAGGTTAGGCTGGGGACCTCACATTCTACCAGAGCAATGTACTCTAAATTTTGGAAGCTCATTAGGGGGGCTATGAACAGACTAGTTTCCTGGACTGTTAACAGTTTAGGATCCCCTGTAAAGAAAAAAGTTAGTACATTTAAAGAGGTATAAGGCATCCATTGCATGTATTCAGGAAACTCATCTGACAGAGCAAGAAGTAAGAAACTAAGCAGGGAATAGGTAGGTTCTGGTATTTTTTTCTGCGGTCTTACGTCACTGTGAATTTTGGAGAAATATACTTACCTACATTTCTCTAATATATCAAGATCCTCTCTCAATCATTGTAGCCAATGGTTGTAAATCAGGAGATGTCAAGATACAGCATGGAGTGAGACAAGGCTGCCCTCTCTCACCCTTACTCTATATCCTATCTACTGACCCTCTCCTAAAGAAAATATATCTCACACAAAGTATCTTGGGTTCTGGTTGCAAGCCCCAGCTCTTCAGAACTGCAGTGTTTGCAGATCATGTTATTTTTCTCACAACACCAGGGGAGTCTTTGGGGGTTCTCTGTTAGATCTGTAATTAAAGGTTTGGCCAATTTGCTGGCTTAAAAATTAATCAAGATAAATCTAAAGCTCTCGATATGTGTGGGAATATTAGGCTGCATTGGAAGGGAAATTTCCCATTAAAGTGGGTAATTGGAGAAATGAAATATTTGGGTATTAAAATTCAAACTGACCTCTGCTCCTTAAACTCTGTCAATGTACTGATTTTGTTGAAGGGCATGTCTAAGTCATTGGAGCACTGGAAACTGTTGCTTCTCTTTCGTGGGGAAAATGTAGTTCCTTAAAAATGATTCTTCTCCATAAATGGCGTCTGCATTCTACAAATGGTGCCTATATGGATCACTACACGGGATCATAAGGAAATTGATAAAACTTATCTGCAAATCTTTGTGAAATGCTAAGTAGGCGAGAATTTCTTTGAGTGTGCTGATGAAACCTGTGGGACAAGTAGGACCTGTGTGTCCAAACCTGAGGCTATATAATGTAGCATGTATGTTGCAATATGTTGGGAACTGTATATCTGGAACCTCTTATTATACTCCACTAGAGTACCGTATTTACTCAATTGGTATGGAGTACCTTCTTTAAACTACCTACTCAAAATTGAGAGTAGGCTGATTTATTAATTAAATTCTTGATTGAAAGTCTGGTTGCAGTTATGTCGCAAGGTCCATCACCCTAACACGCTGACATCTCTCTTATCCATTTCTGATAATGGGGTATTTCTACCTGGTATAGGTGAATCAGTATTCTGCAGATGGTAGAAGAAAAGTCTCACTAGTATACATCAGTTTTCAGGAATTACAGGAAAACTTTGCACTACTTCATGGGGAATTCTATGCCTTCTTACAACTGAGACACTTTATTAAGGAAAACTACGATTTCAAGACTCTACCTCCTCTAAACTAATAAAAGAAATACTGCAAAGAGGCAGGACACAAAAGATCTTCCAATGCGCAATATTCTAAAGCTCTTTATGATACCTCAAGTATAATGAGCTTCAGGGTTTGTATGGGAAATGGCAGGGATTGTCAGAGTTTCAGCTCTCCTTTCAAGAATTTAGGGAATGTTTTCTTGAGTCTTACAGTGCCAACTGAAAAATGTTTTGTTGAGAGAAACACAATATAAATTTTTATGGCAATTTTATTTATTTTTGTCAGGCTCAGCTTTGCAATTCAGACCTTTGCCCAAAACATAATCGTGACCCAGGCACTTACTACCATTGTTTTTGGACTTGCCCAATAGTTCAGGTTATTTAGGAGCAAGTGGGGGAAATATGTTAAATAAAATATTGGGAACCTCCGTTCCACAAGACCCTAGCATTTGGCTTTTTGGTTGCTTTCTTCAGGTGCCTTCTGTTTGTGAACAGGGCAAGTTGCTATTTCTAAAAAAGGCTAGCTTAGTAAGTAAAAAGGTAATCCTGGCTATATGGGCTGGCAATCAGGCGCCTCATATTGAACCCTGGTTTCACAGAATGGTGAAGCTACTTACTTTTGAATATCTTTCAGCCAAATCCAGTTCTCAAAAGCACTTTAGTGAAATGATGGCCATTTGGACCAATTTTATAGACTACCTCTCTCCAGCAATATGAAATGTTTTAAGTGGTTTATACGACGTAACTTATCCATAAATTTTCCGTACCTTGCTTTTCAGGACCGGGGGGGGGGGGGGGAGAGGGGGGGATACTCATACAGACCAGTATGTGGTTGTGACTGTGTAATAAGATACTATACCTGTTTGATTTCCTATCAGACTGAAAGTTTATTGATTTTGTTGATTGTATTATCGCTTCAAAATTTCAAAAAATATAGGGGGGGGGGGGGGGAGAAAGAGGTTTGGAAAAGTTTCTTGCGGAAACTAGAGGAAAAGTCCAAAAACAATTATGTGCCAGGTAGACTCAGCAAAGCCACGGCTTATTCCTGGGAGTGAGCAGCAAAAAATAGATCTACTTTTCTGGATCTACCATGTGCCACCTAAACTGGCCGCTATCAGAAACAGAATGCTGGGCTTGATGGACTTTATTATTTTATTTATTTGATTTATATTCTACACAGCAGCACTTTGAAACAGTACTGTAGGTATTTCTCTGTCTCCATAAGGCTGACAATCTAAGTTCGTACCGGAGGGTTAACTGACTTGGTCAAAGTCAAAAGGACTGGCAGTGGCATTTGAACCCTGACTTAACTAGCTTCTAGCCCCACTACTCTAACCACTAGGCTAAACCACCACTCCACACCTTGGTCTAATCCACCATGGTATACCTTAAGTTCTAATGTATCCCAACTTAGATCCTTAAATGCTAGCATTCCCAGATAGCTCTCCGCAGATTAAGATCCCTTGTATTGGACCAATATAAAACATTTAAGGCTGTGGCATATAAGCTTTCAAATTCACATATTTGTTAAACATGGTAGAATAATTCTCATCATGGAAAAACAAAAGTTATCACAACCACTAAATTTATTTTTCCTCGAGGACCAATTCATCCACTAAAACTTTGCACTGTATTTCTAGACAAGAGAACCATCACCCCCTATTTACATATTTTAAAGCAATGGTCCTCAACCAGGTTTCTTGAG
Source organism: Rhinatrema bivittatum (assembly GCF_901001135.1). NCBI lineage: Eukaryota > Metazoa > Chordata > Amphibia > Gymnophiona > Rhinatrematidae > Rhinatrema > Rhinatrema bivittatum. The sequence continues at coordinate 750,741,294 of NC_042616.1, forward strand.
GGTCATCACAATGAATATGAATGAGCTATATTACATACCATGGAGGCAATGCATGGATACATGTATATTCATTTTGGAAATCCTGAAAAATCAGACTGCTCAGAAGATCCCTGAAGACCAAGCTGAGGAACAATAATTTATACTTCTTTTTCACAATCAGGTCAACTATGACATTGTACATACAGTGCCTTGCAAAAGTCTTCACACCATTATACATTTTTTGCATTCTGCTGTTTCAAAAATCAAAATGCATTAAGATAGGATTTTGTTACACTGATCTACACAACTTACTCTACACTATCTTCAAGAAAGATTAGAAAAACATTCCAAAAGTAATTAAAAATAAGAAACCAAATGTCTTGAGTGCACAAGTCATCACAGCTTTGCTACAGGAAGCACAAACTAGCTCTCTTTATTAAAAAAAAATAAATTTGTCTCAGCAAATTTTAGAAATTTAGTAAAATGTTTGTTATGGTAAAAAATGATTGGACAATCACAATGTGTATGTGTGTCTAGAAGGAGAAATACAGGGTCAGCAAGACACTAGACTCCTTAAGATCCCTCCTTCCCTATCTTACAAGGCTTATATACATTTTTTTCTGGTATCCTTTGCCAAGTATAGCAGAGTTGCTAACATGTAACAGGTGTTCTCCTAGGACAGCAAAATGATAGTCCTGACATATGAGTGACATCTTAGATGAAGCCCGGCATGGAAAACTCATGTCAAAGTTTGACTGGCATGCTCAGTGTGCCACTATCCACACGTCCCTCTTCAGTCTCGTAACCTAGAAGTTTGAAAAAATAAAATAAATATAGGAGAAACCCAACTCCGTGGGGTGGCGGGCAGAATTCATGAGAACCTACATCCTAGGAGAACGCCTGTTACAGGTAAGAAACTCTGCTTTCTCCTAGGACAGCAGGATGATAGTCCTCACACATGTGTGAATCCCTAGCTACAGGCTGCTCCCAAACAACAAGACCAACAGTGCCGAACCAGGTGCCAACGGGTGCTGTTGGTAACAGAGGGAGATGGCCTTAGGCAGGAAGAGTTGGGTTCTACAGCTGAAAGATTCCAAAGGACAGACTGGCTGAAACTGCTATCGTGTCGGCCATCCCTGTCCAGACAGAAGTGAGAGGTGAAGGTGTGGAGAGAACGCTACGTCGCAGCCTTGCAGATCTCGTCCGTGGGGACCGCTCGCAAGAGGGCCACAGAAGTCGCCTTGGCTCTAACAGAATGAGCCTGGACATGGCTCCCAAGCTGCAGTCCTGCCTGATCGTAGCAGTTGGATAGAGTCTGCATAGTAACAGCAACTCCAAATCTATTCCTGTCAAAAGAGATGAAGAGTTGCGTGGACTGCCTATGGCCTGCTATCTGCTCCAGGTAGAAGGCTAAGGCTCTCTTGCAATCCAAACTGTGCAGAGGCCATTCACCCTTATGCGAATGAGGCTGGGAAAAAAAGGTGGGCAGGACAACTGAAATCCTTCACCAACTTAAGCAGGAACTTAGTGTGCATGCTCGGAACCACCCTAGCATGGAAGAACTTTGTGTAGGGTGGGTATGTCACTAAGGCCTGAAGCTCACCGACTCTCCGCACTGACATGACAAAAACCTTCCAGATCAAGTACTTGAGGTCACAAGAACACAGCAGCTCAAAAGGAGCTTTCATGAGCTGAGCCATCACTACACTGAGGACCCAGGACTTGGCGGGACACCGCAGAGTAGGCTTCAGCTGAAGCAGATCCCACATAAATCACCCTACAATAGGTTGCACAGAGATGGGCGAACCATCCACACCCTGATGATAGGCACTGACAGCACTCAGGTGGAACCTAACAGAGCTGGTCTTTAAGCCAGTGTCTGAAAGGTACAAGAGGTAATCAAGCAGTTTTGATGTGGAGAGGGAGAATGGATTCAGGCCGTGGTTCTCTCACCACACGGAAAACCTCCTCCACTTCAAGCATAAGACTTCCTAGTGGAAGGCTTCGAGACACATTGGAAGTCGAGGGGCTGCAGAATTACCCTTTCAACATCCAGGCTGTCAGGGACAAGGTCTGGAGGTTGGCATGTTTCAGCCTTCCCCGATCCTGCATGATGAGGTCTGGGGAGGTCCCCAGACTGATCAGTTCCTGAAGGGAGAGATCCTGCAAGAGCAGGAGCCAAATCTGCCTCGGCCAATGAGGATCTATGAGGATCACAGTTCCCTGTCCTGTCGAAGCTTCAGGACAGTCTTCATCACCAGGGGAAGTGGAGGATACGCATACAGAAGATCCTTGCCCTAATGGCAGGCAAAGGCATCCAAGGCTGTTTTGCCGCCACCCTGTACAGGGATCAGAACTGATCCACCTTCCTGATGTTCCCCAGAGAAGGAGGATCCAATCTGCCACTTCCTGTTTCGGGGACCACTCATGAGGTCGGAAAGCTAGACTCAGCCTGTCCGCCACCATATTCTCTGTACCAACTAGGTACATGGCTCAGAGCACCATACCCTGCGACAGAGCCCAAAACCAGATCTGAACTGCTTCATGGCACAGAAGGAATGATTCTGTACCTCCCTGTTTGTTGATATACCACATTGCCACCTGGTTGCCGGTCCAGACCAGAACCACTTTGTTGATCAGCCAATCCCTGAAAGCCCAGAGCAAGTACCAGATCACGCAGAGCTCCAGGAAGTTCCAGCAGCAGTACCAACATTGAAGGTGAATGCTCCAACACCACTGGGGCCAGCGGCTTGATGCCCTATAGGGCTCTAACAACCGCCAAGTGCACCCTTCGCTCCAGCTCCCCCTCAAAGGCCACCAACAACAGGACAGAATGAGGAGGAGGAGGTGTAACCAGATCTCCTTTCGGAGTTCTGAGGGAGATTGGTGGCTGGCACTGGAAGCGGTGGGGAATGCCTCTGACCCCTGGACTCAATGGAGGGCGATGCGTCCTCGTCGCTTCTAGGACATCACAGCAGGAGCCGATACCAACTCGATCCCGGCACACTGCGAGGATGGAGACCGTTGGCGATGTTTCCGGGGCTTCCCATGGTGCTTGGCCCAGTCTTTCCTCGGTGTCAAGGAAGGAGGGGATGATCCAGAAATCCTCGAGTGAAAAGAGATCGATGAAATCCGACACCGGACACCGACACTGGTGTCAAAGGTACGGACTCAGGGACCAGAACAGCTTCTCCATCTTTCCAAGTGGGCGTGCCAGCCCTTTGGGGGAGGAGCCTTGTCATCTGGTCACAAAAACGACATCCCCGAACATCAGAACATCATACAATGCCCCCAGGCAAAGGATACGCACCTCGTGCAGATCCATGAGGGACAAAGTCCAAGGGCACTAGAGGCACCGACAAAAACTGATGACGCCATGATGAAAAAACAGCTGGCGAGTAGTCCATGACTGGCAGACACTGAGGACGCCACTACCAGGAATCAACCGCACAGAAGACAAAAAAAAAAAGTATCGCTCCACCAGCTGGCTAAAACCGGGAAGAACAGAGAGGGACCCAGCGCAGGAAAAAATTTCGGGAGTGAGCAGATATTCGACAAAGCTGCACACAGGAAGCTTAAACAGTGCTCCATGAGAAAAAAAGAGACGTTCAGATTATTTGGTGAGCCATCACCCCTGATGAAGGATTGATCCGAAACCTGGCCATGTCGGAAAAGAGTGTTACCAAGTAATTTTACCACCGTCTATCCAGCTAAGTATCACTTCATAAATTTTGTGTGCATAACTACGGGACAATTTGGTATCGTTAAACAGGAAAGAGTCCCAACTAAGCAATTTCAACAGTGTCTATCCAGCTAAGTATTACTTTACAAATTTTGTGTGCACAACCATGGGACAATTTGGTATTGTTAAACAACTTTAATAACTTTTATTGATAATATCTTCACATAAGCAAGTATCAGTCAAGACAATTTAGATACTACATCGTGGAGAATTTCCATTCTTTTTACAATTTTTTTCACTGTTTAAATTTAGCATGATTAATCAACTTTTTCAATTTTGGTAATATTTTAAAAACAAGGGGGAAGGTGATATGTTTTTGATTAGAAATAGAATGTGGGTAACCTGGATAATACCCTTTGATTAGCTTTTATGAAACTACCACAACTCTTAAATTTTTTCCAAAAAAATGTTTTGAAAATAAGTTTTGGTTTTTTTTTTTTTCATTTATATTTTATTGCGTTTTCAACAGTTTTACACTTATGAAATCAAGAAATCATGGAGAATAGTAACAATAATCATATATACCTTACGCATACATGTTCAAAATAATATTAAACTAACTTAGGAAACTTCAGAATTACATTCCCATTTACCCATAATTCCAAAAAAATGTTTTGAAAATAAGTTTTTTTGAACTTGGTGTGTTCTAGAAGGGTTGAACAATCAGACATAAATATATACATAAACAATATATATTTTTTGGCACATTATAATTTCAGTAATGTGTTTTGTTTTTTAAAAAAACAAGCTGGATGAGTACTCCCCAAACTAGATGTCTACCCAGACCATACACAGCTGCAAACTACAGGTCTCTTGACGCACTTGGAAAGGCACAAAAAAAAAACAGATGAACTGAAGGAGAGGACAACACAAGCTGCAGGTGCAGCATTGTTTATTAGGAAAAGAAGAAACCTCCACCAGGGTGCACTGTAGGCTCGTCATGATGCTGGCAGAGAAAACCTTAAAAAAGGGAAAAATATTGAAAAATACAAACTACCTAAAAGGTACATAAGGAAAAAAAAACAACTTACAGGACTCTGCTAGAAAAACATTTTCTGCAGCTCCAGAACTTTCATCTGTGAGGCAGACTGCAAAGAACCATGTCTTACAGGTTGTGCAGAAAAAATGAGTCTGAGGGGTGCTACCTGAGAGGTATGAAGGTGACTATAGCTGCACATGCTTCGAAGAGCATGCTGAAAGCTCTATAATCTTTGAAATCAAAATTAAGTGCCGGGCTCTGTCGGATGACATCACCCATCTTGCTTGCTTCGAAGAAACTTATTTCCAATTCAAATCAGCAAATTGAACACTCCAGAGCAGACCAACTACTCCAATAGGCTTTTCAAAGTGGGTTAGTCCTACACCCACATTAAATTAGAAGACATCTACATTCAAATTTTCTTCACAGGAAAAATTTTAATTATGGGCATGACCACTATCAGAAATAATAAAATTACCATGCATTACCCCAACTGTTACACTGAAAGATTTCTACATCTTCCACTTTCCTAAAATCATTTATTTATTTAAGTTCTTTTAATATACTGATGCTCAAGACCAAGTCTTATCGTACCGGTTTACATTAAACTAAGGGGGGTGTAAACCAGTTAACACAGAAAGCAAAAGTTACATTACAACAGGAAGTGTAGAACAAGGCCGTTAGAAATTGTTAATCTATCCCTTTTCTAACTAGAGAGCAGTGCAGGTAAGCAGAGAGCAATTGCTTACATGGTAAAATTATATACAGTTTACATAGTGGAGTCGATTTGACAAGTTATATGCGAGAGCAGTTCTAGCATAACAGTTCCTTTGTGAGACGGAAAGAGGATGCAACCGAGGGGTGTTGGTCCGTAGGGTTACCATAAGACTTCTTCATGGATATGCTTGGGCGAACAGCCATGTTTTCAATTTTTTTCTGAAGGTGATATGACAATGTTCCTGGCGTAAATCTGGCGAGAGAGAATTCCAGTGATGCGGTCCAGCAGTTGATAGCGCTCGTTTTTCAATGGAGTTATGTATAGCAGATTTGCTAGGGGGAACCTGGAGGGAGCCTCTGTATGCAGATCTGGTTGGACTTGCTGACGAGTGTAGTTCGAGGGGTATGGTAAGTTGGAGAGCGGATTGTTGAAATATGGTTTTATGAATGATGGTCAGTGTCTTGAAAAGAATTCAGTAGTGGATGGGTAGCCAGTGTAGTATTTTCAGAATCGGTGTGATGTGGTCCATACGGCGAGAGTTTGTGAGGATCCTGGCTGCAGCGTTTTGCAGCATCTGAAGAGGTTTGGTAGAAGAGGCCGGGAGACCAAGCAGAAGAGCATTGCAATAATCAATCTTTGAGAATAGTATGGCTTGAAGGACAGAGCGATAGTCATGGAAGTGTAGGAGAGGTCTTAACTGTTTTAGGACCTGTAGTTTATAAAAGCCTTCTTTAGTGATGGTGTTAAAAAATTCATTAAGGTTCATTCTGGAGTCTAGGGTGGCTCCAAGGTCTCTCACTTGATTTACTAATGGTATATTTGTGGTGTTGGCTAGTGGGAAAACATGGAAAATGTTTTCCCACAAAAAAAAAACCATGGAAAAAACATTAAACAAATGATTACAAAAATAAAATATGAGGCTTCCACTAAACTGTTCCGTAAAAACCACATGCAACATTCTGTGTAAATCCTGGCAGCCTAGGGCATATACATATCTTTCAGCAGACTAACCACGCTCAACTAAGTGCATAAATCTACATTTTCCATTTTGGTGTTCTATCACAATTGTATTTGTTAGGTTCTTTTTGTGCTTTAATTTCCATTCTGTGCACAAAAGTCTGCAACTATCAAATTCAAGCACCAAAGCAGAACCAAACAAATCTATTCGGACTCATAAGCATTAGTTCTATACTACTGGGAATCTGACTGGCATCCTGAATCACTAGGTAAAACATAAAAGTGTGTGATTTATCTATATACATTGTATGTATTTCCCTGCTTCTAAAATTATATTTATGCCAACAGAGGGTTTCATGAACCAACAAGATATAAGAAATAGCACACAGTATATACTATTATCCTGAAATGATTAATTTTAGTGGCTTAAAGATCAACAAGGTTTGTTTGTTTTACTAAAAAACAATTAAAACATTTGTTAACATATATCCCCAATAAGACCTGTCAAAGTTTGCAACAAACTTCCATTATGCTGAGTAATATGCTGCAAAATCACTACTACTTCTTAAAGCATCAAGCACACTTTAAAATCAACTGTGCTCATTATATGGATGGATTTCAGTTAATGATGAAAATTAAGTGGCTCATTTTCTGAGAAAAGATTTTCTTCTACCTCTGGCCCGAACACACATTTAAGTTAATAATTAAGATCAAATTGCAACATTCGTATTGTTACAGCAATAAAAAGTTAACACTAATCCATGGAGAACACACCATGCATATACATGGATAGGGAGCATTTTTCAACTTATTCCTTATTAAAAAATAACCTCAAATATCAATTTGAGGTAATTTTCAATAGACTAGATACCAGGACAGGCCAAGAATAACCCTTCCCTTCCCTTCCCCAAATTCTACCATGATGTACTTACTGACATGCACATTATCAGGCTTCTGAAATTAAACATAAGACTTGCCATACTGGGTCAGACTAAGGGTCCATCAAGCCCAGTATTCTATTGCCAACAGTAGTCAATCCAGTCACAAGTACTTGGCAGGATCCCAAGGGGTAATCAGATACCATGCTGCTTATTCCCAGGGATAAAAAGTGGATTTCCACAGAAACGTGTCCAAATCTTTTTTTTAAATGCAGCTACACTAATAGCTTTCACCACATCCTCTGGCAACAAAATCCAGAGCTTACTTATGCATTGAGTAAAATAGTATTTTCTGTTATTAGTTTTAAAAGTATCACCTAATAACTTCATTTTGTGTCTAGTCTTTGCACCTTTTGAAAGAGTAAACAACTGATTAAAGTTTACTCATTCCAGTCCACTCATTTTACAGACCTCTATCATATCTCCATTCAGTCATCTCGTCTCCAAACTGAAGAGTCCTTACTCTTTAGCCTTTCCTCATAGGGGATTTGTTTCATCCCCTTTATCATTTTGGTCACCTTTCTCTGTACCTTTTCTAATTCTGCTATATCTCTTTTTTGAGATGTGGTGCCCAGTACTGCACAAAATACTCAAGATGAGGATGCACCAAGAGGCAAAACAGAGAATTTTTGATATTTTCTGTTTAGTCTCTATTCCTTTCCTAACAATCCCTAGCATTCTATTTGCTTTCTTGGCTGCTGCTGTTGCACAATAAGCAGAAGATATCAACAAATCACCAATGTTGCCATCTAGATCCTTTTCCTGGAACCTTGCATTGTGTAGATATAATTTGGGTTACTCTTCCCTAAGTGCACCACTTTGTTTGTTTGTTTGTTTTTATATACTGACATTCGATATGGCATATCACATCGGTTTACAGAGTAACTCATAGAATAATATGACAACAGTGTCTTATTCTTTACATTGTAACAGAGTAACTTATTTAACAATTTGGAACTATCATTTGATATACAAAGAACACATGAGATAGGAGTGTCTTCTTCTTTAAAGGGCAACTAACAAACCCTTAGCAGTTTAAACACTTGAATGAGGACTCAGTAACTAGTGTTATGTAGAGCAGCGCTTCTCAACCAGTATGTCGCCAGGCAGCAACAGGTATGTCACGTGCTACCGGTCTCCCGCTGCTCTTCCCCCTTCACCGAGCGAAAGGCAGGCTATCTTCCACTGCTGCCGTAGCTGCCCGGGCTATCAGCATGTTCAAGCCTGGATGGTAATGGCAGCAGTGTTAGCGGAGGCTGGCAACTGCGGCTGGGCCTTTTCTTCTTCCAGCACCTGCCCTGGAACAGGAAGTGATGTGCAGTGGGGTGCGCGGGAAGAAAAAAAGTCATGCTGCACGAAAAAGGAACGTCGACAGTGGCAGCCCCGAGTAGTAGCGTGGACCCGGAGCAAAATCAGAAGCAGCCAGAAATCGGCACAGGAGACAGCAGAATTAGCCTCCCGTGGCCGATGGGATTCTTCTTTCTTGGCCTGCGGGGGGGCTGGAGGAGGAGGCTGCTGCGGTTACCATTTGTGCTCGGGGGAGGGGGGTGGGCAGGAAATGAGAGAGAGACAGCCAGCCAGCCTGTCTGAGAGTGTGCATGTGTAACTGACTGAGAGCCTGTGTGTAAGTGAGAGCATGTGTGTGATTGAGAGAAACTGGTGAGAGAGGTGATGTGTGTATATAGGAGAGAATGGAAGTGACTGGTCAGGGAGATGACTGAAGTGTGTGTGTGTGAGAGAGAGAAAGTGATTATGGGAATGTGCATGTGGAGAGAGCTAGCATAGGAGTCAGAAATGGGTGTGTGTAAGACAGCATGGGGGTGAGAAGCCTGTATATGTAAGATAGAACATGGGAGTGGGAAGTGTGTGTATGTGTGTGAGTGTGAGTGATACTGTTTTGGAAGGTGACTGGTGTGTATGTATAAGAGAAAGATTGGTCAGGAGATGATTGGTGTGTGAAAGACAGAAACTGGTCATGGGAATGTAACTGGTATGTGTGTGTGAGAGAGACAGAGAGACTGGTCGTGGGCACTAAGAAAGAGGACCATGAGTACAGAGCTTCAGCCACTACTGCTTCTGGTGTGTGCCTCAGGCCTGCATGGAAGAGGAGTAGGAGAGCTGCTGGAGGGGGTTAGTAAAAGTGGCTTTTTAAGTTTATTTTTCTTGATTGACTGCCATTTTAATTACTGAATATTATCTGTGTCTGCTGTTTAGAAATATTTTATTGGTGTTTGGAGAATTTTAAATAATTTTATGAGTTTTTAATTGTTGGATATTATTCTGTTCATAGTTGTTGTGAAACATTTATTCTGCTTATTAGTATAGTTATACAATTATTTCTGTGTTGGGATCTATAGCTGCTTGGCTGGTTCGGTCTTCCTAATAGGAGGTGTATTGGGGTTTAGGGCCTGATTTAATATTTGTAGTGTTGCCTTTTCGTAGGTAGGGTTGTTACTGTTTGAGTGCATTCCATAATACAGGTGTAACTGTGTGCGGATTAGTTTGTGCGCATTACTGCAGATCCTGGGAGTATGTTAGGTCGGTTCTGTGTATGTGACAGAGGTGAGGTATTTTACTGTATCAGTCTTATTTGTTGTATTTTCTCAAGAGGACATGCATTAGTGATAAACTGCTGTCTTTTCATAAGTAGGGCTATTGAGCCTGGTAAGTAGGAATTTGTGTTGCTGTTACTGAGATGACACTAGAACCAGAATATATTTTTTGTAAGGTGAGTTGTACGGGGAATGTCATAATTCTGCTTTACATCCATAATTGTGGGTCAGGGGGGGGTTCCTGTGGATGCAAACTGTATTTTTACATTTGGCTCTATGAAGGTCATGTGTTCAGTGTGTCACGCATGTGAGAACCATCTGTCAGGTGTGTCCTGACAGAAAAAAGGTTGAGAACCACTGATATAGAGGACCAGGGAGTGGGGTAGGGAGGAGCAACTGTTTGGGGGCTTATATCGGATGTGCTACAAGTGGGCGGTGAAGAAAGGAGTGCGTTAACCAAGAGTGTGGGGTGGAGTCGAGTGGGTTCATAGTGATCCGGGGGGGGGGGGGGGGGGCATTAACTCTCTGGCTGGAAAGCTTTCTGGAATAGCCATGTTTTTAGGATCTTCTTGAAAGTCTGGGTTGAAGGTTCCATTCTGAGTTGTATGGGTAGTTTCTACATTAAATTTCATTTGCCACATGCATACCCAGTCTCCAAGTTCTGCAAGGTCCTCTAGCAATTTCTCACAATCCTGTTGGAATTTTAAAACTTTGAATAATTTTGTGTAATCAGCAAATTTGTTCACCTCACTTGTTCCCATTTTCAGGTCATTTATACCTATATTAAAAAGAAGGGTGAATAGTGGTGGGATACTCAGTTTACCTTTCTCCATTGGGAAAATGTATCATTTAGCTTTACTCTCAGTTTTCTGACTTTTAACCAGTTTGTAATACACAATAGTACACTGCCCCTTCCCATGTTTTTTTTTTTAATTTCCTAAGTCATCTCATGAGGGACTTTGTCAAATGCTTTCTGGAAATCCAGATACACTATATCAACTGGCTCACCTTTATCAATGTTTATTTACACCCTCAAAAAATGTAGCAGATTGGTGAGGCAAGACTTCTCTTGGCTAAATCTATGTTGGCTTTGTCCCATTAAAACTATGCCTATCTAGATTTTCAGCAAGTTTGTTCTTTATAATGATTTCTACCATATTGCCTGGCACAAAAGTCAGAGACACATCGCTTGATCCCTTTTTAAAAACTGTTATATTGGCAACCCTCCAGCCTTCAAGAACCATAGACTATTTTAATGATAGTTTACAAATTTCCATAGCAGGACTGCAATTTCAGTTTTCAGCATTCTAGGATGTATACCATCAGTACCTGGTGATTTACTATCGTTAGTTTGTCTATTTGTCCTAGTATATCTTCCAAGTTCACCGAGGTTTATTTCCATTCCTCTGAATCATCCCCTTTGAATATTATTTCTGGCATGGGTATCTTTTACATCCTTCTCAGTGAAGACAAAAGCAAAGAATTTTAGTCTCTGTGCTAATGGTCCAACTGATTCCCTCGCAGGCTTTTAACAAGAGTTTTGCTTCCTTGGCAAGCTTCTTTTCAAATTCTCATTGCCTTATCAGTGCTTTGTATTTAACTTGCTAGTGTTATAATGTTAAACACTACATTTTCTACTTCCAGCCTGATGTTGAAAAATGCTAAAAATTCCCATCTTTCAATCTTCCACTTATTTACAAATTTAATAATCACTGATTTGGGTTGGGTTTTTTTTAATTATTTAACTAACCTCAAAGCAGAAATCTGTTTAGCTAGAAATATTTTTGTCCACAAGACAGCATACCCCCTTAACTATACTAATTATATACTGACCCAAGTTAGAGAGAGAGCACTATCCTTAGCGGGTCCAATATTATGGAACACAATGCCACTCGAAATAAGATGGATGAAAGATTTAAAACTTCAAAAAAAGTTTGAAAACTTCGCTATTCAAATAAGCCTTTCACAATGAGGTCAATGAGTAAGAACACCTACTCACAGATGAAAATCACCTAAAAGCATAACTGCTTTCTTTACTATTTTTATCATAATTAAGTATTAATTTAAGAGCAACAGTATAAAATGTATATAATTATCCAATGAATCATATAAATGGTAATTCCAATCCACTGTCCATAAAGAATAGATTATTGAAACATGTAACCAAAAAATTGATTGGCACCCCCCAGATAAATGTACAAACCAAACTTATATACGTGCCTAATTGTAAACCGTTGTGATGGTGTATTACTAAACGACGGTATAGAAAAGTTTTTAAAAAAATAAAGTGTAGAGAGTTTATAAACAAATTAGGAATAATAAAATATACATAGAAAATACTTGAGCACCATTATGTGGTTTTTATTCTCACTGAGTGAAGTCAGGATAGTGTTGCTGATACATATCAAGGGGTAAGTAGGGGAAAGGTTTAAGGGAGGGTTTGGTGGTTATTGAATGAGCTTTATGATGGATTTCCAACAAATAAAATAAAGTCAAGCTATTTTGTAGGAGCAGTATTTGAATGTAAAAATATCCCATTTAGAGGCTTTTTGAATGGTTATACCCTCAATATTTTGCAGCCACTGCCCTGAAAATGATCTCCTGACCAGTCTACAGATCTATGCCTTCCTGCCTTGCTCTTATTTAAAAAGGATACAATTAAATATAGGTTAAGAATATTCTTAGTTAAAAGTTTCAATTTGTGCTTCCTACTGTTGGTACTCCACTACAATAAGTTTAACCCTTAAACCAGCTATTCAGGTTTCTTTGTGCTCATAAGCCAGTCTAACAGTTGAACAGACACAGTTAAACATATTAAGTTTATTTGCTATATTTCATTCTTCTTGGCCCACCTTTTTCTTTGAGCCAAACCTGAAAATCATATTTTTATAATTTGCTAAATGGGTACATATTTGTAATATTTTATCAAATTTGTCAGTCAATGAGAAAATTCCAGCCAATCAGAATGCAGATTACTGCAGATCCTGGAGTGCAATTTCATTGTGATGTGTGATAATGTGATATTTGCAAACCTGCAAGCCTATAGTAAGCTCTTGATTTGTTCAGTGAATTATGAATCTGTGAAAAGGAAGGCAAAAAATAAATGAGATGGAATGCAAGTTAACATAAAAATTGTGCAGATCCAGCTACTGTTTACCAAATTCCAAGCACATACTTCTGGATGGTACAAGCTTATGGTATTATGCGCCTACACATTGATTTAAAAATTTAAATCTGAACCATGGCAGCAGCTGAAAGGTCACTTGTTTCCTGCAATCACGCAAGAAAAGCAAGCTAGCTTACCTGTAAACAGGGTTCTCCATAGACAATAGCATGAATTAGCCATTATGATGGGTGACATCCAACAGTGATAACATGGCTCCATCTCTCAAAGCTCAGAAAATCTTTACTTAGCATGCGCATGAGATCCTCAGTTTCTAGAGTTTAAGCTTCAGCGAGGTCATCATTTCTCCAGGGAGCTAAGCGAGTATTAATTCATCCTGGTGTCTACAAAGAATCCTGTTTAGGTAAGCAAACTTGCTTGCTGTGTCAACAATCAGGCATGAATTAGCCATTTCACCTGGGGAGTCCCAACCTGACAGTGGTATAGGGAAAGCTCTCCTCGTTAAGAGGAGATTGGACTGCTGGGACAACAGGCTACATAGAATTACTTGCCCAAAGTTACTACCACTTCAGGACATGATGTCCTGAAAATAGTGAAATGTGAATGTGTGCACAGATGATCAGTAGCTGCTTTTCAAATGTCTGAAGTGGAAGTAGAATTTAATAGAAAACAAAAACAGTGAGTGGAAGCATGCATCTGGCTTTACATTTATGGCTACATACTTGCAGTGACGGTTTGTGTAATAGTTCACTTCATTGAATATGCCTATTAGAGTGGATGCCTTTGAATTTATGGCCAGTTATAAACCTGTTCTGTATTTAACCTAGCAAATTTCTGTACACTGTAGTTCACATTATGCTCAGGCCTATGTACTGATGAAAAAAATGCCCTTTAAACTGAAATATCAGAGATTGTATTGATTAAACGTATTAAAGCATTTTGGCTGCAATTTGTCAAGAGTGAAATATCTTTATGCTTTATCCTTTCAAGGACTTTATATTATTTTATTTCACTGCTTTATTTATTGCATTGATTTAAGTCCCATTTTATTACTTGACTTTGCCACAGTTATGAAAATGGAAGCCATCTCCCAGGTGGGCCATAAAATGTGTTCTATTCAAGACTAGTGCAGCTCTCTGAATTTCCATTCTTGCAGTAAATGCTCTCTCTGTTCAGCATCAGAGAAATGTGCTGGGTATTTAACCTGATACAAAAAACTGACAAGGTCACAGGTTATAATGAGCGAGAGACACGAGCAAGTGATTGGTGGCATTCAGAAACTCACTGCCTAGCAAGAAAACATCCTGAGCAATTTCCTTTTCTGTCTTCTGCACTGAGAATATGCTTCGTATATAACGATTAGCCACTATTACCCAGTTTCTTCTCTGTCTGTTGACGAGTTTGAGAGCAACGTGGTGCTCAACAATAGCATGGCATGACTAGCAAGTTCAGTGCCATGAAAAGCATCCAAACAGGATTACAGGAACTTAACCAGAAAGGGGCAGATGTAATAAGGTGCTCTAGGCAGAGCACACAGTTTAAACTGCAGTAAGGATTTTGTACACAATGTTCACACAACATTATGTAGAGGTTAGCACCTTTCCATGCAAAAACCATGCTCATGATGGCATTATAGCTATTCCCCCCCAATGCAGAGATGTAACTGGCTTACCTTGTGTTTAATTAGTGCTGAAAACTTAAATCCTAATGGAGTAAAGTTTCCATTGCTAATGTGAATCTATGGATGGGCAGTTTTGAGTTCCAATCTGCAGTTGGGATTTTATATGTGGGAAAAAAAAGTTTTGTGCTTTCTGTGCCAAAAGCATTTTTTTTTTTACATAAGTTATATTTTATGCACAGAAAGCAGAGTTGCTTACCTGTAACAGGTGTTCTCAGAGGACAGCAGGATGTCAGTCCTTACACTGGGTGACATCATCCGATGAAGCCAGTCTCAGAACTTTGATCTCAAAGAATCTAGAGCTTTCAGCAAGCTCTACTGAGCACATGCAGAGTCCTTCAGTCTATGATATAGCAACAACATGGGAAAACACCACCTCCCAGAAGAAGCAGGAGGGTATTGTGAGGATTGACATTCTGTTCCGAACATTGAGCTCTGACTAGCACCAGTAGGCTTAGGACCCAGGGGTACAGGGAAAGGCACAAGACAACTGAAAATCAGCTGGGGCTAGAGAGCCCTGCAGAAAGAAAAATTGTGGTTTATTATTACTGAGTAACAAGACAGGTTAGGCACACAAAGTACCTCCCAAAGAATTTCCAAAAGGAACATCGGGCATGGAAACCAAATGTCTGCCTAGAGAAGCAGCTGCAAGAAGTATCCGGGTCTGCAGTAGATCCCAACCGCTGAGCTACTACAAGTACAAGATCAGACCTCCAAGGTCAGATAAGAAAAACCCCAAGTGATGAAGGGCTACTCCTTCCCAAGAAGCCCCATGCCAAGATGCTGAGCAAAGCAGCAAGCTACTATCAAAACTCAGCTGAGCAATGTACTTCATCATCAGGGGAACCCAGACGAAAAAGAAGCACCTCGGCCAGGGAACTGTTCAAAACAGGGGAAAGATAGTTTACCCTTCTGTGAAGATATATGTGATGAGCAGAGCCCCTGGGCTGCAGGACAAAGGAAATGGCCTCTAGGCTGTAAAAAATACAGATGGAAGACTTTCCAACCATACAAACCACCTACCAATCCCAGCAGGGACTTGCCACTGAGGAAGGTACAGCCCAAAGGGCTCATCTCCCCTCAGTAAAAATACTGAGAGAGTCCTAGACTTCAGCAGGATGAGAACAACCTAAGGAAGAAGTCCGTAAACCTCTCTGTAAGAGGCAGCTTCTGTGGAAGAGGACTTCCTCACTGATCTGGGAACCCTAAGGGTACCAGAAAAGGAACAGTCTAATCAGCAGAGAAGACTGCCTGCCAACTGAGCCTAGGTATCAAACCTATGGCTCAAAATAACCCGTTGGTCCACCTAACATTGTAGCACACAAGCAGAAACATCCGCATGGATAGGGACTGCCATGTCCGCCAACAAATGCGTCTGACAGGGTTACCTCTGAAAGAGGAGAAAAGAATCCCATAAATGACTGCAATATGATTGGGGAACCGCGTTTGCCAACCCAAAGTTGCCCTAGATATGGCGAGCTGTCGGAAGGCAAACCTGCCAGTGAAGAAACAGAGGGAGGTGAAACCTTCCCTCAGAGGTGGAGTGCCAACCAACTCGACACCAATGGGTAGGAGCTGCACAAAGTGACAAAATGCCTATTGCACTCAGCAGGTATTCAAAGAGGCACTGCACCCATATGAGGAATCCTCATCTGCTACGGGGGGGAGCAGATTTCCAGCAGAGGGAATACACGACTTTATGAGGAGTCCTGATCTGGAAAGCTCATTGTTTGTCACAAGGCACCCCTGCTGCATAATAGTGCAACAGGAAAGAGAAATCCCGATGGTGGCCTTCAGATTCTGTGCGAAAACAAAGGGCAGCTGTCACTCAGAGGCTAAGCCAACCCAGAGAGAATGGGATGTGAAAATCAACCCCTTCTCTGAACAGAAAACAAGGCACCAAGAGGGAACTTACTGAAAACACCTCTCGAAAGTCAGAAGTCAGACCTCTCAACCACAAGGTGGGAGAGAGTGCGCCCTGTTCACCCGGATCTGTTCAATTTCGGAAACCCTTCCACTCTCCAGATGAGAGTGTGGCACAATTGCTGACCTATGAGGTCCTCTCAACAACTGAACCAGTCACTGGTGGTTGTCTAGTTGGACACTAGGGCCAAGGCACAGGAAAACCCAGGAAAAATGACCCAACTGGCTTATGTTGCTGCACTGATAAATGTCAATCAAGGCCTGTAATGTCAATCCAGTCTGAGCCACACATCGGAGAAGTAATATGACCTAAAGGTTCCCCTTAAAGAGGATCCAGAGCATTAAGCCAATGAGTGAGGAAGCCTGTAAGAGCCCCCTTCCCCTCCTGAAAGGGGGAATTACCCTGAGTTCCACCCCAAAATGGAGGCAATAGGACTGTATTCTTGGCCAAGATATCCCAGTGCAACAGCAACTGCAGCATACTGGTATGGGATGTCTGATAGCACCAGAAAAACACACACCAATGAGCAAAGGGTAATGGTGGTACCCCTTCGCCGAATCTGCATCCTACAACAGCAATGTTGTTATCCGCACTGCGGTACTCCATCAAGCCTACAGTGATGCGAATGTACAGAAATATGCAGTACCCATGGGTCTTAGCAGTCCATGCCATGAACTGAATAGGTACAAAACTTGTAGTGAGGTGTCTCCATTGGTGTCCAATAGCACCCTGAAGGCGCTAAAAAGCACCCTTGGCGCCACCTGCCGATGGCTCCTAATCTTGATCAAGGGCCACTGCCATGATGCACTTGACACAGGCAGTCCAGCATGGAAGTATATCTTGGTATAAGTTATGACGGTGGCCAATGCCGGGGATGCTCTGTGTGGTAACTACCACATGTGTTAGAAGGAATGGCGCCCAAGGAGTGAAGAATATGATTGATCAGATACACAATATTAGGAAGGAAAAATACCCAGACGCCTCTGCTGTACTGTGGCCTGTCAGAGGTGAATGAACTCTGAGTGCCTTTCTGAGCATGACTTGCAGAATGTCCCTGAGGTAGACCTACTGGCACCAACATATTCAATGGCAACATTTACTTCATAATACAATGAAGCTGGGTTCGCATGAAACCAGAATGCAGGCTTTTGTCTTGCAGATGCCTATCTCAACGGACAGGAGCCAGGTGAATGAAGATGCACCTGAGGGTACAGTTTTAATTAAGTCCTGGCTCCAGAAAACGGAATTCAGGCTGAGCTTCTATTAGAAGACAGACTTACTATTTGTTTACACAACAAAGAATATCAAGAGAAGAACAGAAGAACAAAGGCCATCAAAGCCAGGTTGATAAAGGAACTTTTATGGTGGGAGGATGAACAGGGTTAGAAGAATTCTCAGTTGGAGGATGTCCTCACAAGCATTTTCTATACATGATAGATTGTCATGACAACAGCATCATGTGTTTTTGTAAATGAGGTTGTGGGCAGTTACATGATTCTGGAAACTTCGGTAGTGCTGTATTTTGATTATATAAGTCAGGGCATGTCATATATTCATTGAGATGCTAGTTATTACAGATAGAGGGCATATAGCATCTCCCAGGAACACTTGTCTTTGACTCTTCTTTAAAAAGCCAAAATAAACTAAATTTTAAACCTCTTGCTGAGTCGAAGTGTTCTTGTTGCCCTGGCTTTGAGTCCAGAAATTACTGACAGGAGCTACAGTACCCAGGCACCACCCACAACAGTAATAACGGTGACTATACCTGCAGCGATGTGGTTGTGCCACCACTCAGGGCATCCCGGCACTCCATGGTACCGACAGTGATGGCTGCATACCAGCAGTATGCCTGGCAAATGGAGGCATAGACCATCGCCAAAGGCAATGGTCTATGCTCCAGATGACATACTATGGCGGCTGAAGCACTCACATGCTCAAGCGAGGGCATTGGTGCTACCTGTATCGCACTTTATCAGCAGCGCCCCCCATGGTGCTCCCTTCACCCCCCAAGTGCTTGCTGGTATTTACGGCATCCTGTAATGCCTACCCATCTGACAGCGAGGGCCCCTGGCATGCGATGGTGACCATGGTGCTAGATGGCATCCACGACTTGTGATGGCAACCATGGTGCATGGCGGCAACTCAGACACTCGATGGCGCCCAGGTGCTTGATGCAAACATGGCTCTTTATGTGCATGATAGGCAGACAATGGCATCCAAGATGTCCACGCTACTTGATGGTGTACATAGTGCACCATGTCGAGGTGCCCAATGGCAGTGAGGGCAACCTTGGTGCCCGATGTCGAGGGTCCCATGGTGCTTGCTGGCATCCATGGAGGGGGTCGATGGCACATGATACTCGATGGCATCCATGGTGCTCAATGGTGCCAAAGGCAATGATGGTACCCCAGCACTCAATGGGATCAAAGACGCCATACCCTTCACTGGCACCCCTCTTGACAGTGTTGGTAGTTTTCGTTTGCACCTCTGACAGCTCTGGATGGCACCCACGGCGATCGCCGGTGACCTCGGTACTGGACCAAATGGCATCGACGGCACCCACAATGCTCGATTGCCCTTGAGGCGCTTGATGGCATCTGTGATGTTGATGGCTGACATGGTACTCAGCGGCTCCCACAGTACTTGATACTATCTATGGTGCTTGTGCACCCATGGCACTCAACAGCATTGATGGCATTCGAAAGCTACCATGCCACATTGCTCAATGGCACCCATGTCTCCCAATAGCATCAAAGGTGACAGTGGTACCCACGTTTGATAGTGCCCGTGGCGCTCGCTAGCACCAAAGGCACGCTTGGTATACTATGGCCTCCATGATGCTCAATGGCACATGATAGCATCAATGGCCCTCGATTCAGGACACCTACTGGCATCCATGGTGTCCAACCTCTTTGCGATGTCCAAGGCCTCGATGGCGAACATGATTCTTAAGGGCATCCATGGTGCTCAATGGCATCCCAGCATTCAATGGTGACAGCAGCACCCCAGGCACTCGAAGTGCTCCTGGGGCCATCAGTGTTCTGGCACGAATGTGGACGGGCAACAGATTCTAGGTATGACATCAATTATGCATCAGTGAAGCTGATCGTCCAGGTTCATGTTCGCCTTCTCTCCAAAGTAGATGCATTAGCAGATCAAATCTGACATACAGGAGGGGAGGGAAACCACAAAGGGGATGCCACAAAGAAGCCTTTTTCAATTCTTTATTGATGGAGACGTGAAAAACTATCAGACTCTGGCCGAGTTTCGCCACACAAAGTGGCTGCCTCAGGGGCTCAATAAGCGTCAGACGTGCTTAAAATTCTATTGGTTCCGTTCAATGGTACTATATACATTTGGCGACGCACAGCACGGATCGTCTCCACTTTCATCTTATTGAGCCCCTGAGGCAGCCACTTTGTGTAGCGAAACTCGGCCAGAGTTGGGCAGTTTTTCACGTCTCCATCAATAAAGAATTGAAAAAGGCTTCTTTGTGGGATCCCCTTTGTTGTTTCCCTTCGGTTCTACTGGATCGCCTACCTTGCTGTTTTTTGGGTCTGCCCCTATACAGGAGGGGAAGCCACGTCATCATGGAGCAGCCAAGGAGACTCATTCCCTGGAATTTGGGGAGTAAGAGCTCTCCTCCCCACGCGAACATCTGGCCTTGAATTTCTCCACAGTCTGAGCTTCCATTGATGCCTAGTGGTCAGACAGAATTTCCTGGAACTCCTGCCTGGGCAGGAACTCAGGCAAGCTACCAGGCCAGAGGCCTACATGGATCGCACACATGGACTGCACATTAATTGTCTGTACAGGCACCTGTCAAAAGCAAAAATAGACAAGTTAAGGAGAGGTCACAGCAATATGCTGCAAGTAGAACATTATCTATTAAGGGGAAAACCTCTCTCAGCCGACAGTGCACTAGGCCTGCTATGTGGCCGACAAGGAGGTGCTAGGAAGAGAGAGAAAAATAAATTAGACCTAAACTACTGCAAGGGAAATGAGGGAACAGAAAAAACACCAAGGCTCTGCCTGCAGAAACAGCTGCAGAACTGTCACAGCCTTAGCTGTGAGGAGAGGAAAGCAGAATCTGCAACCACCCAACTCTGTGGAAAATGAAAGTCTGAGGAACTCTGCCTAAGAGAGAGAGAGGTGCCTGCAGCTGCGCATGCTCAGTAGAGTATGATGAAAGCATCTACATTCTTTGAGATCAAAGCTCTATGATGGGCTCCATTGGATGTCATCCATTGTGAGGACTGCCATCCTGCTTGTCCTCGGAGAAAATATGGTTTATTTGCTCAAATCATGTTTCTGTGCAAGCCAAGCATTTTTTCTTTACGTTCATTTTGGGTTTAGGAGCATTTTTACCACCAGCTTACACATCAGGAATTTCTTATATTGACCCCAGAAAACATCTTTGGTATAGGTGAAGAGAGGTCTAAGGAAACCACCTTATCTATTCGATGATGCTAAAAAGAAAGGTTGATTTAATCATTAGATGCCATAGATTGAGGTAGGAGATGAGGATGTTTGTGCTAGAGAGAAGAAATTTAGACTTCACTTTTCTCTTCCCTTTAATTAATCAGTGTGCCCACAAGCTATTTACCAGTTAATATTTTCTCATTGTTGGTTAAAAATATTTAAAATTGCAAAATTAGGAAAATTTGTCCCATAATTGCCCCCATAATTTTGAAAAATGTGTGACAGAATTTGCCAACTCTTGCCGCAGGATTTTGAAAATTCTACAGCAAGAAACCTGGGGCTCTGAATAGAATTCTTCTCTTCTCAGCAATAAAAGGAAATTGTCAGCACAATATAACTCAAGACATGCCCTTTCCTAAGATAATGTGTCATTATTTCAATCAAGCTCATTTGAATTCTAATATACACACATTATGCTAGAAGTCAATGCAGTTCTTACTGGTCAAACAATAAATGATAATATCACTTCTCCTTCCCACAGTGAAACCATTAGAGGCAGGATTAACAGGTAATTTGTTTCCCCACAGGCAGTAATTGCTGCTGATTGACAGTCTTAATTCAATTAGTGGCTTGTGCCCTAACCACTGTGAGGTGAGGAAAGATGATGGCAATCCTAGCATTTAGTCACAACTGCATGGCATTCAGCTGCTTTAATAGTTTTCTTTCTTCAAGCATCTTTGCAAGTATTTACCTGCTTTTGAATTAAAAAGCAGTGGCACTTCAGTTGGTTAGGAGAAATCCATCAAAAGGTAAGGGCAAGGAGGATATTTCTTTTCAAAGGGTTAGATGGCATGGCACCTGCTGTTTAAACAGTAAGGGCTTGGGTCTATGCACTAAATATCTGTAACCATTGTGCATTTTTTGGAGGCATGCCTTAGTAATGTTAAATGGTGCCACATTTTATCATTTTTAGGATAATTTTAGGTATTCACTTTTGCTGCAAGAAGAACATGTGCCCTGCGAGGGTGAGAAGCAAGTGAAGATGCACATCGTTCACCCTTAAGAATATGCTAGAAAACTAAATGGTAAACATAAAATACAACATTGGTAGATTCATTTGACTTTACCAAGTTTTGGAAAACCAGCAGTTTTGTGCTAGGAGATTCAAAGGGGAAATACCAAAGAAGAAAAAAAGTTAAAATGAAGATAAAATTACCAAAGTATATTTTGTGCTTTTTAGAGTGCCACATTGGTCTTAGTCAGATTTTCCCCCTGGTTTCCTGTGACACATTTTTTAAGATTTTGCAGCAATTAGGTGGCAAATTTGCATAATTTCACATTTAAATAAAGCATTTTCTTTATACAAAGTAGTTTTCTCACATTTCTATAACCAGTTGATTTATTTGCTTCTTTATTAGAGGAAAAGGGATCTTACCGATTGGGACTAATGAGGAAGGAGGGAAAGGGATCTGGCAATATGAAGAGGCTGGGGGGGTTGAGAGATAAATGGAGGAGAAGGGAGAGATAAATGGAGAAGGGAGAAGATGGGGGATTCAGAGAGGACAAGAAATGGGAGAGGAGGAATGGGAATAAGAAATGGGAGAGGAAGAGGAGGAATCAGGAGTGAGGAGAAGAGAAGGAGGGAAAATTGGGAGGAAGAAGAGAAAGTTAGGAAAGAGGAATAAGAATGGGATGGAAATGAAGGCAGCCATAGTCTGCCATCATTTCACCCTCATCTGCTATTCTCTTATCACCCCTTCCAAAGCCCCTCTCATTTTCTCCCCCCTCTTGATCCTCTCACTCCAGTTACCTCCTTCCCCCATGAACCCCTCACTTCCCCTGGTTCCCTCCTGCCCCCTACTTTCACCCTGGTGACTATGATAAAAGAAGGAAGATGGTAAGAAAAAAAGTGAAATGAGCAACTGCAAAGGATAAGGCATAGACATTGTTTAAAAATACCATCTGACCAGATGTATTCCATGCATAAGAAAAGGTGGAAGGAAGGCTAAACGACTACTGGCATGGTTAAAAGAGAGAGGCTATTAATATCTAAAAGAACATCTTTCAAGAGACGGAAAAGAGATCCGAAGGAAGAAAACAGGAAACAGCATAAGCATTAGCAAGACAGATGCAAAGCATCGATAAAGAAAGCAAAGAGATAATTTGAAAAGAAGCTTGCCATGGAAGCAAAAACTCATAATAAAAAAACCTTTGTCAAGTACATTCAAGGTAAAAAGATTGAGAGGGATTCAGTTGGACCATTAGATGATCAAGGAGTAAAAAGGGGCTTTTAGGGATGACAAATCTATAGCAAAGTCTAAATGCATTCTTTGCTTTGGTATTCACTGACAGCTCGATACAGTAAAGTTCAGTTGAAGATTTCTCGTCTGTAACGAGCTCGCTGCGCACAATTCGGACGCGTAAGGAAAACCAGCGATACAGTCTCCAGTTTTGCGCGTCCGTAGCGCTTCTTAAAACAGACGCGTAACCCTTCCCGCACCCGGCATGTAAATGAACGAATTAGCTGTATAATGAAGGAATTAGCTATTCCCCTCCGATACCGTAACGGGCACTCAGGTTCTCTCATTAGTAACGCACTGTTTTGCCGCGGCCGTAACGTGTTAGTTTACCGCCTCCCCCTAGTAGGAGTTAGGACTGTGATTCTAGTAACAAATCCATCGACACCGCTTAAGATACTCAAAAACAATAAAACACAATTTAAAAAAAAAGCGATACAGAGATGATCGAGAAAATGTAATGATGTGGGACACATAAAACCTGTCAGAAGAAAAAATAAAAATTTTTAAATACCTGTCGGAGGGCCGCGTGGGTCCAGGCGGCCGGCGGCGGCGGGAGCCGGGTGGTCGCGTGTTAAATCTAGGCCGCGGGCGGGTGGGCGCCTGTTCCAGGCGGCGGCGGCAGTGGCGGCGGGGGGACACGCGTTAGTTCGAGACGGCCGGCGGGCGGTCGCGTGTTAAATCTAGGCCGGGTCCGCACAGGCGCGCATTCATTCACTGCCGGTGGGGGCTGCCTCCGGCAGCCCCCACCGGCAGTGAATGAATGCGCGCCTGTGCGACCCCTGCGATTCGGCGCTCAAGGCGTGACATCACGGCATGTGACTGCCTTGAGCGCCGAATCGCAGGGGTCGCACAGGCGCGCATTCATTCATCCAGGCGGAGGAGCCGGTGGCGAAAGCAGCCGGCTCCTCCGCCTGGATGAATGAATTCATTCACTGCCGGTGGGGGTTGCCTCTCCGGCAGCCCCCACCGGCAGTGAATGAATGAATGCGCGCCTGTGCGGACCCGGCCTAGATTTAACACGCGACCACCCGCCGGCCGTCTCGAACTAACGCGTGTCCCCCCGCCGCCGCTGCCTGGAACAGGCGCCCACCCGCCCGCGGCCTAGATTTAACACGCGACCACCGGCCCCCCGGATCCCGCCGGCCGCCTGGACCCACGCGGCCCTCCGACAGGTATTTAAAAATTTTGATTTTTACACTTCCTGGTGCCTGTCATTTCAAATGTCATTTGAAATGACAGGTACCAGCGCACCCAGGTTACTGTATAGGCGCTGTATTAAGCTCCTATACAGTAAAATGGGTTACGCGGGCATAACCCTTCCCTACCGCTTTAAAGCCGCGGCATGCATTTGCATGCGATTAGAGGAGAGTATCGGGGAGTTAGTGAAGAGAACTGTGCGTGCGGGGAGGAAGGGTGCGCCTGACACTACCTCACTGTTTCTACCTCGACCTTACTGTATCGACCTGTGAGGAAGATGTAAGATATACCCATGCCAGAAATGTTATTCAACGAAGGTGTTGACTGAAATGAACTGAAACAAATCTCAATGAAACTAGAAGATATACTAGGGCAAACTGACAAACTAAAGAGTAGCAAGTCACTCGGACCAGATGGTATACATCCCAGAGTGCTCAAAGAACTAAGAAATTATATTGTGGACCTGCTATTGGAAGTTTGGAAACTATCAGTAACATTGTCTATGGTACCTCAAGAATGGAGGGTTGCTAATGGAACGCCAATTTTTATAATTGAGAACCTGACTCACTGTACTCAACAGGCAAAGGTTTTCTGTGTATTCTGTCCTCAACCAATGGGTCCAGGACCCATTGGCAAGAGGGAGCTAGATCCAGAGGATAAAGCCTCAGGGAAGCTTCCTACTGCGAGGATCCAGAAATCAGCAACGGACCAGCAGATGTCGACCCTGATGCCCTTCCAGGCACAAATGCGTGCTTGAAGAAAGTCAAGCAGCAGTTAGAGGCTTGACAGTGCCTGTGTCCTTAATGCCCCAGCATAGAGACCTTGCAGTTCCATTTCCACAGTCTTCTGAATCAGTTTCTCCAGTTTCTTCTCAAAAATCGCCAATGCCAACACAAACTGGGAGGCAGGAGGTATGACCACATCCTCTTCAGAAATGAGAGGAAGCTCGGTAGCAAGACACCAAAATTGATGGAGCCTAGAGCAGGTCTTCAGCATGTGTAGAGGATGAACCACCTTCACCGCAGGATCACTTAAGCAGGCACAAGACCATCCCTGCTCCTGAAATTGTGCTTCGGTGGGGATAGATGCTTGCTCAACTTCCTCAATGCTCTGTATGGGTCTCTCTCAAGGTTGAAGAGGTGGAATCAAATGCCTTCTTCAATGGGAGGAATCTCTCCCAATAATCGATGGTCCTCAATCTTCGGTGTCAATGCCTCAGATGCAGATGCCAATGAATTGGTCTCCTTGTGCCTGAACAGAGGTTCCATAAGATCCAACTGGGACTTTTGGAGTCATTTCACTACACTTGCGGGAAGCCCAGACATCATGCGATGCCCTCAAGGATAGGGACACATCTACACTAAGAAAAATGAAATTATCAGGTAAGTAATTTCTCCATTTCCCTAGGGTGTAGCCAGATGGACTCAGGACTAATAGGATGTACAAAGGGCGGGAAGTTGCCCTCAGTCCAGTTAACATCGCCCTTGCAAAGGCTGCGTCCTTTCGGGCCTGAATGTCCAGGCGATAGAACCTGGAGAAGGTATGTAAGGAGGACCACATTGCCACTCGGCAAATGTCGACGGGAGACAGCAGTCTAGCTTCCACCCAGGAGACTGCCTGAGCCCTAGTGGAATGAGCTTTAACCTGAAAAGGTAATAGCTTTCCTACCTCCACACAGGCTCCCATTCCCACCTCCTTGATCCAACGAGTTATGGTAGTCCACGAAGCTGGTTCACCCTGCCTCCTTCCACCGTGAAGAACAAACAAGCAGTCCATCTTGCAGACCGGTTCTGAAACTTCCAGATACCACACCAAAAGCCTACTGATGTTTAAATGGTAGAAGAGACTGCATTCTTCTGCGACCTTGTGCCTATTTAGGAATGGCAACGAAATGGACTGATTCAAATGAAACTCCGAGTCTACCTTAGGCAAGAAGGATGGAACGGTACAAAGTTGTAACACTCCTGAAGTCATCCGGAGGAACGGTTCCCGACACAACAATGCCTGTAGTTCAGAGATGCAACTTGCCGAGCATATAGCCATCAAGAACACGGTTTTCAGGGTTAACAAGCACAAGGAAAGGCCACACAGCGGCCGAAAGGAGGACCCTGCCAAAAACTCCAATACTAGATTAAGATTCCACAAGGGAACCAGCCACCAAGGAGTGGCCGAAGGTGCTTTACCCCTTTTCATTAAACGGGCCACGTACGGAATAGCCGACAGGCAGGTTACCTTCACCTCATCCCTGAAACAGGAGAGACATTACTTGGATCCTCAAGGAGTTAAGGGTCAAACCTTTATTCAAGCGTCCAGCAAAAATTCCAGAATTAGTGGGATTTTGACAGTCCGAGGGGAAACACCTCGTACCAGGCCTCAAACACTCTCTAGACTCGCACATATGCTAAGGACGTAGAGAACTTCCATGCACAGAGTAAGTTGGCAATTACTGCCTCCAAATATCCACATTTCATCTGGCGAGCCTTAACAAGGGCCAAACCATAATACAGAATCGAGTGGGATCCTCATAAAGGACTGGTCCCTGTTGAAGCAGGTCCCTATGCTTCAGACAGGAGCAGTCTCCACCAGGAGTCTCCGCATGTCCACATACCATGGACGCCTGGGTCCATATGGAGCTACTAGTTGGACTGTGGTGCTCAATTCAGACAGGCCATGGGGAGAAGGCGTATGGTAAGTCCTCTTCCAGCCAGGTCTGAACGAGAGCATCAATCCCCAAGGACCACTGATCTCTTCTGCAACTGAAGAATCGGGGAACCTTCGCATTGAGATGTGGCCAGCAGGTCGATGGACGGGAGGCCCCAGCGATCTATCACCAGCTGAAAAGCTTTGGCTGACAACACCTATTCTCCTGGATCCAGCCTCTCCCTGCTTAGAAAAACTACGCTGATGTTGTCTTTTCTCTGCAAAGATCATCTACAGATGTATTTCTGCCCATTCCATAAGGAGATCTATCTCCTGTGCACTTGCTGGCTCCTGAATTCCCCTGGAGGTTGATGTAGGCTACCATTGTTGCGTTGTTTGACATTACATGGACCTCTTGACCCTGGAGTATATGGCTGAACTGTAGATACACCAATCTGACTGCCCAGGCTTCCAGGCGGTTTATGTTTCAGAGTGCCACTTCCTTGGTCCAACACCCCTGGGCAGTACCTGAATGTAATCCACTTTGAATTGTCACAAAAGGTGGATATAAATACAGAATTAGGAGGGAGCACTGAGCTAGACCTGCTGCCAGTAGGTAAGTTAGGGGATGGAAGTGTATGGCTAAACATTTGTCTAGGGCACCAATCACTCTTGCACCGACCCTGGCTACCTTCACAGATCTAGCCAGTGGGAGCACAAAAGAGAGGATCATCTTGCCGGTGGCTGAAGAGGATTGGTAAATACTGCTTTTGGAAATTTTAGAACTTAGAAAGTGCTGGCAAGAGATCAACTATTGGGGTATATTCTTTACTGTGTGTTTGTTAAAAATAAAAAATAAAAAAAACACAAGCCAAAAAGAGGGTAAAGGCTTAGAGTTTGTGGGTTTGTTAAAAATAAAAAAATAAATAAAACAAACAAAACCAAAAGGTAGGAAAACGTTTAGTTTGTGCTTGTTTGTCCGAAAAGCAGGCTGTTAATTTAAACAAAAAACACGTTTTGAAATGGCTGTATGCCAATTCCAGAAGTCTTAGAAGTAAGATGGGAGAGAGTGCATAGCAGTGAATGATGAGAGACTCAACTGGCATGTCATTGACAAGGTGGAAGGAGGATAACAAATGGGATACTAAGGTACAAATTATATCACAATATAGGGAGAAGAAACTTGGTGGGGGATGGCGTTTTATGTCTGGGATGGCATAGAGTCCAACAAAATAAGGATCCTGCAAGAGACTAAAAGTATAGTGATAGGAGATTACTATCTTCCACTTGGCCAATATGATGAGATGGACGATGAAAGCAAGAGAAGTTAAGGAAGAAGTAATAATGGGAGATTTCAGGTACCCCAATATTGCCGGCATTATTATCATGGGTTGTATTTAATGATTGGGTATTTGCCAGGTGCTTGTGACTTGGGATTAGCCACTGTTGGAGACAGGAAACTGGGCTTGATGGACCCTTAGTCTAACCCAGTATGTCATATCTAATGTTCTTATGTAGCTTCCACCCTTCACACACAAAAGGTCCGATGTACACCGTCAAGTCAAAAAGATAACCAAATATGCTATGACATAAAAGGCAAGGACAAACACCTCAAAGACTTGATTGAATCCTTCAAACAAAAAAAAGATTACAACTTTATAATCTTCATGAAGACTGCATCTTCACTTAACACACAGAGCAAACCAACTGTAATACAAAGAAAGGGAAACCACAGAACAAGTACCTCAAACATACAATCCAGAGCTGTAAAAACTGAGAAAAATCATAGAAGACATCTCCAGTAGTACTGACGATAACTCACCAAAATATGTATTCTCTCCTCCTTCCAGCAACTAGCAAAGTTTAGCAAAATGCAAGCCTCTAACAAAAACTCAGAAGAAAATGGTACAAATCCTTGCAAAATACCACATTGCAATATCACAATACCCCTCCAATACTCACATAGGAAAGATATTCAGCAATAGGGGATCCTATTAATATTCCTCCTCTACTATTGTATATAATATTTAATGCAGAAAAAGCAGAGAGGGATGCCACATGGGTAAAAAGTTACAGGCACAAAATTAAAAAATCACAAACAGCAAGGCAAATGCTACTGTGGAGGAACATTTTTCAGGATCAGACTGCTGAATCAGTGACCTTATGATCAGAATACTATAAAAATAAAAACATAATACAGGAACATAAAACATTTGACATTAAAAAGATCAAACACTTTGGAAATGACTAGAAAGAAATTAAGGTGTTTTATTTTTAACTCACTACCAGACAAAATGTTAATACCAGTCACCTTTATCACCATAGCACATCAGTCCTCCCCTCCCTTCCCACTATCACTGTAATGTTAATGTTAGCCCAATTAAAATGTTATCACACTATTTTATTTCTGTGTTTAACCTTTATTTCTGTACAGTTAATATGGGGAGGGGGGGGATTTTGGAATACTACTGTACCTCGACACTTAAAAGGGTATGTTCCTGTGACAGTTATGCTGCATCAAGATGCCCTTCTACCTGAATGGTTTGTAACAAATGTTATCAACATGAATATCAGTCAGTTTCAACTGTTTTCATTATTTGTCCCAGCTGGAAATAAAGAATAAACATTTCATACAGGAGGGATTCCAAGAGACTGAATAGCAGATGCTGTACTGCACCAGAGAAGTGGAAGAAGAAAACAAAACAGTATCAGCTAACAAAAACCATCCCCAATATTCTCACCTCTTCACTTAGGAGAAATAGCCTTGCCTTCAAAGGTTGAGGAACAGTTAATTTAATTGATGGCTTTGTAATCCAAATTATCGCTGTTTTAGAAGAGTTAAAGTTTCAGCTCATCCACCTCTGGATCTCATCTTTACCAACACCCAATCTTTCCTGACAGGCAGATTAAAATAGATTACAGGGTGTCATTTGCATATATCAGAGTGAGGATTATGCTGCTGATTTAAGTTTTTTGCTGGAGAGGAGTAAAAGCAACTTTACTATGGGGCCTTCTGACAGGGAATGTTAAGGGGCATTGCATGAATATAAGTGCCTAATGCTTACATTATGCAAGTCTCCAACAGAGAAAAAGAAACTTATCAGTACAGCCGGATTTGGCAAACCCATTCAGTGCAGATTCTAAAAATGTGCCAAATGGTGCCTAAATGAAACCCAATGTGACAGTCCATCCTCAGTAAAGCTATCACTATATATGCCAGCAATGAAGTGATAAATACGTGGGAATTATTTGCAAATTTTAAATCCAAAATGTCATCTGACATCTGAATCTAAAATGTATTATTCATCTCAGAGTTATTATAGGCACATTGAAAAGTATGGGAAAAAGATTCTGGTAGGACCCTATAATTGAGATCTCATGGACCCGAGACATCAGATCAAATATGGACCCCTCTGTCTTCTATCCTGAGGGAAAGAGATAAACTACTTTAACATTGTGCTTTTGATAACAAGAACTGGCAGCCTTGAAATTAAGATATTAGTGAATAAACCTTAAAGATCAAATAATCTATGCCTCTATTGATACTCGTGCTTAGATCAGATTATCAACTAATGCCACTACAGCAGTGTCTGTACTAAAACCAGTCTGAAAACTGGATTAGCAAGAATTCAAAAAGTAATTCTTCATAAGCAAATGTCAGTTTTATAGCAGTCGCTCGCTTCAATCAAGGTCTGATATTGTGCAATAATTTTCTAGCTAAAATGGATCCTTAAAATAATTCCTTACCTTGCTATCCAGTATCATACCCCCCTCCAAAAAAAAAATGTATAGAGCTCCATTGCAGCAATCAATGAGGCAAAATTCCAGTGACCAAAATCGCCATGATTGCTATAAACCATTTGATCCAAGCTTTCCGCAACAGGCCACAAAACTTGATGGCTATTTCTTCCACTCTGCAAGCAATTCCTCCATTAGGCATAAAAGAATGTCCATGTTTAATGTAAAAATAACCACATGAAGGTACACAGATTCCTAATATTCCTTAACCCCTAAAACATCCAAAAGAACCCAAATTTGTTACAAACTTATCAAAATCTATAAAATGCTTTATTAATCATGTAGCACCATTCTAAACAAGTATTAGAGCAGGGGTCGGGAACCCATGGCTCGCGAGCCAGATATGGCTCTTTTGATGGCTGCATCTAGCTCGCAGACAAATCTAAATCAGTGTGTCGCCACACTTTCCAGTCTCCCACTGACCCAGCTGCTCCCCGGTCCTCCTCCGCCCGGGCTTAAAATGCTATCAGCCCAGACGGAACGCGGCAGAATAGCTGGAGTCGGCTGCACCTGCATGCTCTCTTCTTCCCGCCCCACCCCCCCCCCCCGCGGCCCGGAAGAGGAAGTGGTGAGCATCGGGTGCGTGCGCGGGAAGAAGAGACCACGCTAGTGTGGTCAGCGTCGGTCCGACGAAAAGAAGACTGTGCGGCGCGGCTCGGAGGAAAATAAAGAAGAGCTTCAACTGCGGCCGATGGGACTCCTCCTCCGCGAGGGCTGAAAATGAAGGAGGTTAGCGTTGGGAGGAGGCTGCTGCTGCGAGTTCCCGGGGTGGGGGTGGGGGAGAGAGAGAGTGAATGAGCGAGCAAGCATGTGTGTTTGAGATCCTGTGTGTGTGAGTGAGAGATTGCATGTATGTGAATGATTGAGAGCCTGTATATGT
The DNA here is from genome assembly GCF_901001135.1 of Rhinatrema bivittatum. Lineage (NCBI taxonomy): Eukaryota > Metazoa > Chordata > Amphibia > Gymnophiona > Rhinatrematidae > Rhinatrema > Rhinatrema bivittatum. The sequence continues at coordinate 750,773,122 of NC_042616.1, forward strand.
GAAAGAGAGTATGTCTGTGATTGAGAGCCTGCCTGTGAGAGAGAGAGCATGAATGTAAGTTTACCATTGGGAACCTGTATGTGTAAGTTTGTGATTGAAAACCTGTTTGTGTGAAAGAGTATGTGTGTATGATTGAGATCCTTTGTGTGTGAGAAAAATCATGTGTATGTATGATTAAGAGCCTGTGTGTTTAAGTAAGAGAGAGCATGTGTGTCTGTGTGTGATTGAGAGCTGGTTTAGGTGATAGAGCATGTGAGATTGTGATTGAGAGCCTGTGTTTAAATGAGAGAATGAGACCATGTGTGTCTGTGTCTGTGTGTGATTGACAGCATGTGTGTAAATGTGTAATTAAGAGCCTATATAAGTGAAAGAGAAAAAGCATGTGTATATGTGAGTGACTGAGAGCATGTGTGTATAGGTGTGTCATTGAGAGCCAGTGTGAGAGAGAGCGCTGGTATGTGCCTGAGAGAGGAGAAAGTTCCAAGCAAACCACCCCTCCTCCTGCTAATTCAGAACAATCTCAGGACACCTGGATATCAAACGTTCCCAGGTATGCAGAGCAAAAAAATGTTTGTATCCTTATTTTTCATTACTGGGTCTTTGTGTCTGCTATTTTGAAATATTTTGTTGGTATCTGGAAATGTTTTATATGACTTTTTAATTATTGGATATTCCACTCATCAGCTGTTTTGAAATATGTTCTTTTTGTTAGTACAGTTTTACTGCTGATGATTTTATATTTCTTGATTTGTTTTATAAGGATGGGTGATGTTTCTTTTTTCCTTTGTTACACTGCATACAGAGACTCTGGCTTGTTGCAGTTTCCAATTCAGTTTTTTCTGCATGCTTCTAGTTATGCGTTTTGGTCTCTTTATTCTATGTTAGGTGAGGGTCAGCACGTGATTCAGGTGAGGTTTTCTGCTGGCGTGTAGTTTCTGTGTAGGACTCTATAGCAGCCTGACTTGGTCCGATTTCCTAATAGGAGATGTATTGGTGTCTTAAAGCCTGGTGTAATATTTTCAGAGACTTATTGTACTTTAAAAGTGTGATCTTACATAAAATGCACACATTTACTTGTATTTAGTTTTAAACATATTGTATGGCTCTCATGGAATTACATTTTAAAATATGTGGCGTTTATGGCTCTCAGCCAAAAAGGTTCCTGACCCCTGTATTAGAGTATATATATCATGCATTATTCCATACTCATCACATATCATAAAATAGTTTTTGCACAAATTCACATGCAACATACATAAATAATAATACCCCATGCCCCCCATATGTGCAAATATGCATTTAAACACCTATATCCTAAAATTATTAATAATATCCAAATCTGCACATCACTGATGATACCCAATACCCCAACAAACACCAGGGCCCACTTGTTTTACCTGTGCAGCTTTTTCAGGGGGAAATAAACTACCCGAGTGCTACATATCACATCATGACTGAAGTTGTACACAATTCACACTTCTTTTTCATAAATATATCTGAAGACCACGCGTGATTCCACAAAATACTGTTGGCACTAACGCTGTAGAGAATGAATTCCACTGCTGTTCTTACAAATATACATAATATCTTAATCAACACATAGCTATATCCTCCACAAATGTTCTATCCATAGCAATCGTAATGAGGCTTACTGAACAATTTTGCAAATGCATATTATTATGTTCAATCATCCAGTATTTTCACATCGTACAGTTCCAAATTGTCTAATCAAAATCCTAACATCAAAATGAAACGTACTGGGGGTGCGCTATTCGGCTGCCGATGGAGACAGACGCCTGAAGCGTGAGCTCCGTCCCTCGCAGGCCTAAATACCCATATAACTTGCTGAAACAGCCTGAATTATATCGATAAGAGCGTTCAATATATACCTAACGCCCCGGCACTTACATATGGCAACAAAACGCAAGCCAGCCGACCTTTGCTAGAGGACTTTAAATGCTGTTTCCAGAGTTCACCAATTCATTATCCCCAGGTTACAATAATACTGTTCACAAAGGGCCATTAAAGTGGGCTCATTCAGGTTCATTCTTACTTATACAGATGGATATAACTTTAGCACATTTTTTAAGTTTACTATAATACAGGGACCTGTGGGGGAGGGGCTGGGAGACGTGACGTTTGGATTCTTGGGTCAGCCGATCCCCCTGGCATATCTTATTCCGTAGGTGCAAGGCGGAATATTTCAGGAATTAGGGGATGGCACTCGGATCTATTTATTTTCATATATTCTGGGGAGGGAAGGGATATGGTTGCAGTGTAGACATATTGTGTGCATGGGTATGCAAGCTACAAGGGGTGAGCGAACATCAGTGCATAGGCCACGCAGATGCCCAAATATGGCTCCTTATCTCTGACTATCTAGATGATGCACACACCCTGTATTTCCCTTAATGTAAAGGGATTGAACACTCCGCGTAAGCGGCTATTGTTAAAGAAAGAGTTACAATCTCAGAAGGCCATAGTGGCTTTCGTGCAGGAACCGCACGTCAGAAAACGCTATGAGCATTTACTTAGCTATACCCATTATGCTAGCGCTCATTGGGCAGCTACTAGCACTAAGAACTCCAGATACGCTGGTGTGGGCATTTTAATTGCAGACTCTTTGGTACATGAAGTGCTACACACAGAGTTTTAGATCCTATGGGCAGATTCATATTGCTTAAAATCAGGGTGAGTCTATCTATATATACTTTACTTAATGTTTATTTTCCTAACACTAACCAATCTCACTTTTTCAAATCCATTGACCAAGTTCTAGTTCAGCATAATGAGGGAGAGCTGATCATAGGTGGGGACTTCAATGCTAGAAGAGACTTTAAAGTGGATAGTTCTTCACAGAAAAGCTCTTCTAAGAGGATGAACAATGAATGGCATGACTTTCTGCAGAGATGGGGTTTAGTAGATATATGGTGACAGAGATACCCTAAATCATGGTCATATACTTTTTACTCGGCCCCTCACCAAACTTATTCTCGTATTGATTATTTCTTCATTATAGGCATTCTCCAACCAGCAGTCCAAAAGGTGGACATTGATAATATCATTTGGTCGGACCATGCCACTATTTGGATGGAAATCCACCTAGAAGCCTCAGATAAGGGGATGTGCACCTGGCGCCTCAACGATAGCTTACTAAAAGACGCCAGCTTTGTTAATCAGCTAGATCGTCAAATACAATCCTACTTTCAAGAAAATAGAACAGAAGGCCTATCTCCCACATTGTTTGGGAATGTTCCAAGGCGGTGGTTCGTGGATTAGTTATAGCCTGAGCAGTTTTCTGTAATAAGGAACAGGAGGATTCCAGAAGGTCCCTGCTGACAGAGGTGGACAAATTGACAAAGCAACACATTGAGAATCCATCCCCGCGCTTGTATCAGAAACTGCTAAGAGTGAGGGACTCCTTGCAGGCAATAGATATACAGCAATCAGTCATCACTTCACTATCCTTAAACAATAATTCCACTGGGCAACAATGAAAGTGTTACTGACCTAAAAAGGTCCTACTCTGTAGTATCTTGATGTGTTGAACACGAATATGACCATGAAAAGTTTTTATTGGCTCTCGTTTTGAAGATATTTAATATAGTTCACTTTCTATGTTTAGTCATGTAAATTTATCTAGTAGGACTGTAAATAAGCCTAGAATGATGTAATATTGCATCATATTACATAATACCATCATGCACACATCATCCAGAGTTTATTACATAATTTTCTGATGCAATGCAGTTCTACTGCCATGCTGCTGCTGAGTAAGCTGACGTCAGCAGTGTACTATGTGAAGCCCAGTCAGAAAGGGTGAGCATTTGAAATATTCATGCTGGCTGACTACTGCTGGACACTCCGCAGAGATGCTCCCGAACAGGTGTACAAGAGACAAGCAAAGAAATCTAAGATGTAGTCTATGACTTCATTTTTCAAACTGTATTAACCGTAGGTCTCCTACTATTGGCATACAATTCAAGATGTAATTATATTATTTATTTATTTATTTATTTTTTATTTTTATATACCGACCTTCTTGCATAAAATGCAAATCAGGCCGGTTTACATTGCAAACTGAACAATATTATTGCATATTACAAAAAAACTAGAGCCAATTTTGCATTTTCACAGTCACATTCATGTTTAGCACATGGAAATGTATAAGAATTGACTAATTTCATTTCAGTAACATGACTTTTGTGAAAATTTGTTGCCCAGTGTTCTTTGAGGGTGGTAACAAAGCAGGATGAAACTTAGCGCAGTGACTGAAATCCTCAGGGTCACAAACAGTGATTGCCAAAATTGTTAACCCGCACGGGGATACTGAGACCATGTCAGAGGGTATTCGGCAGTCCTTTACAGATTTTTATGCTACTCTGTACCGTTCAGAAACAGCCATTTCCAGTCCTTCTATTGAAGAGTATTTAGACTCTGTATCCTTACCCACATTCAGGCTGATACAGTAAAGCGCGGCCGCAGTTACCCCGTTTCTAACCCGCTGTGTACTCACAATTTGGCCGCGTAAGTCTAACCCGCGATTCACTATCTGTTTTTACCGATCCTTACCGCTTCTTTTACTTGATGCGTATCCCTTTCCGCCCGCGGCATGTATATGTATGTAAACGATCCGATTAGCTATACCCTCCCATACAGTAACGTGTGCCCCGACTATCTCCTTTTTAACCTGCTATCTTGCCGCATCTTTTACCTGCTAATTTACCGCCTACCCTGACCCTGGCATTAGTGTGGTTTCACACTAACGCCAGGGTCAGGGTAGGCGGTAAATTACGAAATTTCACACGAAATTTCACAGTCCCAAACCAAACCAATCCAATCCAAGCGTCAGGCAAGCCCCAGCAGAGAGAGACGAAATTTCACAGTCCCAAACCAAACCAACCCAATCCAATCCAAGCCCCAGCAGAGAGAGACGAAATTTCACAGTCCCAAACCAAACCAACCCAATCCAAGCCCCAGCAGAGAGAGACGAAATTTCAGTCCCGGGCAAACTTTCCCCCAGCCCACGCTCACCTGCCCTGGCTGGGCCACTCAAGCCCCCAGCAGCAGCAGTAGAAGGGCGGCGAGAGAGAGCGGCTTCAGCGGATCGGACGCTCCCCATGCGAGGCGGCTTCCAGCAGCCCCGCCGGCAAAGGTGAATACGCGCACGCCGTGACCTCCGACGTCCAGCTGGGCGCTCAGGTCACGGCGTGCGTTCATGAGTCTGCTGCCTTGAGCGCCCCCATATTGGACGTACAGGAGTGCACGTATTCACCTTTGCAGGTGGAGCTGCTGGAAGCCGCCTCGCATGGGGAGCGCCCGATCCGCCCCGGGCTGCTGAAGCCGCTCTCTCTCGACGCCCTTCTACTGCTGCTGCTGGGGGCTTGCGTGGCCACGGCCAGGGCAGGTGAGCAGGGGCTGGGGGAAAGTTTGCCTGGGACTGTGAAATTTCGTCTCTCTTGCCCGTCCGAAGGGGGGTGCTTTGTTGCGCTCCCTGCCTCCGATCGCCGGCTGCTGGGGCTTGCTGGCGCTGGGCGCTCAAGGCAGCGGGGTCTGTAGGAGAACCATTCACTTCCTGGTACCTATCATTTCAAACGTCATTTGAAATTACATTTGAAATGACAGGTTCCAGCGCACCCAGGATACTGTATAGGCGCTGTATAGCGCCTATACAGTAAAACGGATTGCGCTTCATGGACGCGGCTTGCATTTGCATGCCATTTAAATACTGTATCGAGCGGTAAGTGATCTGGACTGTGCACGCGGCAAACGAGCGGGCGCCCGGCACTGCCGCACTTTTTCTTACGCACCCTTACTGTATCGGCCTGATTGTCATTAGAACAACTTAAGTCTAGACCAGGGGTCGGGAACCCATGGCTCGCGAGCCAGATATGGCTCTTTTGAGGGCTGCATCTGGCTCGCAGACACGTGTCGCCATACTTCGCGGTTCCCCGCTGACCCAGCTGCTCCCCGGTCCTCCGCCACCCGGGCTTAAAATGCTGTCAGCCCGGGCGGAACGGGGCAGGACAGCTGGAGTCAGCGGCACCGGCGTGCTCTCTTCTCCTCCCCCCGCGGCCCGGAAGAGGAAGTGGAGAGCATCGGGTGCCTGCGCGGGAAGAAGAGACCACACTAGCGTGGTCTCTTCTTCCGCGCAGGCACCCGATGCTCACCACTTCCTCTTCCGGGCCGCGGGGGGGAGGAGAAGAGAGCACGCCGACTGGAGTCATCCGGGTGCCTGCGCGGGAGTCATCGGGTGTCAGCCGGGTGCCAGCGCTGGAGTCATCGGGTGCCTGCGCGGGTCTTCCCGCGCAGGCACCCGATGCTCTCCACTTCCTCTTCCGGGCCGCGGGAAGAAGAGAGCACGCCGGTGCTCTCTTCTTCCCGCGGCCCGGAAGAGGAAGTGGAGAGCATCGGGTGCCTGCGCGGGAAGAAGACTGCAGCGCGGCTCGGAGGAAAATGAAATCTTCAACCGCGGCCGATGGGACTCCGCCTTCGCCTCCGCGAGGGCTGAAAATGAAGGAGGTTAGCGTTGGGAGGTGGCTGCTGCTGCTGCCGCGAGTTCCCGGGGGGGGGGGGGGGGGGGGGGGGGAGGAGAGAGAGAGTGAATGAGCGAGCAAGCATGTGTGTTTGAGATCCTGTGTGTGTGAGTGAGAGATTGCATGTATGTGAATGATTGAGAGCCTGTATATGTGAAAGAGAGTATGTCTGTGATTGAGATCCTGCCTGTGAGAGAGAGAGCATGAATGTAAGTTTACCATTGGGAACCTGTATGTGTAAGTTTGTAATTGAAAACCTGTTTGTTTGAAAGAGTATGTGTGTATGATTGAGATCCTTTGTGTGTGAGAGAGATCATGTGTATGTATGATTAAGAGCCTGTGTGTATAAGTAAGAGAGAGATCATGTGTGTCTGTGTCTGATTGACAGCTGGTTTAGGTGATGGAGCATGTGAGTATGTGATTGAGAGCCTGTGTTTAAATGAGAGAGAGAGACCATGTGTGTCTGTGTGATTGAGAGCTGATTTAGGTGAGGGAGCATGTGAGTATGTGATTGAGAGCCTGTGTGTAAATGAGAGAAAGAGAGGACATGTTTGTAAGCATGTGAATGAGAGTCTGTGTGTGAGAGAAAAAGACAGCATGTATTTATGTGATTGAAAGCCTGTGTGTGTGTAAGCGTGAAAAGATAGACAGCATGTGTGTAAATGTGTAATTAAGAGCCTATATAAGTGAGAGAGAAAAAACATTTGTATATGTGAGTGACTGAGAGCATGTGTGTATAGGTGTGTCATTGAGAGCCAGTGTGAGAGAGAGCGCTGGTATGTGACTGAGAGAGGAGAAAGTTCCAAGCAAACCACCCCACCTCCTGCTAATTCAGAACAATCTCAGGACACCTGGATATCAAACGTTCCCAGGTATGCAGAGCAAAAAAATTTTTGTATCCTTATTATTTTTCATTACTGGATCTTTGTGTCTGCTATTTTGAAATATTTTGTTGGTATCTGGAAATGTTTTATATGAGTTTTTAATTATTGGATATTCCACTCATCAGCTGTTTCGAAATATGTTCTTTTTGTTAGTACAGTTTTACTGCTGATGATTTTATATTTCTTGATTTGTTTTATAAGGATGGGTGATGTTTCTTTTTTCCTTTGTTACACTGCATACAGAGACTCTGGCTTGTTGCAGTTTCCAATTCAGTTTTGTCTGCATGCTTCTTGTTATGCGTTTTGGTCTCTTTATTCTATGTTAGGTGAGGGACAGCACGTGATTCAGGTGAGGTTTTCTGCTGGCGTGTAGTTTCTGTGTAGGACTCTATAGCAGCCTGACTTGGTCCGTTTTCCTAATAGGAGATGTATTGGTGTCTTAAGGCCTGGTGTAATATTTTCAGAGACTTATTGTACTTTAAAAGTGTGATCTTACATAAAATGCACACATTTACTTGTATTTAGTTTTAAACATATTGTATGGCTCTCATGGAATTACATTTTAAAATATGTGGCGTTTATGGCTCTCTCAGCCAAAAAGGTTCCTGACCCCTGGTCTAGACAGTCCAATTACATTGACACTGTCCTGCTGAAGAAGTGGCAACAAATTTTATGTAAATTCATTTGGTGTAAGAGACCACCCAGGGTTAACAAAGCTACCGTATACTTACCTAAAAATAGAGGAGCTTTAAGCGTACCGAATCTCTCTTGGTACTACTGTGCAGCTCAAATGCGCACCTTGGTGGCCCTTAACAAGATCAATGCAGTTCCTCAATGGGTATTGCTAGAACAGTCATTCTCTGAAGCTATTCCTTTATCGGCGCTACAGTGGCAACATAAATCTACTTGGCAAGACCTCACATATACACCATACACATTGATGACTATGTTTAGGGTCTGGGCTCAATGGAGATCTACACTAATAGGAGTGGAACCGTACACATTGCTGACTCATCTTTTTAGCAATACACTTCTCTCGGGTTTCCAGATAGGGGGGGGGGGATCTACTACATGGGTGGAGGATGGCATAACTCGCCTAGAATACATCCTGGTGCAGCGCAAAATCGGGAGTTGTGCACTTGTTATCATTTGGAGGATGTGAATTTTTTTTATTATATGCCAAACTTTATTATGCTATCACTAAAGCAAAATGCAATGGCATACTACGCACATCCAGGTCCCTGTTTGAAAACTACTGCATAAATGCACACAACATGCGAGGTCTTATTTCAAAAGTTAACACTTTACTAAATAGTAGATCTCGGGGTCTTTTTCGACAGCAAAGGGCATGGAATTCTGATTTTGAGCGCCATCTTGAAATAGTGGAGTGGGATCTTGTATTTGCTGCATCGCATAAATGCTCTCTCTCAGCCAGCTTACAAGAAAACTGTTACAAGATGCTATACCAATGGCATTATGTACCTGTCATTGTTCACAAATTTGCTCAATCAGTTCCTGAGGTGTGCTGGAGAGACTGTGGGAATGTGGGTATTTATTACCATATTTGGTGAACATGCAAAGAATTACAAAATTACTGGCCTAGGCTTATCTCTTGGCTTACTTCTCTTCTCAACCAGACTTTTACTGTCTGCCCTTGGCATGTCCTCTTGCACTTACCCATAGAATCATTCAATAAAGAGGCTCAGACATTTGCACAACAGGTATCTATTTCAGCAAGAATTGAACTCGCAGTCCACTGGAAACAACATGCAACACCTAGTCTTACCAAAGTAGGAAATAGACTCCATAATACATATCAGCTTGCACGTCTTACAGCAGTTCATAAAGATAGAGTGAAATCTTTTCTTCAGGTATGAGGCCCTTACGTCACATGGCTGGAAGCACAGAGTTAAGAGGGATAATTCTTCCAACACTCATTTCTTTACTTTTCAGCAGGTTAATTTGTCACCAGCTAATTATGAACATCCCTTGGACAAAGCTGATCCACACGGGGCTTAGTTTCTGTCTATGTGGCAGCACGATCACCACCATCTCTGTGACACAGGATTATTGTTGATTCTTCTTTATTTCATTTGTTGCCGGGAGGGGGGGGGGGGGGGTTCCTGTAATTACTATAATGTCTATATAATGTTTTTATATGGTTTGTATAATGTTTTGAGGATCATTAAATGTTCGCTATGCATAACTGAAGCAAATCGTTGTTTCTATTTTCAACCTCATGTCTCATTACTTGTTCATAGTGCATTTGATATGATAAGCTGACATTGTTGTTTCTGTATCATACTATTAGCTTTAATAAAAAAAGATGAAAACAAAAAAAATGAAACTTACTTTCAAGAACTACAACATTTATGAACCAAACCATCTAACAATCAAAAACAAGCTTGCTGCCATGGCTCAACACCATCTGCTCTAATTCCACGATGCATAACGCCATACATGCGCATTACAGAAGAACTTCAGAATTTAAAGCCCCCCATAAATGCAAAATACCACAGCTGTCCACAATCTATAGAAATACCATCCATTCTACGTATTCCAAGTATAAATAAAATGCTGTTCTTTTCGTACCAAACTGTGAAATAGCACATCCTTGTTTAATAGTTACCTGACTAATAACAAAAAACTTTAAGTCAACAACTATAAGTTGAGAAGTAAGCACCACTGGTAGGGCATTAGTTTTCACTTTACTGGTGTGAATACAACTCAAATGGTCCCCGATTCATATGCTAATGGAGCATTTTATTTGACCAATATAAATCAAGTTGCAGGAGGAAACCACAGAATAAACTACTTGAGATGTATTAAATGTAATATGCCCCACAACCTAAACCCGCATCCAATTGATGGGTGACTAAACTCAGATATCTATAAAGCATGAGTACATACAAAACTCAACCCACATATATCTTGGTACCCTGTTGTAATCACTTAATGATTTATATATGAGGTAACAAGTTTATCCCATAAAGATATTTTTGTACTGCAAAAACAGGATATTTTGCAAATAGCTGGTCCCCCATAAGAATAGTCCAATGTCTATAAACTAAATTTTTAATATGTGTAGACAGATTTGAAAATGGAACTGCACATACAAATGGTCATAGCCAACTTATTACCAGTGGTCATCAAATTTTCCCTATTTGCATAAAAAGCCCTTGTATATGCCTTCCATATTAACTTGGTACACCTTCAATCTCTAAAACGTTTTGAAAACTTGCTAGTCTGTTTATATACTTCCACCTATGAGAACAATTTATGCAAATGGAGAAACTACCCAATTGGGATATTGTCTTTCAAACTGTGTGGGTGAAAGCTTGCATAATACAATAATGTATTCCTATCTGTTTTGTTTCCGATAAATTATGGTCATTAATCCATCACACTCTTTCTTCACTACTACATCCAAAAAAAGAATTACAATTCTGTTGGCACTAAAATTCAAACTGACATCTTGACTATTCATCCATCCCATGAATTCCTGTAAAGCTGTCTTGATCCAGAACAAATGAAAAATATATCTATAAAATGCTTTCATGTTACATATTTAGCATACATTGAATTATAGATGCATTTGATTTCAAAATCATCCATGCATGAACAGGCCACCGATGAGGCTATAGGTGACCTCATTGGTATACCTTTAATTTGTTTCAACAACTCAAATTGAAAAAATATTCTCGTCAATACGATAGATGCCAATTATATCCATATTTATTTATGTTCACCACTAATCTAAAACCAATCCAAAAATCCCTTCAATGACTGCCAAGTCCGACTGTTGGGGTATGCTCGCATATAAAGTGATAATGTCCAGTGTAATAAATCACCATTCTTGATGAATCTGTATAAAACCAGAGATATAATCTAAATGTTTCATAAAATGAGCAGATTCCCTTATATAAGAAAAGATACCTAAATATGGTTGCAGCAGGTCATCCAAGCACTTGGCAATAGGTTTGAATACAGCCCTTCCACCTATCCACCCAACATGATGGGGTGGCTCGGAGGGACTTCTAATGATTTATGAATTTTAGGAAGATATAAAATCAGAGAAATCTGTTTTTGATACAAAAAAGCAAAATTTCTCATTAATAATTTTCAATGTAATGCTCCTTTCAAAATAGTATAAATATCTAACTGAATCTCATTAGTGAGACTATGATCCAAAAGGTTATAAAAATTCCAATCCCTAAGTTGACATTAGGCTTCCCCAATATATTGTATTCTATTCATAACTACCCCTACCTGCCAGTTTGAAGACTACCAACATATCCCTTTTTAAATCGATAATGCCAATATGTTCCCAATGGGTGGTCTTCAGATATATTTATGAAAAAGAAGTGGGAATCATGTACAAACTTCAGTCATGGTGTGACATGTCTCCAGATCAACCCTCCCGGGGGAGTGAAGAAAGAATAAGAGAAAATCTCGGGAGTTTTTGAGAAGAAGACGTTTGCTTCTTTTGGGAAATGGGAACTATTGTAGAAATATCAACAAGAAACGTATGAATTTTAATGTAAAAGGGATATGTGCAATAGGCAATATTGTGTTTAGTGTTATGTGAATGAACGTGGTATGAGTGTGAATATTATATAAATTTTAGATATTATATGTATGTGATTAAAGTAAATAAATGTTAACGAAAAGAGATACAGGTATATATTGTATATTTATTCATGCTTAACATAAGTCATAGCTCACCACACTGTCAATAGACCAAAGCAGTTTTAAACTACTAGCAGCAATGTCATTTTTGCACTGCACATTTTGTATTTTTTTTCCTCCATAGTACTAAACTGAATATAAAAGACTCAATGAGCTTTAAGTAACAGTGACGTGGGTCTTGAGAGTCTCATTAACTATGCTCTAGTTCTTAGACACAGGAAATCTATGAAGAGCGTAGAGAATCAGATACCCCTAAATATCACTGTAATTATGGACTGCAGGGAACCCACTGAAGTGAATCTTTAGGCCATAAGTTTGCCAGTCTCTCTGAGTACAGAGATAGCATAAGATGACAGCTGTAGGCCTCTGCTAATCAGATGGAAAATCATTGCTTATGTTCTGCATCATGATGGGTCAACCTTGAGGACTAGCAGAACACAGGCGGAAGAAACTTGCTAATGTGAGATAAGACATCGTATGGAAAACACAGGGACTCCTCTATTTAGAACCAGTGAAAGAAAAAAATTAGGGAGGATGCATTGATGATCATAGTTATGCAATGCTTATTAGAGTGTTTTACTGCTTCAAGGTTCATGTCTTTAAGAAAAGTTACAAGGATTTATTTAAATCTTGCATCCATTAGATTGCACCATACCAATTACCAATAAATGCATTACACAGGATATGGGAGTAGCTATTTTGCTAGGTTGTTACCATACAAGGACATTTAAAGATAATATGAAAATTTGTGATTTTCCCCTATATTGTAGAAAACAGAGACACAACACTGTTTTTAAATGTGACTTTCTTTCCGTAAATATTTGCTGTAACTGACAAGCATTAAGAAAATATAAAATTATTCTACATAGAAAATAATTCTTGGCAGGAAGGGGCCCCTGCAGATAACCTCAGATATGGGATATAAAGTGTATCGATCTTTAAGAAATCAGGTAAAAACACACTGTTCCTACCAATAAAGTTATCCCTCTGCTTGGAGAGCATTCACAAGCATCAGGAGATCATTATCCTATTAATGCATCAACACACACATTCAGCACTGGGGTTTAGATAATTACTAATGCAGGAGAACAATAAAACAGAGACATTCTCCCCTCATCACCAAGCAAGAATGAAATGTAGTCGGTAAAGGGCTTGGAGATTCACACTCAGGAAAATTCTGCACAAATTCAGCTACAACTCATTTTATTGAGAGTTCTCACAGGGGAAAGGTAAACTGTTCCAATGCAGTAGACTAGGGGAAGGCATCTCAACTAGTTTGTCTACTGAAAAGTACAGGCACTTTATTGTAAAATTACTAAGACAACAAAATTGGGCCATTTACAGTAAAATGTCAATACTAATATTATAGGACAGGGAGTATGTAGAGAGGACAAACATTTAAAGTCAATCACCTTCTCTTACTCAATTTTTACAACTAGTGTCTAGTTTCAGTTCTTATTAATTTTTAATTTAAATTTTTTTATACCAACATTCGATCTGAGATATCACATTGGTTTACATTGAGGTACTGTAGGCATTTCCCTATCCCCAGAGGGCTTACAATCTAAGTTTTGTACCTGAGGCAATGGAGGGAAAAGTGACTTGCCCAAGGTCAGCGGGAATCTAGGAGCGACAGCGGGACTCTAACCCTGGTCTCCATAGCCCACTGCTCTAACCACTAGGCTATTTCTCCCTCCTCCCAGTAGACATATGCAAGTAGTACTACAAGTAACAGATTATGATAATGCAACAAAGCCTAGATGACTATAGTATGTCCCTATATTTCTCAAGAGTTAATATAACCTTAACAAAAATATCCAAAAGGTGGTGCTCTTGCCTTTAAATTTCTTTTTTTTCCTATTAAATTCTTACCTTTTCTGATATGGGTAAGAGGAAGGGCACAACGAAATAAATGGAATATCGACCTGTATTTTCTTGAGACGTAGGTAATGGAACCACAGCCCTCGGACTGTCTGCTTCTTCTGTGGGGAGTGGCAGGAAGACACAATGAACACGTCCTGAGGAACATTGAGAAACTGCAGTGCATATCCTCCTCGTATCACCTCTAGGACCCACTGATCCGATGTGATCTCGACCCACCTCTGATAAAAGAGAGAGGTGCCCACCATCTCCTGTTCCCAGGGGTGTGTCAGCATCCTGCGCCTCGTCAGAATGGTGCGCCAAGCACAGAGAAAGTCCTACAACAACCCCTCTACTCTCAATCTGACTTTTTTTTAAAACTTACCTGAGTTCAACCTTCCTGGCCAAGTATAGAGTTGGTTTCCAGCTGCAGTGGGGAGAGGGCAGTGGGTACAGTCACTACCACACTCTGCTTCCTGTACCCACTGCCTTTCAGCTGTTTAATTCAGCTAAATCCATGCTGGCAGAAGAACCAGCTACCGGACCAAGGCACTCATCTGAGGGATAACGGAAATCAAACTGGGGGAGGGACCATTAGATATCACCACAGGAGAGTGGAGCAACTCAAATCTCCCATTAATTCTCTCTAAATTTTGAAGCAATCCCCAGTAGGGAAATGCAAGTCCACCATCTGCTGGAGACTGAGAATATTGGCAGGCTGACGACACTGCAGGAGTATATATACTGTGACATAAGTTTGCTCCATCTGCTGGTAGAGGTGCATAACCCAAATTGGTCTTGAATCCATCTGTCTAGATGCTAGGAAAAAAGCTAATTGCCAAGTATTAAACTAGATAGTTTACTTTCAAAGACATCACAACACATACTAAAAACAAAGGCTGGGTATCTTATCGAGACCAGAAGAAAAGTGAAAAGCCAACAAGCAGGACATAAAAGAGCCAAATCCCACTATACCCAGAGTCCTGTAGTAAATGTCTAACAAGAGACCCTTTTATTTTGACTGTTACTATACAGTAATAGTGCATAAGTCACTCAGATGTTAACAGCATGTTAGTTCACTGTCTCTCTCTCTCTCTTTCTCTCCCTGAATTTCTAGCATTTTACCAGCTTTTTGGAAAGGGAATACAGACGCAGAGCATTTAAACTAAAACAAAGATCCTGCAATGCTGTATTTGATCTTTTCCCCTCCTGTTCACTCAGCTACCCAAGCTCAGGATTCAGCTCTAATGGGAACACAGATGCACTTAGCCAATGTTTTATTCAAGCTGCATACTTTTATTTTCCTTTGCACCATTTCTGTGCCTGAAGCAAACAATGACACCAATCATGGTTGATTTCATACATAAAATTATGATACTCAGTTCCCTTTAAGTCTTTCCAAACCTTGCAATCTACATAAAATTGAAATCTGTAACAAACAAGAAATAATGAAGCCATAACGATGGCTCAAAGTTGAGGGAGGAACACAATTTGAACTTTTCTGCACTGAAATAATCAAACTGAGAAGAAAGGCAGTTTGCAATGACAGGCAACCAAAGACTGAGCACCTAAGAGGTCAAAACTTTGCTTGAAGTCATAATTAAGGTTTTTAAATTAAATTTCAGTGGCAATGCAGCCACTGAGCCTTGAGCCAATTCTAGTGGTATTTTCAAGGTGTTCTGTACTTGTATTTTTACTACAGTTTTTCTTTTTGACACTCTTTCATATACAATAACTGATCTAATATCCAACCTTGATGACCTAGGGTAGGTCAGATCATGAGAAAAGCTGAATATCCGGACTTAAATTAAGTATACAGTAAATAAATGAGGTAGCAATAGGCGCAAGTTACTGACTGGTGCAAAACTACTTCTGAGAAGCTGAGGATGGTGGCCAGCAAAGTTTAAACAAATAGCTGATATGCTGGTTAGTTAGCTGGATTGATCTGATCTTGGGCGATCATCCCCTGAAGTAGTTAATTAAATAGTAGGTGGTCATGTAATGTCAATCACTATACATTACATATCTACACAAAGAGCCAATATATAACCTACCTAAAAATGACTTTTTTTCTGTATTTTGTAACTAGCTCTTATTTGCTAGTTTTCATATTCACTTTCGTACTATGTTCAACTGGAATATATCTTTGTTCTATATACAGAAAAAAAATATTTTCCTCACCATTTTCCTTCTCCTTTCTTCTTTTTTTTTTTTTTAAAGAAAGGGATGGAGTCTGGAACTTCTATCCCTCATGATGGAATAGGAATTGAACGGAAAAGTAGAGGAGGAGATAAAGCACAGCTTCTGTGTTGTACTAGAATCTGGCAGCACCGTATTCCCAGGTGGATACTGGACTAGACTAGCAGGGCTCAAAGAAAGGAAATTGTCAGGTAAGATTAAATATCACCTCCCTTATCTTGCTGCTAAACCAGCCCTTACTCATGGGAAATATCTAAGCTGCTACCCTTTTGGGCAGAAGGAAGAAAGCGCTTGTCCAAAGCCTGGGTCAGCTGGCCTGTATGTTCAGTCTGTAATGCTTAGTAAAGGAATGCAGGGAGGACCAGGTGGCTGCCCTACAGATGTCTTCTGGGGCACCAGCCCATGATGCAGCTTCTGCTCTGATAAAGTGTGTCCGGAGTATGGCTGATGCTCGTTTTCCTCACCCCACAAGTATGTAAGCTGAGGCAATTGTTTCTTTGATCTATCTGGCTATTTTCGGCTTGAGGAATGCTTCTCCCTTCTGGAGGCC
The DNA here is from genome assembly GCF_901001135.1 of Rhinatrema bivittatum. Classification (NCBI taxonomy): domain Eukaryota; kingdom Metazoa; phylum Chordata; class Amphibia; order Gymnophiona; family Rhinatrematidae; genus Rhinatrema; species Rhinatrema bivittatum. The sequence continues at coordinate 750,789,840 of NC_042616.1, forward strand.
TCCATTCAGTACAGATAGCCTGTAAGTCTTCCAGAAAGGGTTCATGGCTTTTCATCATCTTAAAGGATTATGCCTGATGCCAGAGTTCAGAGCTTTTACTATGTAACATATTGCACTTAAAGGTCAGAAGGGATACCACAGGGACATTACTTTGGTCAGAAAGAAAGTGAAAGGACAAAAGGTGACTAAGGCCAGGGTAAAGACCAAGTAGGGGTCCTATAGAACAAGGATTGAATCTGACCCACATCTAGCTGAATAGACAGCTACTAAAAAGGCCATTTTCAAGGCAAGATCTTTTAGAAGTTCTTGTTTTATTGGATCAAAGGGGGAGCCTACCAGGGCCTTAAGGACCAAACTGAGGTCCCATTGCTGAACCACTGGTCTAAGAGGGTGTCTAATATGCTTAACCCTTTTAAGAAAATGGAATATCTCTGGGCTTGCCGTTACCTGCAAGCTATTGATTGGCCCTCAACAGCAGGATATGGCTACTACTTGTACCATCAAATAATTAAGAGAAACCTTTGTTCAGTCTTTCTGGATAAAATCCGGGATGCACATAAGCCTGCTTTTCAGGGGGTGATCATATAGATTCAGCAGAAATTCCTGAAATGGCACTAAATGCAGGTGTAAGCTAAGGACAGATGTTTGTGCTCTCAGCAAGGTTGCAGTGACTACGGGGGAGTAGCCCTTCCTCTTCAAGCATGATCTTTTAAAGGCCAAGCAATAAGATAAAATGGAAAAGGGCCACACCGCCTGGAAAGCCAAACCGGAGGTACCACCAATAAATAGCCTTATCAGATCTGCAACCATGGCCTCCTGGACCAATCTGGCACTGTCCATCCTGTCAGGGGCCAAAGTGGGACTACACATAGGAGGATATCCTCCGGCTAAGGTCTTATCAGGGTGACTGGAGCCTGGTTCCTTCCACCGGCTGAAGAAATTGTCTTAATAATATAAGAAGTTGCCATACTGGGTCAGACCAAGGATTCATCAAACCCAGCATCCTGTTTCCAACAGTGGCCAATCCACAAGATACAAGTGCCTGGCAACTACCTAAATAATAAACAAATCCCATGCTACTAATGGCAGTAATAAACAACAGTGGCTATTCCCTAAGTCAATTTGATTAATAGAAATTTATGAACTTCTCCTCCAAGAATTTGTCCAACCCTTTTTTAAACCCAGCTACGCCAACTGCCTTAACCACATTCTCGCAGTGAATTCCAGAGCTTAATTGTGCATTGAATGAAAAATAATTTTCTCCAATTTGTTTTAAATGTGCTACTCACTTACTTCATGGAGTACACCCTAGCCCTTTTATCTGAAAGAGTAAATAACCAATTCACTTTTACGCATTCTAGTCCAATCATGATTTTTTTCGATCTCTATCAAATTCCGCCCCTCCAGCTATCTCTTCTACAAGCTGAATAGCTCAAAAATCTTTAGTCTTTCCTCAAAGGGGAACTGTTCCATCCCCTTTATCATTTTGGTCACCTTTTTCTCAATCTTTTTTGAGATGCAGCAACCAAAATTGCACAGAATATTCATCATGGAGTGATACAAACTATAGCAACAACATAATGTGCGCAAATAATTATACTGAGCAATAACAGTTTAACAAACAAAATGATTTTTTATTTTGTTTGTGCACACATCAATTGTGCACAGTGTTAAATACCACAGTAGACAAATGTATATAATAGGGGACTTCCAATTGCACAGCGGGAACCCCCCCCCCCCCCTCTCAAACGGGGCTCCTCAGGGACACAGCGCCCCTTAGTCTAGACCCTGGGTGGAATTCTTCAAAGGTCTGCATACCTTTGCCCACATGCAACCGGGGCCTCCTGTAAAAGGACCACAAGCTCCACCAGAGGACCTCAACATTCCGGGACCCTCTATGCCCAGGGAAGAGATCCCACCATCCAGAAGTTTCATCTTCGGGGACACGGACAACTCGGATGAGGATTCAGAACCCCTGGAGGAAGGGGAACTCCCTCCGGGGAGAGAGCCCCACCGAACCATGAGATGCTTCTTCACCAAGGACGAACTTCCAGATGATAGTAAACTGTTGGGGAACACCAACCAGGACTTCCTGGCAAATCGGTCCAAAACCCAAGTGCCCAGTTTCTTCAGCTGCAGGCAGGAACCCCAGTTCCAGGGAATCGATACCCTGCTACCTTGGCCACAGGAGACTCTGTTATATGCCTTCCTGCCGTGGCCCCTATTGGGTGCAATCATACACAAGATAGAACACCACAGGGGACCAGTACTTCTAGTGGCCCTGGACTGGCCAAGAAGACTGTGGTATGCAGACATGCGAAGACTGCTGACAGGGAGCCCCCTCCCGCTACCTCTACACAGAGACCTGCTCCAACAGGGACTGATTTTCCACGAGGATCCAGCTCGATTGTCTTACGGTCTGGCCATTGAGAGGACTCGCCTGAGGAAAAGCGGATACTCGGGGGCAGTAATTGACACCCTACTCCGAGCACGCAAGTTCTCCACATCCCTAACATGTGTATGTATATATATATATATATATATATATATATATATATATATATATATATATATATAACATATATTTTATTATTTATTTATTTAATAACTTTTTTATACCGGCATTCGTAGGACACATCATGTCGGTTTACAAAAAACTGAGAAGGAAAGGAAAGGAAATTACAATGAACAGGGGAGGGGGTAACTGGGTGAGTACACAAAAAAGAGAGGATATTTAACAAGCAGCGATACAACTATATATGCAGACGATGTCCAAATCCTGATACCAATCACAGACTCGCTGCAAAAAACCATTCTCCATTGGAACGCCTGTCTTATCCACATTAACAACCTCCTCTCAAAGCTCAATTTGTTACTCAACACAGACAAGACAGAGTTCCTACTAATCACACAAGATGGTAGCTTACCGCTAAACAACCTTCAACTTTCAGTGTTCCCTTCATTCTCACCTAAGGTCAGGAACCTCGGGGTAATCTTGGACAGCCAAATGACCTTCACAGGCTTCATCAACAACACGGTAAAGGAGTGTTACTTTAAACTCCAAATTCTAAAAAGGCTAAGACCCCTCCTCCATTTCCACGATTTCAGGTCAGTCCTACAATCCATCATTTTCTCAAAAATTGACTATTGTAATGCACTTCTTCACGGCCTGCCTGATATCTCACTCAAGCCCCTCCAGTTGCTACAGAACGCAACTGCTAGGATTCTCACAAAATCCAACAAGAGGGATCATATTACTCCAATTTTAAAGAAATTATATTGGCTCCCAATTAAGTTTAGAATCCTTCACAAACTATTAACAGTCACTCACAAGGCCATACACAACATCACACCACTGGATCTTACAATACCTTTGCAACTCCACACCTCCACCCGTCCTCTAAGACTAGCCCAGAGAGACACTCTGCAAGCACCTACCATCAAGACCTCCTTCAGAAAAAGAGCTATGTCCGCTTCGGACCCCAAGCAATGGAACCTGCTCTCTCCTGAACTAAGACTTGAACAATGTCCAATCACCTTCAAGAAGAGACTTAAGACTTTGTTGTTTGGCCAAGCTTTCCCATAACCACTCGTTTCCGCCATGGTTTCAGTCCGTATCATCAGGTTACTGTCTCCCTAAGGAGGTTAGCATAGTCCTTCCCAATATAAGTTCCCAGCTTTCGCTCAAGTTATGTCTACCCATGTTTCTATACCTGCTTTCACCCTAGTTATGTTATCCAGGTTTCTCTACCTTGTTCAATGTAAGACAAGACTGTGTAACTGTTGTTTTTTGCTGGTTGTAATGTAAACCGAAGTGATAATTAATCCTTTTAATTGAACCTCAGTATATAAAAGCTATAAATAAATAAATAACATACATAAGGATTTGGAGAGTATTCGAAGCCTGGTGTGAAGACCGCAACATCATACCACACTCAGTCAAAAATCTTGCGATTTTGGAATTCCTGCAGAACGGCCTACAGAAGGGATTGTCTCAACTCCATCAAGGTATAGGTGGCCGCATTGTCATGCTATGGACCCAAGAGCGAGAGCGGCAGCATAGGCTCTCACCCGGATGTCTCACACTTTCTGAAAGGAGTCGAGCATATCCGACCACCCCTAAAGTGGCTGGTGCCTCTTTGGAGCCTCAACCTGGTCCTAGATTTCATAGCAGGAACCACCTTCAATTACCCTGCTTCTCTGAGGAAAATTCTGAAGGGGGAAGCATGAGATCTTGCAGAATCTGGAGGCCTTTTGGAACTGAAATACTCAGTCTTAGGGCCAGTGCTGAAGTCACGTCACTCTGGAATGTCTATGTGCAACAGAAGGGGCTAGCTCAGTGTAAGGAAGCTGCCATATGAAGTTTAAAACTAACTCCCCCGGAGACAGTGACGTCACGAGCTTGAATGGCAGCTTGACTCCGGAGTTCCAGCGAGCCTAGAGCAATCAACTCGATCAATCAGCATCCATCCACCCTCCAGCTGAATGAATTTTGCCTTAAACAACCTGATTTCACCATACCTCAATGACATCTAAAAAAAAAAAGACACCGATCTGCGGCAATTTCCGTATACAAAGGGGGAAGGAGGATCCGGAGCCTCAATGGCGGGTGACAAGGCAGCGCTGCTGGACATTGAAAGCGCACAGGGAGACGACACAGCAGATGCACTGTTAAATCCAGACTCTATAATACCTACGAGAACTGAATTTCGGCAATGGTTCCAAGACCTACACCAAGATATGAAAAATAATAAACGTGAAATGTTGGAAAAAATCCGGGAGGAAATGGCTGACATCGGCCGGCGGGTAGATGACTGCGACAACAGGCTAGATGGCCAAGTAGTCAAAATAGACAAGCTCCAACAACAGGGAATCTCCCTGTATCAGACAACAGTGGAACTCTCTGCCAAACTAGAAGACCTGGAGAACAGGAACCGAAGGTGTAACCTCCGATTCTGGGGCATACCGGAGACTGATCCTTATAGAGACTGTACAGAAGTGGTCCGTTCCCTGTGCAGATTTTTTATAGCACAGGAACAGAATGGAGGGCAATTTGAAAATCAGGAGGCTGTGGACATCGAAAGAGCCCACCGCACACTGGGGCCCCGAGTCGGTAATCAGCCGAGGGACATCATTGCCTGCTTTCTCCGTTTCCCGCTAAAGGAAAGAGTGCTAGCCGTGGCGCGAAAACAGAAATCGTGGGAGTGGGAATCACATCAAATATCAGTTTTTGCTGACCTATCCCCTCTAACATTGAAACAGCGGCAATAAAATACCAACCTGTGACTTCAGTTCTCCGGCAGGAAAACCTCAGATATCGATGGCTGTTTCCGGCGGGCATTTCTGTAACAATCAAGGGCATCACAATGAAAGCTACCAACGTGGTGGAAGCGGCGGCCATTTTGACTTCAGCCGGGTTCCAGGTCAAAGTAACGGCGCCACAGCAACAGCGGGAGAGAACGGAGGCACCCCGCTGGCAACGGGTGGAGAACGGCGGTCGTAGGCTGAGACGGAATGCCAGTGGATCCATGCGTCCAGATGGTGACTGACTGAACGGACTATAATGCCTAAGTATATACTACAATTGCGGAGGTTAACCCAAGCGGTGACTGGCTGGCTTATAGTAGCAATTGAAAGCACAGCTACCTGCTCTGATCAGTTGCTTTCGGTTATACTAATGTTAAGGTTGTGGTGGATGGAAGCCTTTAATAGTTCATATATGTTAAGATAGAGGATTGATTGTTATTTGGAAGGTTGAAGGCGTTACTGTAGTCTGAGTTTACTGCCATTAAGACTTCACTGATCTCATATACCTATCCTGACTGGCCATGCAGTTTTGGCACATGCAGGAGGGAATAAGAAGGGGGAGGGGAGTGTGAAAATGCAATTTCTGTTGTTTCAGGTGGGCAAGTTTAACTGTGTTTACCAACTATCCGTGCATCTAACACATGCTTACAGGCTCATAATAATACCAGTGGCAGAAAAGCAGAGTCATTACCCTACAGGCAGTACCCCGTGCGTTTGGTACCAAGATGCGACATTTAGATAAGGTACCCTTCAATGTTACATGATGGCATTACGATTCTTTTCTCTTAATGTTAAAGGGATGCAAACCCCCCGCAAAAGGCACTTACTCAGGCAAGACATATCGGAACGGGGGGCAAAGGTGATATGCTTGCAGGAAACGAACTTAAAAAAGCGTTACGAACATCTCCTTAATTGGCCAATGTTTTCTCATAAATATTTCTCTGCTGCTAGCCAGGCGTCTAAGTATACAGGTGTCTGCACGATATTTAGACAGGGACAGGATTTCATAATCCACAGACACATAGGGGATACCACGGGAAGATATCTACTAGTTTGTTTTAAATACCAGGGCACCACTTTCACCCTACTGAATATTTACACTCCCAATACTAATCAGAAGGACTTCTATCAGCAGATAGACGCACTATTAGATAAGGAAGGGACAGGCGTGATTATAATTGTGGGTGATTTTAACCTAACTATAGATCCTAGAATAGACAATTCAGGAGGCACACACAAGGGTACCAAACCCCATAGGAAGTGCTTAAAATCACTGTCGTCTAAATGGAATCTTGTAGATGGATGGAGGCAGATGAATCCACTAACTAGAAATTTCTGTCACCAAATCCATGACGCTATACGGGAGTACTTTAGTTCAAATGACGGTGAACCTGCTTTGTTGTGGGACTGTCTAAAAGCGGTGCCGAGGGGCAGATTCATATCTAGAGGCACACATGTTAAGAAATCTCAGCAACAAGATAAACAAAGAATAATGGGGGAGATAACACACCTAACGCAAGAGCATAAAAGAACGCTATCTACACGCGTCTACAGCCAACTGCAGAAAGCAAGGGAGGATTTGAGGGTAATAACTGAAACCAAAATAGCGGCCCAATTATTCTTACTAAATGTAGAAAAGTATGAATGGGGCAACCGCCGCTACTATTTGCCTTGTTTTTAGAGCCCATGGCTATCAGAGTGCGAGATAACTGTGCGATTAAAGGCGTAGAGATTGCTGATAGTGATTACAAGATGTCTCTGTTCGCAGATGATATTTTGTTCACCTTGACCGAGCCGGGAACTTCCTGAGGGGGGCTCTTGAAGAACTTAGCAATTTCGGAGCGGTATCAGGTTTTAAGCTCAACATTGAAAAATCTGAATTATTAAATGTTACACTATCTACCCCTGAGCTTATAGCCTTGCAAACCCAATTTCAGTTCCGCTGGGCTCCCACTAAAATTAAATACTTAGGGGTCTACATTAGTAAGGACCCAGGAGACCTTTTCAAACTTAACTACCCTCCCCTCATACATCAAATCTTCGCTGATTTGGACAGGTGGTCTGGGCTCTATCATGGTTTGGTAGAATTGCATCAGTGAAAATGAACCTCCTACCCGCTTGGGCTACTTATTCCAGGCACTACCTATCCTCATACCAAATGCAGTGCTTACTAGATGGCAGAGGCGTATTTTCTCTTACATTTGGAAAAGGCATCCGCCGAGGGTGTCTAGAAGGGTTATGTATCGTCCAAAAGAGAGAGGCGGCTTGAGCGTCCCCAACTTAAAGTGGTACAATGCAGCAGCTCAAATCAGAGCCATTTTTGATTGGAATAGAAAAGGGGAACAAAAACAGTGGGTGACCATAGAGCAAGCCATATTTGGCAGGACTCCCCTGCGAACTGTAATCTGGCAACCCAAGAATACGCTCTCCCCTGGAGTAATATGGTGGCCTCGACCCAGACCTCTCTCTTGGTGTGGGCACAGTGGCGTAAACAATTGACTGGAGCCAGAAGATACTATTATAGCTCCTGCCTCCAGACTAATCGCCTATTCCCGGCGGATGCCTCCCCCGGCCCCTTTCAAAAATGGCACAGGAAGGGCATAATCTGTTTTGGACAGCTGTGGGATGTTGACAGTTTTGTCTCATTCCCTACTCTACAAGCCAAATATGATCTATCAGGGCTAGACGTATATCCCTACTTACAAATCCGCCATTTCTTTCAGACCGAGTTGGTGGGACGGGAACTGGCCATGGGCAGAACACAAATAGAGGCCTGGTGCGATCAGGCTGATACCTTGCGGAAAGCTATCTCCCAGGTCTATACTTATCTTAATAAAGATCCACAGCAAAAACCAGCCTTTATGAGGGCCTGGGAAAGGGACCTGGGACGAAACCTGACAGAGGATACATGGGACCAAATTTTCTTTCATACCAAACGGGGCCCTCCCTGTTCCCAATTAGCGGAGAATCGATATAAGATTCTACTGCACTGGTACTGTACACCAGCTAAAATACATAGATTTAACTCTACCTATAGTGAACAGTGTTGGAAGGGGTGTGGACTAGAGGGCACGTTCTTCCACATGTGGTGATCATGCACTTATCTACAGCAATTCTGGACACAGGTTACTCAATTAATCAGGGACATACTGAAGACAGAGGTTAACCTCACTCCGGAGCAAACACTACTAAACCTACCCTATGTCACCATAGCTCAGGGGAAACTGCTCTCATTTATCATATCGGCAGCAAAATGTGAAATAGCCTTAGAGTGGAGAAAGGCAGGCCATCTGTCGGTGGGGAAAGTATCCTATAGATTAGTAAGCTGAACCTACTGCATGCAAAGATGGGATGTACTAAACCCAGGGACGTGATCCGGCGCCAGAACCTTTGGCAACCATTTAGGGAATGGCAAGAGAAAGGGACGGTGGCTGATTCTGATGCCTAACTCAATTACCAATTACCAGATTATTACCAGGTGAACCATTTAACTGACTTGGTGCCACTCTCGAACTGTTATCATGGTTATGTGTTTAGATTTTAGTATGTTATGCTCACACTTCTAGAGGGATGGGTAGTGGGGGGGGGGAACGGATAAGATGGGGATAGTAACTTACTTTCACTACAAATGTAAGCGTAGACATGCATTGTTCTGTACGATGGATCCTTTTACTGTACAAATTTGTTATATGCAATGTTATATTTATGCTCATTCAATAAAAATATTAATAATAAAAATAAAAAAAAAATAACTCCCCACCCTCCTGGGCGTTATAGTACTCCAGGAAAGGGGTGCGGGGGCTAGGGCAGGTGGGTAGCCTTATCAAAGAACAGAGATGCTAAAGCAACCTTCATTTCACTCTTCAGATTCCTCGTCTCTCTCTCTCTACTCGCTTTTTTGGCACTTTATGCCGCTGAACACAGGCAACAAATAAACAGCCAGAGAGAGTAAGAGTGAGGAGAGAATTAGGGGGTGGGGGTGGGGGGAGAAGAATTCCAGTTCTGTCCTGCTCACTCCAGTTCCCTTTACTCCTGGGAGAATTCTGCGCAAAAAAAAAAAAATTAAAATTCTGCAAACTTTATATTGGTCAAAATAATTTACATGACAGTCTTGTAAGTAATTACATTTTTAATTAATACAGAAAAAAGTTATTACTTAAAGATTCTGAATTTTAAATATTTTGAGCAGAATTTCTCTATAAATTCACTGTAAGAGTGTCCCTTCCACTCACTCTCCCTACTCCCCTGGCCACTTTGCCTTCTCAGGCCCCAACTCCTCCACCTCTAGGCTCAACACCTTCCACTCTATCACGACTCCCAGAATTTGACCCCATTCTCAATACTGCCCCTCACACAGGCTCCCTCTGTCCCTCCCTCTCTCTAGTGCACATGCACACACCATCATACAGGCTCCCTCACTCTCTCGCACACACACACACATCCCCTCATACAGGGTCCCTCTCTCTTGTATAAACACTCTCTCGCACACACACATCCCCTCATACAGGGTCCCTCTCTCTTGTATAAACACTCTCTCGCACACACACATCCCCTCATACAGGGTCCCTCTCTCTTGTATAAACACCCACACAAGCTCCCTCTCTCACGCATACTTATCCCTATCTCAGACACTCTCCCAAATGCCTTAAAAATCTGGAACTCCACGCTCCTCTCAATCAACAAACTGCTAAATTCTATTCATCTTTCCCTTAACACCACTAACACTGAAATTATGCTAATCACATCACCAAGCCACCACATCACGCCCCCCCTATCATCTCTCCCACCACCCTCCTTTCAGCTTTCCCAACATGCCAGAGACCTAGGGGTCATCATTGACAATAGCTTTAATCTAAAGAAGTTCATCAGCAATACCCTAAAGGATGGCTTCTTCAAACTCCAAACCCTCAAAAAACTGGAACCTCTTCTACACCCCACTGACTTCCACACTGTACTTCAAGCAACAATTCTATCCAAACTTGACTACTGTAACTCCCTCCTCTTGGGGTTACCTAAGAATGTCACACAACCCTTACACATTCTACAAAACACCACTGCTCGAATCATAACCAACACAAGCAGAAATGAGCATATAACCCCCATACTCATGAACCTTCACTGGCTCCCTATTACTTCTCGTATTCAGTACAAATCCCTCTCTCTCATTCACAAAGCCCTTTACAACCCAGAAATGTACTGGCTTAACGGTTCCCTTAAATTCCACCAAGCCAAGAGACCCACAAGACACCAATATCATGCAACCATGCTAACCTTCTCTCACAAAACCACCAAACTGGCCGCAACTAGAGCTCGTCTACTCTCTGTATCACGACCAACCCTTTGGAATACTATGCCAGTAGATCTACGCCAAGAGGCTTGCCATAAAACATTTAAACGAAAACTCAAAACATGGCTTTTCACGAAGGCATTCAAATAGTACATATCACTAAAACTCACTCATTTTGCTCACCCTTCAATTTTCTTTGCCAACAAAACACTCTCCCTGCCACACAATGCCTCTACCCTCCCCACCCCTCCTCTCCCACGTCCCTGCCCCTAACAGATCCCTCAGTTCTAACTTTACGATCCCTCATAAAATAACTCCCTCTTTTAGTTGCTACCATCTTGGATTTTCAACTTCATGTCTTGACTTACATATCTTCAATAATGTACATTCTGTATACAGTTTTATAATCATATATGCTACTTCCTCCCCAAGGCATCTATTGTAAATAGTTCCTTGCAATCTTTGCAACTCCTCCTTTCCCTCCCCCATGCAACCCTTTCAACTCTTCATTCCCCTCCCTATATGCAACATACAACCCCTATCCCCTCTATACATTCTGTCCATCTTCATCCTCCCTCTACCCCTTTCTTTCTTTCCCCCCCAATCCATCCCCCAACCATTTCTCTCAATACCATCTCAATTATCCAACAACCTCTATTTAAGTCTCTCTATTTAAGCCTCGTTCATTATATAGTTTATTTAATTTTGTTTTATTCACAGTTTTCCTATAAGTTCTATGTAAAGCCTCTGTTTTGCTGATTTTGAAGTTATAATGTAAACCGAACTGATGTTATCCTACGAAGTCCGGTATATATAAACCACAAATAAATAAAAAATAAACACACCCTCACACAGGTTACCTCTCTCTCACATACCCCTTCACACAGGCTAGCATTCTCACATACACACAATCCCTTTTTCTTACACACCAGCTCCCAATCTCTCATATGATACGCATTCCTTCACAATCTCCTCATATAGGCTCCCTCTCTCTGGGATCCACACTTAATCACATCCCCTGCTCTCTCTCACACCCTCCTGCTCACCCACTCCCCCCCCCCCCCCCTCACACACATTCACTCTCCGTTCGCAGCACACCGAGGCACGCTCCGTTCTCAGCATGCCAGGGTCTCCTGCTATTTTCTGCGCATAATTTTGCAATTCTGTGCAGAGGGGGAATTCTGCGCAAATTCTGCACTCTGCAGTAGCTCAGAATTCCCCCAGGACTACCCCTTGCACCAAAGATGGGAACCTCCTCCCACGGCAAGTCAACTAGAACCCTAGGGGAGGGGAGCAGAGGTAGAGCTCTACCAGGAGTATGAACCAAAGAAATATTCTTTCCTTTTTTTATTTTTCTGACAGCATGACTACCTCTTGGGAGAGCAGTCACTAAAGACCACTGTCCTAGCAGCCAGTAAACTCAACTAGGCTGAGAACTAACCAGGACCCTGAGAGCTGACTACAGATCTGTTCTCACTAGTCAGCTACTGATGGAGAGAGAGACTTCAGACAACTGCCCGAGTCTAAACCTCGCATATAGCTGGATGTATCATCACAAGGGAAAAGGATGTGTACTCCCATCTTCGGCAGCTGTGGAGGGGGAAAATCCCATGAGTAAGGATTGGTCTAGCAGGAAGATAAGAAAACTACAAAATATGAAGGATGGATGGATAAATAAATAGGCCTTTAAAAAAAAAAAAAAAAAATCACTTGACTCCCATTTCAAATGTTTGTCAAAAATTAGCCGATAAAGAAATAAAATGATTCCTCTACATGGACATTTTTGTTTAAACATGACGATACACACATCTAGCTAGACATATCCTTACCATATATGTTCATTATGGACAAGCAGGGGAAAAAAAAAAAAGATAATTATGCTTATAAAATTAATAAACCATATCTACAAGTCAGTCTGCTATCAGCAGCATTTTTTCATACGCGCCCCACCCGTGGGCCTGCTCACCTTCATGGTCCCATAGCAGGTCCCGGGATGACCTCCCTCGCAGTAGTAGCCAGTCCTGCCAGGCGGTCGCCAGGCCTTCCACTGCACGCTGAGGCTCGGCATCCTCGGCCATGTTAGCCACGCCCATACATGCGCACGGACTGCCCGGACTCATATAGGACCAAGGGCGGGTCCTAGCTCCGCGGTGCGCCCTGATTGATCCCCCAAAATAAGGAAGTTCCTGTCTTCACTTCCTTGCCTTGGCAATCAGGTCGGTTTGTTCTAAGATTGCCTCTGCGCTTGTACCTGTTCCTGCTTGTTCCTAGTCTCATTCCAGGATCCTTCTGTTCCAGTTCTGTTTCTGTATCCTAGTTCCGTGTCCTGCTTGTTCCTATGTTCGTCTGTCTGTCAACCCAGGTAGTACCCTCAGACTGTCTTACTGGTACTGACTCAGCTTGCTCTTGACCTGCCTGCCTGCCGCCTGCCTCAAAGACCTCAGCTGACCTCCAGTACCTGACCCCTGCTTCGCTGACCATTCCTTGGACTGACCTCTGCTTGTCTGACTTCGTCTCCAGATTCTGGCTCTGTTCCTCGCCTTGTCATCACCAACTCTGTTCTGGTTCTCCTTGAACCCGATCACACTCCCCCTTGTCTCTGTGGGCACGCCGGACTTTCATACTCTTAGGAGACCCTGCGAGGCCCACCTAAGTCCAAGCAGCCCAGGTCTACGGGCTCCTCCCGAGGGGACCTCAGGCTTCCAGTGGTGAAGCTCATCCTAGCCTCTGTCTTCTCCAATGCTCCACCCCCTGGGGGCAGCTACCTCCTGTTCCTTTCAGGAGGCTTTCCATCTCTGCCCCAGGACAAGGGTCAACCCCCGAGCACAACAATTTTGTTGGCCAGTTACTACTGGTAAAATTTTGACTATGCTTTTGAAACTTATTTAAATAAAAAACTTACTACCATAAAATCAGTAAAATTGCCTGGTTGAAGAGGGCAAGTGTCATGAAACAAGCTCATACTCACATAGGACTAGTCCTAAGAATGCCAATTTATAGTGACCCGCTTTGGCTGGTAATAGCTGAAATCCAGAATATAAGGTCATCAATATTCTTTATGGTCCAGCACTCACTCATTCATGTACTGCCTATGTGCCTTCCCTCCTATTTTTTAATTCTCTTGATGAAAGGCCTCTTACAGACAGTTGACCTAGCATAGGACCTCAAAATGTTACCATCCAGGCATAAGCAGAAGATATTATGAAAAATAAAGGCGTCTGAAGTTTCATGGGTAACAGCAGCTTGGACTATAGTAAATCCACATGGGGGGAAAAAAAAAAGCCTTAATTCCAGAACAATATGACAGTTAGGTAATCAAACCCAGGAGAGCATAGCTAAAGCTGCACATCCGTAATACTGTGAAACCAATTTTAAAAGATCCATTACTAATTTTGATTACTCAAACCATGTCATCTAAGGCACAAATTAGATATTCTTTCATTTGGTTTGTAGCTCAAAAGACAGCTACTAACACAACCTTCACTACGAATGTCGACTACATCAACTTCAAAAGTCTTATGGCTTCACATCAACATTCTTTAGTCTTGGTAGTTTTTACAATTAAATAGAGCAGGGTGGAAATTCATGTTGTGACATTAAAACTGTGGTAATGTTCTCATTACAGTAATGCAGACAGTACCATTCTCTTTAGTATGAGAATTATACTGATGTACTCCAGCTGTAATTGCTTAGTTTTGCTAGTTTCACCTCCAGGCTACCAGAAAAGAACATGACTACCCAAAACTATTAAAAAAAAAAGTCTAGGCTCCTTTCTGAAAAGAGCCCAATGATTGTAGTTTTCTGATAATGTTTTCTAGCACCATCACAAAGTAAAGCTTTAGGGTGCAGAGCTCCCATTGTGAAAAAAAGAAATATCTAGTTTGTTTTCAGGATGCAATGTCAGTCTGCTGATTGCAATTTTTATTAGGATATAAAAGTCCAACTGCAGATCACTGGAAAACAAGCAATAAAATCTCAGCTTATTTCTATCCATCACACCTACTCAGGTTATGATGTAGTAGGAAACCCTATTTAGCTGAATCCCCATAAATCAGCCAAAGAAAATGTTTTTCACAATTATTCATTGTCAATGACAAAACTAAAGGCTGCAGAAATCACCAAATGCATCATTACCACAAGAGATTTTCAGCCATGAACAGAATTAACACCTACACACCTCCTGACCACCTGTAAGCTTCAATTGTTTGCCTAAATTTGGTCTTCAAAACACTTCCAAAGTTATTTGCCATACTCAATGAAATAACCATACCTATGTATAAAAAACAGAGCAGAAGGGAGAAAAATGTGAGTTTAATTTAAAAAAAAAAAATAATAATACAAAAAGCATGGCTCAGAGGCCCCCGATAATTGAGACAGACTCCCACCATAGTTACCTCTAAGCTGAGCACATGAGTGATTGCACATACTTTTCTGAATGTCGCTCACAGGTTTACAAAGTTGTTCACATGCTTATTTTCCTGGTGCTATATACAGAAATGTAACACTAATACTGGTGCTCAAAAATTGTTGGTTTAAAAAAAATTGTTGCTCACACAAAAAAAAAAATTTTGGACACACCTAGTCATTCCTTGGAGGGAGGAGCATTAACTCCCACCCTCATATAGCATAGTAAATGACAACAAATAAAGACCCAAATGGTCCCAGCCAGTCTGCCTAGCAAGTTGCTTAGGATAGTAACTGCCAGTCCATGCAGATAATCCCCATGTCTTCTGTTAAGGGTAATATCTGCTGCTTCGCACAGCACTGTAAAGGCTGGTTGCCACAATCAAGAGAGTAAATTATTCACTTCATTACAATATAACGCTTAAAAATTCCATTTGTAACCTTGCAAACTGCGAGTGGTATTCTGGAAATGTGAGAGGTAACTGCAGATTACAACCAGCAGGATCTTTGTACTGTGTGCGAGACTGTAAGTTCCTGCACTCACCGTCCTTGCAACATTCCTGCATCTTTCTCCTACGGGTTTTCCAAAGGAGACAGGGACGGTGAACACAGCAGCTCACAGAACAAAGATCCTGCCAACTGTAATAAGCCGCAGGGGCCAGAATGCAAGAAGGAAGGATGGTTGCAGGGCCTCAAGGAAGGTACAAATGTGTTCCTGTGCATTTCAGCAACTTATAGGACTGGACAAGGGAAATAGGCCGGATTCAATTGTAATATATGTTGATTTACTGCTATGTTCTTTTACCTCATGCGATATATGCTCGTTCTTTCTAAATTGATTGTAAAGCTTGTTGCTAAATTATATTTATTGTAAACCGAGGTGATGTTTGGAACGTGCCGCGGTATATAAAAACCTTTAAATAAATAAAATAAATGAATACCATGAGCATGATCCTGCTACAATTTGACCTCAAACTAAAGATAAAAAAGCTAGAACTGCTTCCCCACTCTTCATTCACTGTTCTTGCATTTAAAAATCTTCAAACACTTAGGCAACAAGGAGGAAAAAAAAAAGTTGAAAACAAGCAGGGGAAGGGTAAGAAAAACTGAGGTTGTTCTTGTTAATACTTATGCTAGAGTGACTTGAGCATTAACAGAGAGCCACCAATCCCTGCCCAGATACGGTGCAGGCGATCTGAATGCTGATGCAGAGTCAGCAGCCTCCTTCCCCAATGCTCAAGTTACCAGAGAATCTGTAAAACCCTTCCCCGCTCCGTAGTCCAAGTGACCTCAGTACCAGCATAGGACCAGGAATCTCTTTCTCCTACTTCCAAGTAACCTGAGAGGGAAATCCCTTCCCTTAGCATGGCCAGAAGGACCTGAACTCTGATGTAGGGTTTGAAATCTCTTCTCCAGTGCCCAAGAGATCCAAGCACAGCTGCAAAGTCAGAAACCATTTCCCTATCCTGGCCGGAGCAATCAGAGCACCACTGAAGGTGTAATTAGGCAGAACTCTGTTTTACATGCTTACTATGCTTTTCATTAAAACACCCTTTCTAATTTAGTGGATGTTCACGCAACCTTTGCAAAGTAGCTCTCTCAGTCATTTCTGGAACACGGACTGTATTAAAGTTCTGAAAAACAGCTTTGCATTCCTTAATTGTTCAGTCAATTCCAAATGCAGCGGAAATGATTTCTAAACAGTTTTCCTCCAGTAAATGCAAATTGAAATAGTATTTTCTTGCTGAAAAGTTTTTTCATAATTTCCTGCAATCTCCTGCCTGCCTTCAGACAAGTGGCATTTTCCCCATCAGGTTGAGATTGGTCTACATTGCAAGCACTAGATGCAGTACTTAAAGCATTACCTGCTTGATTCCTTGAAGTTTATTGGCTTTGGTTTTATTAATTCTTTGACCTTGGTATTTCATACTTGTTTAAAATATTAGCACAATATCACTACTACTAACAAAATGAACTACAAAATTAAAAACATAAGAACATTTGCTATGCTGTGACAGAGCAAGGGCCATCGAGTTCAGCATTCTGTCTCTGACAATGACCAATCCAAGTCACAAGTACCTGGCAGATCCCATAGAGAGAGACGGAAGGCGCCCCACAGCACAGATGTGCAGGCACCGCGATTAACTGGGCTCCCGCTGCATCCACAAGGATGCTGCTTCTGCCACACCAGGCCAGGCTTGCCAACAGGAGCAAGGGGGTGATCCCTTCTCCCCCGCCTCCTTCCAGCCTCGTACAACCAGTGCTATGCGCAGCGCCTTCCTTATATTGGGGGGGGGGGGGGGGGGGTGTCGGGGATGCCCGGTTACCAACTCCTGTTATCTACTCCCAAGGATAACAAATTTCTTTAGACTACCTGGATAAAAAAAATTAATAATTTTATAAATATTTCCTCCAGGAACTTATCAAAACCTCTTAAACCCTGCTAACCTCCTTGCCTTAACCATGTCCTCTGGCAACAGATTCCACAGCTTGACAATATGCTGAATGAAAAAGCACTTTCTATGATCTATTTTGAATCTGCTGGTTGTTAGTTTCATGGAGAGCCCAGAGGGTGGCGCTGCGGAGACTGGAGGAGCCAGTGACCAGCGTGGGTGAGTGGACAGAGAGTACAGTGGTGGAGACTGCAGAGAGCACAGAGGGAGGCACTGCAGAATTTACAGATGAGGAAACCCTGGAGAGCCCAGAGGATAGTGTGGTGGAAACTCCAGCAATGGAGGATAAAGCGGAGCTCTACAACAGAAATCCCAGATGCCAGGACGTGGGTACAGCTGGCTATAGAGGAACCAGCACTGATGGTTCCCCCAGTTGGTCCATGAAGCTCCATCGGGGTGGAATTCAAACCCAGAGCCAGCAGAGGACTTAAAAGACTGGGGATGTGCACTGTGCAAACTGGGTGGTGGTCGAGACGCTGTAGAGGGTAACCTTAAAAGATGGGGGTGAGAATGTTATGGGGCCCCCATCTCCAAGCGTAGGTGGTAGAAAGCCAGAGGAAGGGGACTGGGATGTCTTGACTCTCCTAGACGGGATCCAGGAGCAAGGAGGGATGCTTGGCCCAACGGGTATGTGAGGCAGTGCCCCTAGTGTTCCGCTATTTATCTGTGCAGGTAAATGGTAAAAGGAGAGTATGTTCTTTGGGCAGGATCCTGCAGGGCAGGTGGGGGAAAAAAAAAAAAAAAAATCAGACCATGCCCAGGTCTATGGAAGGAAGGCAACTCCTGTGACGTAGTAACTAACACTGAGCTGCTGAAACACTGAGCTAAGCCAAAGAAGTACAAACTTTGAGTAGAGACAGTACACTGTCTGAAGATAAAGGCAGTTGTGAAAACGAGTGAAGCTGTGATTAAAGATTGTGTTTTAAGAAAGGCTAGCGTCAGACTGAATTTCTGCCTCCAGGCCTGTAGGAATCACTGCTCATTCCCAAAGGCAGATTACAAAAATGCATACATAATCAACATCTTCATATAAATATATATTTTAAAAAAATTAAAATCAAATAATAAAATTACATAAAGATTCATTCCTATAAAATAAGCCTGTGTCTTGTCCATACTCCACCATCCCTCCAGTGCAGTTGCCTCCTACTTCCAGCTGACAGGTTGAGGCCGCCTCCTCCTTCCAGCCCAGGAGTTTCTTTTGGCCTGCGCAGACCCATGCTGCTATATTCTAGTTCCTGTAGCAAATTCTTCAGGAGAACTGGGAATTCTGTATGACAAACAGTTTCCCCAGGACTAGAGATGCTGCTGTATCAGAGTCTCTTCAGAACCCAAAAGACAGGAATTGCACATGAATACCGCATCGTTAAAAGCAAGGGTGCATGCAGGAAAGGAGGGGGTTTCTTTTATTTTTTTAAATAAACAGCAATATGGCCATAATAAAACAAGAATGACCAATAAACTTCAAGGTTTATTAAAGCACCTTCCAATGCAGTGACTCCAAAATAGCACATTTGAAATGACTGAACCACATGCCAAAAAAAAAAAAAACCACCATGTATTTTGACAAAATATGAAAAAGGTTGTAGAATTTGTTTTGGGTTTTTTTGTTCTTTTTTACAGAATTCCTTAGAAGTAGCACCTGGATTTGCAGGTTCTTAATTGCAGACAAATAGCTAAATAATACTGGCTCGGCTTTGAAATTATACTAAAAAGTAATTTCTGAAGTTGAAATAGATAATTTAAGAGAACTGTTGCATGCTTCCTATAAACATTTGACTACTTGCCCTCAAAAGATTGTGAAATCTTTTACATATTGATAATAAAAAAAACTACAATGGCTTTGAAGTCTGTCTCCTTGCAGCAGATGAAACTAGCAAATATTTGCTTAAATGTGCAAAAATCAATGTAGAAAATTGATCTCTGCTCTCTATTCAGAACATTGCAGATTATAAATCTTTGTTTTTCCATTACAATAATATTCAAATTTAACTTTAATAGTAATCTTCCCGTCAAAATAAAAATATCCTGAAGATAGATTTCTTCTGTTAGAGAAACAAGCTGAAATATTGAACCAGAGTCTAATAGAACAGAGCACTAAAGGAAACTCCTGGGACAGAAACGAAAATATTTTCTACCTAATTCTCTGTGATTTGTGGCAAATTATATAACCTTCCTGTGCCTTACTCTGGTGGTACAGAGGAGGGTAAAGTGAAGCATCTTATGTTTGTGCTCAGGCTTTACAGTACATGGAGAAGAGATCCTTCTAGCCTGCTGAGGTTCCGTTTCCTTAGAATAGCAGCCGCTTCTATAACCCTAATCAGATTGGGTTCTGGGTTGAAACTTGGACTGTAATTCCTTCTGTGGACTGGACCCTGTACAAAGTAATTCACTGGAACTATCAAGGCCCTGTGAATGAGTTTTCAGTTTTCTAAGGACTGAGTTTCTGGAACAAAAATCCTACCCAAAGGGAATTTCTCTCAAAGTCATGGCTTTTGAGTACATAAGATTTGAAAACTTTTTATTTTTTTAATCAAACTCTCCTTAGTTTCTTGATTGCATTCAGAAACTGCAATTTCCATATTCCTTGGTGAGAGCGTTACAATTCTTAACATAGCTCATCATATCCCACACAGTGGTAGTAATTCAGATTATAAATGAAATTCTGCTAAGCAATATCAAGAGAAGGGGTGCATATTTCTACTCAGGGAGATGAATAATTGGTGCTACAAAGCAGAGACAAAACATCACAAACTGGGATCAAGAGCGAGATTGTTTGGTTTAGATGTTTTCCTGCCCCATATCCTGCCTCATGCACTCATTTTACTAAACATTTATCCTGAAAAAGCTTTTAAAAGCATCTGATATTTTTCCCACAGTGTCCATACACTTACCAGAGTACAATTTAAACTAGAACAAGGGGGAAAGCCGACAATTGCTCAGCAGTGCAGAGTTCAGAAGAAGGTATCTTTGAAGGATACTAATAAACAGGAGAGTTAGGGCATCCCAACAGAGAGGTCCCAAGCAAAAGTCGTCCATGTGCCTATAAGTAAAGAAGAACCTGAGCTAAAAGATTCCAAATTATCCCTGTCAACTGAAAAGCAGGCTGTTAATACAAACAAAAACATACTTTGAAGTGTTTGTATGCCAATGCCAGAAGTCTAAGAAGTAAGATGAGAGTTAGAATGTATAGCAGTGAATGATAAGATAGACGTAATTGGCATATCAGAGACCTGGTGGAAGGAAGATAATCAATGGGTCAGTGTAATACCAGGGTACAAATTATATCACAATAATAGGAAGGATAAGCTTGGTAGGGGGGGGGTAGCGCTTTACATCCGGGATGGCATAGAGTCCAACAGAATAAAGATCCTGCATGAGTCTAAACGCACAGTAGAATCTTTATGGGTAGAAATTCCATGTGCGTTAGGGAAGAGTATAGCAATAGGAGTTCCTGGATGGAATAAATGACTGCTTCATGGAACAATTGGTTCAAGAATCGAAGAGAGAGGGAGCTATTTTTAGATCTAATTCTTAGTGGAATGCAGGATTTGCTGTGAGAGAGGTAACGGTGGTGGGACCACTTGGCAATAGTGATCATAAAACAATCAAATTTGAATTGACTGGAAGAGGCACAATAAGTAAATTTACAGCTCTAGCACTAAACTTTCAAAAGACAAACTTTGATAAAATAGTAGGAAAAAAACAAAGTTGTGGCTACAACAGTTAAAAGTGTACAACAGTGTGGATATTGTTTAAAAGTATCTTGTTAAAAGCACAATCCAGATGTATTCCATACATTAAGAAAGGTGGACGGAAGGGCAAATGATTTAAACGTGAAAGAGGCTATTTTAGCCAAAAGAACTTCCTTCAAAAATGGAAAGGATCCATCTGAAGAAAAAAGGAAAAACGCATACGCACTTGCAAGTTAAATGTAAAACATTGACAAGACATGAGAGGGAGCCAGTTAGACCAATTAGATGATGGAGGGCTTAAAGGGGCGTTTAGGAAAGATAAGGCCATTGCGGAAACACGAAATAAATTCTTTGCTTCGGTGTTTATTAATGAGGATATTGGAGATACTGATTCCAAAGATGGTTTGCAGTGGTGATGATTTGGATGAACCAAATCACAGTGAACCTAGAAGATGTAGTAGGCCAGAATGACAGACTGAAGAGTAGCAAATCACCTGGTCTGGATGATATACATCCCAGAACTCAGAGAACTAAAAACTGAAATTTCAGACCTATTACCAGTAATTTGCAACCTATTATTAAAATCGTCCATTGTACCTGAGGACTGGAGGATGGCCGATGTAAATCCAATATTTAAAAAGGGTTCCAGGGATAATACAGGAAACTATATACCAGTGAGCCCGACTTTAGTGCCAGGAAATATTGTGGAAACTATTCTAAAGATCAAAATCAGAAGAGATGACTGAAGTGGGATATGAAAGGAGTCTACAAAATCATGAAAGGACTTGAACAAATTAATGTAAATCTGTTATTTACTCTCTCAGATAATTGAAGGACCAGGGGGCACTCCATGAAGTTAGCAAGCAGCTCATTTAAAACAAATCGAAGAAACTTTTTTTTCACTCAGGCAAAGTTAAGCTCTGGAATTCGTTGCTCGAGGATGTGGTTACAGCAGTTAGTGTAACTGGGTTTAAAAAAGGTTTGGAAAGGTTCCTAGAGGATAAAGCCATAAACTGCTATTATGGGATCAGGAAACTGGGCTTGATGGACTCTTGGTCTGATCCAGTATGGCATTTCTTATGTTCTTATGAAACCCTATTTAAGCCTGCATTCAACTTAGGAGATTCTCTAGAATTCAGTAAGAATTCATAAAAAGCATCATTTCCAAAGGTTTGTTTCCACACTAACCTGTGCAGAAACATGGGAAAAAACATCAAATATCTAGTGCATGCATTCACTTTTTGATAAAATGTTGCTCATCATTTCTGTAGTTTTTGTTTTAATTTTTAATACTGCATGCTCTCTCCATCAATTTTTCAATTCAACATAACTTTGGCATTTACCATTAAATCTTACCTGTCAGACCTTAGCCCATTCCTCAGGTTTCTCTAGATCTCTCCTCATGTTTCCTTTCTGGCTGTCCACACTATTACAGATTTTGGTATCACCGACAAAAAGACAAACCTTTCCCTGACAACCCTCACATCATGCCACTCACAAAAATGTTGAAATCAACTCGCCCTGGACCGATCCCGAGGCCCACACTAGTAACCCCCCCTCCTTCAGAGCTAACTGTTCTCCTTATCCCCAGAGAGCTTACAATTGAGCCTGCCAATACAGTACAGTGCGCTCCAGCAGAGCGCACTGTTAACCCGCGATTGGACGCGCGTTTTTGATGCGCTATTACCCCTTACTGAAAAAGGGGTAAAGCTAGCGCGCGCACAGGCCACTCTCCTGTGCATGTGATTCTGTATTCAAATTAGGGCCCGCGGCAAAAAGAGGTGCTAGGGACACTAGTGCATCCCTAGTGCCTCTTTTTGGACAGGAGCGGCAGCTGTCAGCGGGTTTGACAGCCGACGCTCAATTTTGCGGCGTCGGTTCTCAATCCCACTGACAGCCACGGGTTCGGAAACCGGACGTCGGCAAAATCAAGCGTCCAGTTTTCAACCCGTGAGCCGCAGGCCGATTTCAAAATTTTTTTTTTAACTTTTTTTTAACTTTTGGGACCTCCAACTTAATATTGCCATGATATTAAGTCGGAGGGTGCACAGAAAAGCAGTTTTTACTGTTTTTCTGTGCATTTTCTTGGTGCCCGGAGAAATTAACGCCTACCTTTGGGTAAGCGCTAATTTCTGAAAGTAAAATGTGCGGCTTGGCTGCACATTTTGCTTTCTGAATCAAACGGGAATACCTAATAGGGCCATTAACATGCATTTGCATGTTGCAGGCACTATTAGGTTCGGGGGGGGGGGGGGGGGGTTGGACGCGCGTTTTTGATGCGCTATTACCCCTTACTGAATAAGGGGTAAAGCTAGCGCGCCCACAGGCTACTCTCCTGTGCGTGCGATTCTGTATTCAAATGAGGGCCCTTAGTGAAATCTGTAGTTGTACTGCTAACAAGTTGCAGAGGACCAGGTTGTCAAGATAACTTTATTACTATGTATGCAAGCGAACTAGCATGGCAACTACACTATTGTAGTCTAAATACTACCAAACCATCTTTATCCCAACCCCTTAATGAATAAGGGGTAAAGCTACGTGTCGAAAACGCGCATCCACCCCCCCCCCCCCCGAACCTAATAGCGCCCGCAACATGCAAATGCATATTAATGGCCCTATTAGGTATTTCCGTGCGATTCAGAAAGCAAAATGTGCAGCCAAGCCGCACATTTTACTTTCAGAAATTAGCGCCTACCCAAAGGTAGGCGTTAATTTCTCCGGGCACCGAGAAAGGTCTGTGCACCCTCTGACTTAATATCATGGCGTTATTAAGTTGGAGGACCCAAAAGTTAAAAAAAAGTTAAAAAAAAAATTTGAAATCGGCCCACGGCTCACGGGTTGAAAACTGGACGCTCAATTTTGCCAACGTCCAGTTTCCGAACCCACGGCTGTCAGTGGGTTTGAGAACCGACGCCGGCAAAATTGAGCGTCTGCTGTCAAACCCGCTGACAGCCACCGCTCCTGTTCAAAAAGCGCCTCTTTTTGCCACGGGCCCTCATTTGAATACAGAATCACACACACAGGAGTGGCCTGTGCACTCGCTCCCGCGACTTTTACTGTATCGGCCCGTAAGTTTCTACCTAAGACATGGGCGGGTAAAGTGACTTGCCCAAAGTCAGAAGGAGAAACTGGAATTTGAACACTGGTTTCCCTGGTTCACAGCCCACTGCTCTAACTACTATGCTACTCCTCCACTCGAGACTTTATAAAAGAATTCCCCTCAAAAACGTTTCATTAATTTCACTTGTACAAACTTTGCCCAGGAAAACTAAGATATGCCAACGATCTCAGCCTCAACTCTCAAACAGCAGAATATAAAAACCCAAAAGGCTCAAGCTACGAAATCGCATCCCTGTTCTGTTTACAAATTATCATGTTATGCATAGCTCTAAAGGGCTGAACTGTGGGCTCAGAAGCTATAGTGAGCAGAAAAGAAATAGCAAGACCCCCCCTTTCCCGCCAAGTTGCCAGTTCGCGTTTCACCTTACTCTTAGTATAAAAACTTCGCAGACCAAAGATGCTCGATAACCATGCACGAGTGAGCAGCAGCAATGGCGGCAAGAACTCAGCAAGTGCCGGCCGTGCTCTCGCTTGCAGCTGTCGGTAGAAGTGTTCCCAAGCCCCCGGAGAGGGGCAGAAAAGTCTCCGCGGCCCAGCCCGCCCTTGCACTCACCAGTCCATCGATCTGCACTTGCTTAACGGCGGTGTCCGCGCCACTGGCTGGAGCAGCACTACCGGCTTCCTTGCGCGACGCCATGCTGCTATGGAAAGAGAGGAAGAGAAACCTCAAGCGCACCGGAAGCGAATAACGAACGGGCCGGACAATTCGCCCTCTTTGGTGGATGCGTGCGGGTGTCGCTGCTTCCCCCTCCCCCCAGTGCTTCTTTCGCGCATGTGTGCAACAATGACTTACAATAATTACTGTTGCCATTTTTGATTGGCGCAAATAGAGTCGGAGGGCTATTAGAAAGAGTCAGAGAAGATCGGAAGCCACGCTGTGAACCGCCAAAACACTTCTGAGCATTCAGGTTTCAAAGGTTGTAGCGTCATTTCTTTTTCACAAAATGAGTATAGGGCAGAAGAGCGGCGTTGTAGTTTGTTGTGCCAGTACTGCTGATATCACAACGAAGAATTACAAATACTGTCTTGCAGTGGGTATGAAAACGAGGAAGGGTCAAAAGTTTAACGCCAGAAATTCGGCAGCTTTGTGCCACTTGCAATGCATTCCTGTTACTTAAAGAATGCCAAAGCCTATCAAATATACTAAATCTAGTAACATGCATCTTAAAAAAATAGAAATATGTATGTAACCCAGAAGGTAAGTTTCATGATGCCCTAACAAAGGGTTCCTTCCTATTACATTACAAAATTAAACCCACTTGGAGACATGAAAGAGTCTATAATTTATAGTGAATGTTGGAATACTTTTAATGAAAAATGTCTCATCAAATGCCGCAAAATCCATACGGAAGAGCGTACAGCATAGTGAGGATTATAAAATGGTTTTCTATGATAATTTAGTCACTGAAACTAGAGCAGGGAGAGCTGGCTCATGTTCAACGTTTATCTTACTTGAAATAGCAGATGGTTTCGTATTATTAAGACTAGAATAGTGTAGTTGCCATGCTAGTTCGCTTGCATACGTAGTAATAAAGTTATCTTGACAACCTGGTCCTCTGCGACTTGTTAGCTATACAACTACAGATCTCACTAATCGCATCCTGACAGCAAGCTTAGGGATCACCCTGCCTATCTCTTTTTAAAACAGAGCCTTCGGCCCGCTTCTCGCCTCCGCCCCCAGCGCGCAGTCGCAGAACCAGCCTACCATGCTCGAGCTCCTTCCGGAAGCTGAAATGTAGTTCCGGGAGCAGAGGTGCCGCACGTTGGCTATACTGGGCAATGGGACGCCAGGGAGGGTGCCATGAAGATCCGGCGCCAGAAGCAGGCCAAGAAGACCCTGAGCTTTTACAAGTACAATTTCGGCTTCCGGCCGCCGCTGCAGGTGCTGGTGGACGGTACCTTCTGCCAAGCGGCGCTGAGCAATAAGATCCAGATCAAGGAACAGCTGCCCAAGTATCTGATGGGTGACGTCCACCTCTGCACCACTGGGTGAGTGCGGGGCAGGTGGGGGGAGGAGGCAGGGTATGAATGTGACCGGTTTCTACGACTGAGATCATAGTACCCCCATGGAAGGAATTCGTCGGCTTCCTGAACGGAAAGTGTCTTTTCTTGGGCGCCTGGTGGGCACCGCATCCCCGTCCTACTGGGGGCCTGTGGCTCCTTACCTGCTTTCCCTGGGCCAAAGGAGAGAAGTGATCGCCTATATCACTGAGAAAAGGTCTTTTAAAAATCTTTCCTCCTCTGGGTTTTGTGTAGTGCTGCATTTGTATCAATGCACATTTCCGGCTTGCTGATTTTTCTGAAGCTGAAAAGCATCTAACAAAAATCTCTGCCTTCATTATCTACGGTGTAATGTTTTAAAGATGCTTATAAATATAATAAGTAGTAATACTTGATGGCAAAATAAGAATGCTCTTGGGAGCATACTGCTGAACCCGTGTAAATTAGTAGTAAAGCCTTATAAAGCTAGAATTAACATTTAAACGTTTGTATAAATTAGGGTAGCATTAATATACAGTAGATCACCTTTACCCAAAAAGCCATTAACCAGAAACTCCCATTACCTGGAATAAATTATGGTCCTGTTCCATTATCCAGAAAAACCTCTGTTTATCTGGAATTCTGCTTTGCAAAGATGACACAGATCAATGCCCGAGTTTCATTCCTTGCCTGGCTCATAAGTCATTTGCATTTGACACAGCCACAAGGGATCTGCAGCATTGTTCCTTTCCTGTTCCCAGCATTTCTGGCAGTAGTGAGCTTGGCAGAAAAGGTGCTGAAAGACCCAAAGTTTGTGGTTGAGGCCTATAAGTCATTCAGTTTCATAAACAACCACAGGCTATCTTTATATGCTGAAACACATAGGTATGTGAAAGGCACATAAAGAAAAAAAGACAATCATGTTGCTGCTGTTTATGAAGTGATTATGCTGAATATGTCTGGGGGAATTCTGCATAAAAATATTGGGAATTCTGTGCACAATGTTTTAAAATTCTGCTATATTCTGCGATTTTATTTGTTCAGCTAACACAATATAATCATTGTCTTTTGAGTAATAATTTGTAATGCAGTACAGAAAAAAACTATTACTTAAAGATACAGATTTTAATTTCTTTTCTGTGTGTGCTGAATTTTCCCATCATAAGACTTGACCCCTCCAGATTGCTCTCGCTCCCCCCAGGCCCAACTTTCTTCCCCTTATGGTTTGAAATCCTTTCCCATACATGATAACTTCTCTCCCTCGAGTCAATCCACCAGTTCACATCCTTTAACCCCTAGGGTTGACCCCCTTCTCCCATCATTTCTGCCTAACAGCTTTCTTTGCCTTACTAGACTCAAATCTGCCTTCCCTTTCTTCCTTTCCCCCCATCTCCCAAGAAGACCCTTAGCTCACTCTCTCTAGCCCCCTCCCCAGTCTTGGACCCTCTTACCCTCTAGTTCTCTCTCCCCACCCTTGAGCAAGACCCTAGCTTTCTCCCCCCCCCCCCCCAGCTTTCTCTCTCTACTGTCCCCAGTAAGACCCCCCCCTGCTTTCTCTCTGCCCCCTAACCCACAAAGCTTAAACATCTCCCCAGTTTTGTCTCTCTGCTTCCCCCAATTCTCTCCCCTCAGCCCAGCAAGATCCGCTAGCTTTCTCTTTGTCTGCCACCTCCTCTTTATCAAGACCCCACAGTTTCCACCAAGCTTGCTGTCGACCTCTTGTTCAGGCTCCAATGGACCTCATCACCCTCTTATTGGGCTGCTTAGACCAAGGCCGACGCTGCTGGCTCATCTCTTCTAGCCTGTGTGGGACCATGCTGACTCTTACAAGTCTTTTCCAGGCTGCATAGGCTGCTGTCTGCCAGCACCAACACTATTCTGTCCTCTTATCCAGCCCGGCATGAACTGCAAATGCTGCTGCTTCTTAGTCTCTGTGCCTAATTCTGTTGGGACTAATGCAGAATTCCCCCAGGAGTATTCTGGAAAACCTCTTCTCTGGTACCTGACCATGTTAAGAATCCTTCTGCTATGGATGTACCTCACACATCACTCTGTGACCTTCATGACACTCTGGCTATCACCATTGACATTACAACATTCACCCGCTTGACGTCCTTGCATACGCACTAGACCTTCCTTTCAAATAAATATATACAGGCTTTTAGGCACTCCACATGTGCAGCTTCCAGCCATTTTATTGTTTTACTATTCATTCAGATTTTAGGCATTCTAGTACAAAGTAAAAAAGAGTGCCTTATGGGAGGTCATGTCTGTCTGAATATCTATGACCCTGTATCATCAGCTAAACCAGCAGAGGTACTGTCTCAACCTTTGGGCTACATGGGCTATTTCTTGTCTCAGTTGCAATTTCCTATGTTTAGAGGTTGACTGGAGTTGCTGTCGGTCATATGGCAGAACATAAATGCTGACCACTAGAAAAAGTAGCTGGAGGCAGACACATGAGAGAGAGATTGGATGCTCAGCAATAGTAGCAGGAGAGAAACCTTCTGCTGGAGGGAGAAGAGGAGAGCTCAGTAGTTTGTATTTTAAAGTAAAATGCCATGTGCTAGAATGCTGCTCTCTCATATGTACACTCATGGGAGAGCATCCTTGTTCTTTGAGCAGCTATTGTTCCTCTGGGTTTTTTTTTTTTTAACATATGGAACGAAGAACACCCATTATTTTGAAAAATCCATTATCCAGAATGGCATTGATCCTAACTATTACAAATAAAAAGGTGCTATACCAGGGATAGTCAGCTTCAGTCCTTGAGAGCCACAAACAGACCAGGTTTTCAGGATATCCACAATGAATATGCATGAGACAGATTTGCATGCACTGCATCTATGTTCTATACTGTACTTGGTGGATAATCCATTTATTTGTACTTCTCAATTTAAAGTCTAGAGACAATTGTAGCAGAGATGTGTAATAACTTGTTGCCAAGCCCTATGCTTGAGATTACTCTGAGTTACTACACTCAACAGAAGGCTTGGTTGGGGGTAGCCTGCACAGAGCGGCATTTACTACTTTAAACAACTTGCTGGGCAGACTGGATGTACTATTTGGACCTTTATCTGCTGTCATTTACTATGTTACTATCAGCTATGCTTAACCCAGATATTCTCTCTCTTTTTCCCCTGCTTCCAGCAATTATCCTCCCTTTTCCCTGCTTCTTTCACACCCTCCCTTTCTCGCACCTTCTTCCCCCTCCCTCTCTCCCTGCATACCCTTCTCTTTTCCACTACCTCTTCTCCCTTCTTCTAGACACCTCCTCCTCTTTTCACACTCACACTATGCACATTAGTCCAAAGCCTAAAAAGGCAAGACAAGACAACATCTGCAGCAGCATCCCCTCCTCTTAAGTTATCAGCTCCAAATTTTTGCAGCTTGGCATTTGATTTTTTTTTATCCAGCCCTGACAAACAATTGCTTTTATTAGAATGGTGTAGCAGCCTAGTGGTTAGAGCAGTGGACTATGAACAAGCAAAACCAGGATTCAAATCCCACCGCCACTCCTTGTGACCTGGAGCAAGACGCCTCACCCTCGATTGCCCCAGGTGCAAACTTAGAGCCTCATTTACTAAGCATTTTTCCCAGAGACACAGAATGGGTGAAAAGCCTTAGTAAGTCAGGCCCTTGGATTTTACACCCTCTGGAGATAGAGAAATACCTGCAGTATCTGAAGGTAACTTGCCTTGCGCTACCAATGAAAAGGCATGAGCTGAAAAAGGAAAATAAAATAATGTAACAAATAATAAACAAGCGGGATCCACCAAGTGCGTGCAAAGTAGTCTGCTTCTATTCTAAACATAGCACTGCTAATGATAGAAGTTTCCCAGAAAGCTGCTTATTTAACATGAGAAAACATTTTGTGCAGTGTTAAGGTTTACTGCTTACATTATGGACTTTCAGAATATTGGCAACATTAGATATTCTCTTGTTCTAACGATCCTGACGTTCTGTGATGGCTCAGTAATGAAGCAATGCATTTATTTTCCACGCCCTTCTCCTTGCTCTGCTTTCAGAATGTTTGATTGTTCAAAAACAGGGTTTCCCAACCAGAGTGCCTTCAGACCTGATCAAGTGTGCCAATAGAAGAATCGCCACTGTCTGATGCTCATCTCCAGGCCAGCACTTGGACTTTGCTCTCAGCACCTCGCAGCAGCAAGATACACCAGCAGTGGCTCTTAAACTTGTAGAAACTATTTGTATGCCTCTTCTTCCTAGCTACAGCATGAGCCCAGGAGTGTGGTGGTTATTAGGTCCCTGCCAAAGTGGTATCAATCAACCTGAATATTATTCCGGTTCCATTATATGTGGACTCTAGATCTGTTTTATTTGCATCAAGAAAAATATATACATATATAAAATCTATTATTCAAAAAAATGATTAGATTAGTGTTAGTCTTAAGCTTTGATTGTAGTCCATTGCAGACAAAAGACTGTAAAAGCAAAGCTTAATTAAAATAATGCTATAAATCTTAAAGCTTTTTTGCTTCTTTCTTTGTTTTGTTTTTTTTTAGAACATGCTGGTTTCCTCCCAAAATGTGTACAATGCTATACATTAACTTTAAAATAGAGCTCTGGGGAGTACCTTAACATTTCTATAGCCAAGTTTTGAGTCCCGAAGTTCTGCTTCACAACAGTTTGTGCCAAAATGATCTTGGATTTCAACAAATTTGGGCTAAAGGGGTTGTCTAGCCATATCTTATTTTATTTATTTTTTATTTAAAAAAAATTTTTTGTATACTGCTATTCAATATATATCATATCTTACTAACAGAATTCCACGTGTTGAGATGTACATGCTAAGAAGTCCTATTTGATTTTTCATTTGCAGTTCTGAAACAGAAAACAGAGCTTACCTCTAAATTTCTCACAGGCAGCATAGGTAATGTAATCAAAATGACAATGTTGTTGATGAATGCCTGTTTTTGGTTCTCTTTAAAATGCTTCATATTCGGTTCACCATGATTCTTCCAGTAAACATTTGAGCTAATTTACAAAAGAGCATCTCATCCTATTTTATGCATTCATCTCTTGTTGCATGGCAGTGCTAAATAACCAACTTTGCGCACTCGGAGAAAAACAGACTGAAACTGTTGTCGGTCAAGATGTGCAGGGTGAGAGTAGAAGTACTGGAACAATGGTCCCAGTGCCTGGAGGTTTTGGAACTTCTTGAGCGGTTGTTGACACTGGTGTGCTGAAGTTAGTCTCCCTTTTGCTACGGATGGTGAATGGGCCATGGCAGACTTACGCGAAAACCCAGTCTACCAGTCACATAAGCTGCTGTTCCAACATAAGGACTCGTCCAGCTTCAGCGAGCACAATGTGTTCATCCAGCTGGCGTTGGTGATGACAGACTGCATCCAGGCTGAGAGAAACAATTTTTGCAATCTTTTGAATACTGTGTTTTGGGACATTCCAGTATTTTCCACCGTAGGAAAGATTTAGCTGTTTTCCTCAAATGGGAAAAATTGGAGAAGAGGGAATATGAATGTGTGCATATACTCAGGTATTAATACTTCTTATCAAAACCAAATACTCAGGTTCTTTGCCAGGGTGGGAAAATATTTAGCATACTGAGGTGTCAGCTAAAAAAAAAAAGTTGTTGTAAATATACATAAATATAGAAATCTACAAGTAAATGCAAGAAAAATGTTGGAAAAGAAGTGATATCAATTATACAGTAAGAAAGAAAGAACATACGATAATACTCTGTGTACCATCAAGTCCTCAGTTCAACAAAGGAGACCAAAACCAACAATCTGTAAAGAATATTTTAACACAGTTCTGAATCTAATGACAAAGAGCCAATTACTTAATTTTTTACAGTGAGTATACTTGAATGACTCTTTCCTATACAGTCACACGAGGAGAATCCGGAAGCAACCGTGAAATAGGTTTATCCCTCAGGAAAGAAAATACCAGCGTGAGGTAAAACGTGTGCAGTGAGCGGTTTTATAGGTAACATGGCACTTGCAGGGGAACTTAAGAAAAAATGAACACCCACTTACACTCTCGTACCAAGAAATAACTTTCTTTTTTCACCATCTCGGGGGAAAAACCTGCACCTATAAATTGATAAACAAAATGTCCCAATGGTGGGGGCGGGGGAACCTTTTAAAACCTAGTCCTGATCTCATTCTATGCCAAATTTCTTTGTTCCTGTGCAGCATGGATGAACACATTTTTGGAAATGAACAATGATGCAGAGCTCAAGGCTGGACATACTTGTACTCGCAGGCTTTGTTGCACTATAAAAGTCCACCAAGACCAACGCAGATAAGGGATTCTATTTCTAGCGCTGGGATCTGCTTTTGCCTGTGCATCCTACCATACCTTGAACAGTTAAGGACTGGCCTTTATGATAAGAGAGGCACTAAACTCAAAATGCTGTCTAAAATTAAGACTCATGAGAGAAGGAATGAAAACCTGGTAATCGGCTTGTGAATTGTGCTCTTCAATATCAGATTTATGTAGGTTCACAGTTATCCTGGTAGAAGGTGCTTTCAAATATCTAGCTAGACTCGTAGACATAGTTTAAAGCGAGAACTCTTAAACTTAATTACTTTAATACACCTTTCCAGAGCAGCAGTTTGTTTGGTTTTTATTTTGTCCAGAATACAAAGTAGGTTATACAGCACTTCTGTGCATCTACAAATGAATAGGACATACTCTTTTTTGTAAATTAGTTGAAACTTTTACTGGCAGAATCATGGTGAACCAATATAAAGCATTTTAAAAAGAACCAAATATGCATTCATCAATAATGTTGTCATTTTGATTTCCTTACCTGGGCTGCCTGTATTTATTAGCCTGCCAGCACCAGCATTGACTATATACTACTAGTTGATACAAAACAAAGCAGCATTCATACTTGTTGGGGACATTCATACAGAGCGCATAATACCTATTTTGTAGTCATTACAATGGCTTCTTATACGTTATCAAGTTAAAGAGTGAAAATTGTCCATGCTTGCTGCAGGTAAAAGTACATGTTGTGCTCCTTTTCCTCTGTTATTTGCTGCCAGTGTGTTCCTGCTCCTTACCACACATGGATCCCTTCTCTCTTTATCCCATTCCCTCAGGTTCTCACCTTGAATTAACCTCTCCACCCCCCTGGACTTCAGTTTCCTTGACTTGTAGGAGAAAGCAGAAATCCATGTGGTATGAGGAGCTGGCTTGGTTTGTTACTTTGCTTGATTCATGTGTCTGCCAGACCTCCACTGCTGCTGCTTCCAGCACTTAAGAGTGAGTTATATCTGGTGCTCGGTGCACGCTCTTCCTGTCTTCCTCAGGGTGGGGATAATACATGGACTGGAAGGACTCAGGGAGTGCTGTTTGCAACATGTCTACTGCACAAAGCAAGGCCCTGTTATCCTCATTGCCCTTTAATTCCCTTGTTGCAGGGCTCATGCTGTAGTTAGGAAGGAGAGGCAGGCATAACATCACACATGCTCACAATGGAGTTCTTGAATGTATAATAGCCACTGCAAATGACCCTTGTTGCTCTAAGATGCTAAAAGCATAACTAAGGTGCTGATCTGGACCTGAGTGTCAAACATTGATGGGTTTTCCATTGTAACCCTGATCAGGTCTAATGGCATATTAGGGAAAAGCTGATCTAAATTGTCTGGCTTCAGTGGACTCTGAAATTAGGTATTGCAGGTATGGCTAATGCGAGTTTGTATATGTTATGGTGCTTTGCAGTATTTTATTTAAGTATATGGGAACTAAGGTCATCCTGTTGCCTTGGTAGCCATGCTGCTCACAGCCAGGCGGAGGACCTGGGTTTGATTCCCAGGCTGGTCAGGGGGTGAGGAGACAGCAGTCACATCTCCTGAAAGGAAGAGAGGCCTAGTCATTGTGCAACAGCAGATTTGGAGCCTTCAATTGCAGGATTCCAGAAGGAGACCTGGTGCATGGCCCCCAGCTTTGGATTGTCGCTGCAATAGTTGGATTAGGTGAGCTGAGAGGGGATACAAAATAAAGGGACAGTCCCCGAGTAGTTAAATCGAAGTCTCTTGGGCCCAGATCCCTGCCTGGTTTCTGACTGAGTTGGATTTCCAAAGTTGCAGCAGAAAACAGCCAGACCTCCCAAAAGGTTATACAGAAACGTAAATGTTTTCTTTGTTGATTAAAGATCTTTCCCTTTTAGTAGATGTGAAATCTGAAGTGCAGTGTTTGTTTTTCTGCCCTTTTTCCAGCTGTGTTTTAAAGGAATTGGAATCGCTGGGAAAGGAACTGTATGGAGCAAAACTTATTGCTCAGCGGTTTCAAGTTCGGAACTGTTCTCACGTGAAGAATCCAGTTGGTGGATCAGCTTGCCTTTTCTCCATGATTGGAGAGAGTAACCTTCATCATTACTTCATTGCCACACAGGTACTACTTGTGCCCAGTTTTAAGATTTACTCTGGTTCTTTTGATTTACAACTGAAAATGATGAGTTGAAACATCTGCCCGAGTTTGTAGTTGCCTCATATTTACATTTGCATAGTGTGTTGCCCACGACAGGTCCTATTTTGATAAAACCAGGCTCCCTAGGCGAAACTTTGGTCACCCTCCTCCCCCAGCTTAACTTCTGGCGGCAGTGGCTCTAGCAGAGCGCTCCCATCATTGACAGTATTGGCTCGGGTACAGCACCCATCTAGACCTCACAGTGGCAGGGTTTGGCCACTCCCCCAGACCTTGGTGCTTTATGTGACCACTTAATGAAAGCACCCTCACTAACTCTAGAGCAGGTACAGTATGAACAGTGGCTATATGATCATCCCCATTTCAGCCCTTCTCTGGCTGTCCCATCTTATGGAGTTAGTGTAGTGTCTACTGCTGTTTAGTCCTTAACCATTCTGCTGCGATGGCCAACTAGAGTGGCAGTAGTGGTGGTTTAGATGATGCAGGCACCTCTCCACCGGGGTAGACATTAAGAGAGGGGAAAAATACCACAATTTGTAAGAATGCGAGTAAACAGCAGTATAAAAACAAATATTAAAGAAATAATTTATCTATTCACTCATTCTATTTAATAGGCACAGTAAAAGCACATTTTATTATACAATATCAAATTAAAATTCATAACCAGACATGGCCCTGTTTCAGCAATAATGCCTGCATTGGGGTAAAACGTTTTGCAATAACAAGATAAAATCCATGATGATTCTGAAGGGTCTGGACAATCAGTACAATTCTAAAGTAAAAACAGTTCATATTGCCTCTTTTTGTAAATGTTCACGATGTAGATCTTAGTGGTCTGGAAGACATGTATAAGGGCTTTTCAGACATACACATCCACGCACAATTCCAAGGTATAAAAAGAAAGTCATATCTTTTTTAGATCTGCAATGCGGGGAAAGGAGAGGTCACACTTGATGCTTTCCCAAAAATCTCAACAGTCTGTCATCAATACACTTCAGATTTCCCAGGAAGATGTGGCCATCCCTTCTGCCTTCCAACCGTGTAGGCATTGGCAGGACAGGAAGATCCAGCAGGCCTTGGCCAAGGCTTTGTAGAGTCTCTGTGCAACGCATTCTGAAAAGCGGAATGCAAGTCCATCCTCTGCTCACAGTGGCGTGATGATTGTCCCGACATGTTATGTTGAAACGGGGATTATGTTTTGAAAATTGAGCAAACCTGACCAAACATGAACAATCAACACTCACTGTCACTTATCCTGAGCATGAAATCTTTATAGCCATGTGAGACTCCCTAGAGTTTCCTAACTCCACCTACTGCATTCCAGTTGAGGCCTCTGCATTAAGGAGGGATGGGATGGAATTTTCTCTGTCCTTCATATGGAATTTCCTTTCTTCTGATCCTGTGGAGTCTCCTCCAGTGTTTAATCTTATTGTATTGCAATTTTTAAATGAACTTTTTAAATTAAATGATTGTGAACGTTCTTGTGCACAAATACAGTTTTTGTTAATCAGTGCTAATCTATTGTTTTCTGGCAGGATCAAGCTTTGGCAGGCAAAGTAAAAAAGAAAGCCGGTGTCCCTTTGATGTTCATCATTCAGAACACTATTGTACTAGACAAACCTTCCCCCAGATCTATGGCTTTTGTTCAGACAGCACAGGCAGACCAGCTTGTGCCGATCCAGCACAGAACAAACATTGAGCATCTGAAAGAGGAGCAGGGGATAACAAAAGATGAGCTCCGGGGGAAAAAACGGAAACGAACCAGCGGGCCCAATCCTCTAAGCTGTCTGAAGAAAAAGAAGAAAGGAGACGCACCACCCTTAGCCACTGCTGCAAAGAAAAGGCAGCGGAAAAGGAAGCGGGGTAGATCCAGAAATGTTGCAGCTGCCGTGCAATTAGGGAAAGAAAGTATTGGCACGTAATGGTGCTCAGGTGAAGTCTAGCATCTGAAGAATAATTGCCTCTGGAACTGTGCCCTTTAAAAAAAAAAAAAAAAAAAAGCCTGTCTTTTTTTAAATACACAGGCATGTTTTTAGACACATGGCAACTAATGCAAAGGGATTGAATTAGCACAAATCAATCACCTATAGTGACAACTTCCCAGCAAGTATTTCATTCCCCATTAGGGTAACCTCTATGTACCCTCCCAACGCTTACAGGTGGAGGAATGGAAATCCACTTCAAAAGAAA